>NC_048299.1:130540717-130589610 GCF_013100865.1 Trachemys scripta elegans | reverse complement strand
CCTGACTGCCGCCCCCACAGCAACCGGCAGGCTGCCCCCTGCGGCTTGCCGCCCCAGGCACGCGCTTGGTGCGCTGGTGCCTGGAGCCTCCCCTGGCTTGCTGTTACCATGGGCCAAACCCTGCACTCTGGACAACGCAGGCTAAGTGACCCTTGATTGCAAAGGGGACTTTGGCTTGGAGAATCAGTTGCTGGTGCCTGTGTCCATAGACAGAGAACTGAGATGTTTTCATGAGGCTACTCAATGGTACATGCAGCTCCATCCAGACAAGTGGCGAATGTACATTAAAGAGCGAGGCTGGGACCTTTGCAGAGCTGCTGCACTCAAGCATCCACAGCCAGGAGAGAAACGATGGGAAACTTGCTAACATGGCTGGCCAGAGCGCTGAGAAGAAGCAGTTTGGCACCTAGTTCATGGGAAATAAATGGGAACTAAAGATCAAGGGCTTTTCCCTGCCCAATAAAGTATTAAAAATGTGTCTCTTTACAATCACTCCAACCTTTAAAATATCCTAGTATAATTTAAGGCAGGGGGTGGGGGATTTCTAAATGTAATAATAGTTCATGTCTCTAAAATGACCTATCAAGTTCAATCTCTAAGCACCTCATTCTACAACTTGAGTTGAATTGAACAAATGCCTCAGGGGGTAACAGTAGTCAGCTCCCATTCTCTTTGTGGACTAGTCTCCAGGGAGGCACTCGGTACATAGGGTCATAGAGCGGTATGAGGTTCCCCTTGCAGAGTTGCCTGTTGGCACTGCCCTTGTTGGGGAGCATATCAGGGTACTGTGGACTGGGCAGGAGCGGCATGCCTCCAACCTGCACAGCCTGAGGATCCAGAGAGCTCTGTTCCAGATCCCAATGCTTCTTCAGAGCAACTGAGGAGTCAGACTGCACTTGGACTCTCCCTCTCTCTGTGCCCCAGCAGCACAGAAGAAGCTGTTTATAGGCATGTCAAGTGCAGGGCTGGCCTTACCATGAGGCGAACTGAGGCAGCTGCCTCAGGTGCCAGACTGGGAGGGGAGGGCACCACTAGGACCCAGAGTGTAGAAAATTGTGTCTGCTGCTGGTGCATATGTAGTCTCTCTGCTCTAGATGCACAGAGATGGTGGAGTGCTGTGCTGGAGGAAGGAGGGCACAAGAGCCATAACAAGCAGGCAGGAGAAAAGGTGAGAGGGAATAACAGAAAGCAGCAGGAACTGCAGGCAGAGAGAGGAGGAGGAGCCTCTTATGTACCTCTCTAGCATCCCCAGGAGCCTGGACTGATTAACACCAGCTTCTCAGGGAGCTTCCTGTTTCCTGCTGCTTCCCTGAACCCACTTGAGGAGAAGAGGCAGTCAACTGAAGTAGTAGGAGCCAATTAGGACCTTAAGACGCTGATATCTTCCCTCACTCAGGCCCTGCTACCAGCCTGCTTATTTGTCCCCTTCAACTGAGTGTTGAGAGCCACTATAGCTGGCACAGAACAGCAGTCATGAGTAAAAGAAGAAAACGCCGCTCTGGGGCAGCATTCAGAAAAAGAAAGAAAGCAAAGGAAGCTTTTCTATCTAAGCAGGAAGGCGCCCTCCTGAGATACACAGACACAAATGTTCACGGTGAACCTTCCATCCCCAATGAGGATGTGAGTGTTGAGGAGATGCCTGATCTTCCAGTTAGTCAGAGTGCAGGTGACCTGGCAGCTACTGCAGAATCCATGTCTCCATCTCAAATGGATGTAACCATGCACATTCCTGAAGAAAAGTGTAGATCAGAGAAGAGTGTGGTGGAGGTGCAAGAAACAGCTGCTGCTGAGTTTAGTTCCTTAAGTCTAGATGATCCAGAATTGTGGACCCACTTGAGCAGTAGCCTGAGGGACTTCCTTGTACTGCATGGGCCACAGCAAGTGAAAAACTTCATGTTCCCCAAAGACAATGAAAATAGAAGTTTCTATCCAACACATTACTGGCGTGAAATCCCCAATGGTGACAAAGTGGAGAGGCCATTGCTTACGTATTCAAAAACCCAGAATGCTGCATACTGTTTTTGTTGCAAACTCTTCCAGTCTAATGTTCCAGCCACATTGGGTTCTATGGGAACAAAGGAAAAATCTGGCATGCCATGAGAAGGCAGCAAATCACCAGAGAGCATTCCATAGGTGGAAAGAGCTTGAGATGAGACTAAGATTAAAGGCCACCATAGATGATCAGCATCAAGAGAAGATTGCACCAGAGTCTCTTTACTGGCAAAATGTTCTGAAAAGGCTCATTGCCTATATTTATTTTATTTATTTAATTTATTGCCATTGTGAGAATGTTTGCTACCCAAAACCTAGCACTGCATGGCACTTCAGATCAGCTGTATGTGCCAAACAATGGAAACTTCCTTAAAATTGTGGAGCTGATGGCTGAGTTTGATGCTGTACTCCAGGAGCATCTAAAAAGAGTCACCACCCAAGAAATGTACACACACCACTACCTTGGAAAAACAATTCAAAATAAGATCATGCAGTTACTGGCAACAAAAGTCAAACAGAAGATTGTGGCAGATCTGAAGTCAGCAAAATATTACTCTGTTATTCTGGACTGCACACCCGACATCAGCCATACGGAACAAATGACTTTAATGGTGCGTTTTGTAACAACAAAAGAACCTAGTGAAAATGTCCCTGCAATGGTGACAGAGAGCATTTTCTAGAATTTATTGACATTGATGATACTACAGGAGCTGGTATGACAAATGTGCTTCTTAAAAAGCTGGGAGATATGGGAATTACGATAGCTGATGTGAGAGTCAGGGCTACGATAATGGTGCCAACATGAGAGGAAAGAACAGAGGAGTACAGACACGGATCCGAGAGTTAAACCCTTGAGCTTTTTTTGTCCCATGCAGGTCTCATTCGTTGAACTTGGTAGTCAGTGATGCAGCATCAGCTTCTAGTGAGGCTGCTGAATTTTTTAATGTAATTTAAAGCATCTATGTATTTTTCTCTGCATCAACTCATCGATGGCAAATTTTGAAGCAACATCTGAGAACATCCTTTCTGACACTGAAACCACTGAGTGCCATATGATGGGAAAGTCAAGTGGAGGTGATAAAGCCTATCAAACACCAAATTGGGAAGATAGATTATGCCATAGTTGCCATTATGGAGGATAATGCTATGACAGGAACTGTTCATGGGAGAACAATGGCAGAGGGAAATGGAATCACCAGAAACATACATAACTTCAAATTTCTGTGTGGCTTAGTGTTGTGACATGACATACTGTTTGAAAGAAATGTTGTAAGCAAGAGACTCCAAGGTGTTGACCTTGATATATCTAGAGCAATGGAGCAACTGGACAAAGCAAAGTCAGACCTACAGTCTTACTGATCAGATGAGGGATTTCAAAACGCACAGAAGTTGGCAGAGGAACTTCACACTGAAGCTATTTTCCCACCCATTCAAAAATACAAGAGTCACTGAAGAAGATATTTTGATTACAAGGCACGGGATAATCCCATAAGAGACCCCAAACAACAATTCAAAGTTGAATTCTTTAACCAGGTGCTAAAACAGTCAGTTGAACGTTTCATGCAGCTCCAGGAACACAGCAGTATATTTGGGATGTTGTATGATATTCCAAAACTCCTCACTATATCTGAAGAAGACCTACACCAGCAATGCAGGGCACTAGAGACAGTGACACATGATGACATGCGCGATATTGATGCGAGTGATTTATGTGATGAACTGAAAGCCCTTTCAAGATACATTTCAGCAGGATCAACTCCAAAGGCTGACTAGAATTTGCTGGAATATATGTGCACAAATAAGATGACCACCCTCTTTCCAAATGCTTTTGTTGCTCTGCGCATACTTCTAACACTTCCGCTAACAGTTGCCAGTGGAGAACGCAGCTTCTCCAAGCTGAAGTTTATAAAAACACATCTATGCTCCACAATGACACAGGCGAGGTTGGTCAGCCTTGCAACCATCTCAATAGAGCATGAGCTGGCCCAGACTGTGGACCTTCAGGAAGCAGTTCAAATCTTTGCAGCCAAGAAGGCACAGAAAGCACCACTTTGATTATTCAAACAGATAAAAATGCCAGTGTTTACTATGCAGACAAGAAAAGTTACATTTCCTGTTCAGGCGTTTGAAAGTTAAGTGTTTCTTAAAATTTTTGAACAAGGCATTTTAAGTTGTTAGTTCTCCTTTATTTGGATAAATTTTCATAGTGTTGCAAGAAGCTGCACTGCCCCAGGCAGCTCTGTATTTAGAGCAACATTAATTCTCATGTAGATTTCTGAGAGGAAATGCTGAGAACCTGAGGGGAGGTTACTGTGGAATGCAAGTGTTCCCCTGCTTCTATTCAGATTCTTCTATTCCAGTGCTGCAGAGTTGGGAGGGAAGGCTTGAGGGTTGTGGGGGAGTGTGATGGGGTGTCCACCCCACACAGGACTGGAAGGGGTTAAGGTGGCCAGGTACGCCTATGAACTCCACAGGCTGCACCTGGAGGAAGAGTGAGGGAGCAGGGGTTGATTGCAACCAGGCTGCGGCTGGGAAAGGGCAGTCACTCTCTGGGAAGGAGGATTTGGAGACTGCAGAGGCTTGTGGTTTGGAGCTGGTACACCCAGAGAAGTTGGGAAGACCAGAAGTGCAGGAAGCAGTCCAGGGAAGGAGCACAGAATCGTAGAATATCAGGGTTGGAAGGGACCTCAGGAGGTCATCTAGTCCAACCCCCTGCTCAAAGCAGGACCAATTCCCAACTAAATCATCCCAGCCAGGGCTTTGTCAAACCTGACTTTAAAAACCTCTAAGGAAGGAGATTCCACCACCTCCTTAGGTAACCCATTCCAGTGCTTCACCACCCTCCTAGTGAAAAAGTTTTTCCTAATATCCAACCTAAGCCTCCCCCACTGTAACTTGAGATCATGTGCTCCAGCCCCCTAATCATTTTTGTTGCCCTCCACTGGACTCTTTCCAATTTTTCTTTGGCAGTGTATCCAGGCTCTTCCTACTGACAAGACCCCAGATCATGTTCTGGTGACTTCCCCAGTCTCTGCGTTCCCTCCTGACAGCCATCCAAACTGCAGCTGCTGAGATGATCTTCCTCTCCTGGTGCTGTCTTCCCCACTTCCAAGTCTAGCTCTGACTAAACTTTTTCCCTGTTCAGCTCAGACTTCTCCTTCTCACCCGCAAAGCTCCCTATGCAAACATCTCTCGGTGTAAAAACATCCCCACTCCAGTCATCCCCTCCTCTCATCTCACACCCATTCCCTTCAGAGCAGTGGGGTTTTCAGGCTGTTTGGACAAGCAGCTCCCTCCTCCCCCCCAGACCACAGGCCCTCCCTGGCTAGAGAAAGAACAGAACCCGGGAAGGCATCTGAGCTTGCCCTGTGAACTCGTCCCCAGCTAAACTTCACAAGGTCCCAATTTATGAGGCATGAGTCCCCTTCAGTTCCCACTGATGGGGGTTGTGGGTGTTCAGCAGCTGGCAAGGTCTGACTCCCCCAGAGACTCAGGCTGGGGAACAGGCTCCTACAAGGGAAGGGCTGGGAGCCCTATTTCTGGGCTATTTCCACCATGCCGGAGGTGGCTCTGGAGAACACCCTGCCCAGGCCCAGAGCGAAGGGCTGCAGGGGGATGTGTTAGCAAATCTAGTCTCACTTGGAGGAGATTCCCCATCCCCGCATTTCTGCCCCTCCTCAAGCAGAACAGGGAAGCCTCTGAGGAAATGCTACATGCCACTCACTAACTCTAGCTGGCGCAGTGCTGGATGGCAGATGCTCAGTGTTGGTCTGGCCCTGGCCCTCTTCCTTGCTCTCCCGCACCAAGGGGAGCTGGAAAGGGAGCTGCACAATGCCCTGCTAAAGGAGGGATAAACTCAGGCAAGCAGCCAGGGTCCAGAACACTGACATACTGCAGGCAGGACGCCTCCTGTCTCAAGGTCTCCTAGCACCTCACACACATTCCTGAAGCCTGACAAGCCAAGACCTATAGGGGAGGGACTCTAACCCCACTGACAGAAAACTGTGGCCTGGGCAGTGACAGACCCAGGGATGGAGCCCAGGAGGCCTGTGCCCAGTGTCCAGGACCCTGCACTGATGACTAGAGGAACATTCCTTTCCAGAGATGGTAATTGCAAGCAGGACCCTATTCCCAGCCTCCCTGGCTTTGAGAGGGACTGTGACCTGCTGGAGCTACTGAGGCAGGGGATAGGGAGTCAGGACTCCTGGCTTTCATTGGTGGTTTTCCTATTGATTTATGGGCCTTGGGCAAGCCATTTCCCCTCTCTGTGTTTCAGTCCCCAGTAGTAAAATGAGGATCTAATACTTATTCACTATTGTAAAGCACTGTGAGATTTACCCAAGAAAAGCCGCTCTGTGAATGCTATGCAGCACTGCGCCATCAATGGTCAGATCCAAATTCCTAGAATTTAGATCTGGGCTTTCAGTTCAGTACAGAGTGAGGAGCCCAACCCCAGACCGAGGACTGAGGATCAGCCCTTCCTGGGGTGGGAAATGAGCTGGGAGGCTTTTCCATCCCTAGCCAGGTGAATTAAAAATAGAGGGTTTTTAAAATATGAACTGTTTTTTTTTTAAATTAAACTCACCACAGCTTTTTTCATCCAAAATAAACCTGCTTAAAATTCAATTTGAATTTGACAATCTATGTTAAGGCCTAAATTTATTATAATCTCTTAAAACAATGTCAGGAGAATAGGAAAAATCCATATTAGGTAGTACATGTTTACTGCCAAGTTTTAAGGACAGTCAAACTACTTGAAGCACCTGGAACCAGAGTTAGTGGAAGTGCTAGATCAGCTTTAGACAGCAGTAGCCCTTCCTTTAAAAGTGCAGAAGGAATATTTTCTTCATTTCCGTTTATTCATCTAGTTCAATTCAATGACTTTGAATTTAAGAAATACATTGGGAGTTGACAAAGAAGGCAAACTTGTTTTCTTCCTTCAATGTAGGAATAAACACTAGATCTGAGTGGATGAGATCTACCAGTTCACAAATCTGGAAGGATATGGTGACCAGAATGTATCAATTCAGTTCACTAACTACAGATAGTATTTCCTTTTTTAAAGAAATCAGGTAGTTTTAAATGCAAAACATTTTTGATTAATGTTTTTCTTATGCTTCTCTTTCTGGCTCAGCCACAGCATTGCTGTGTAACCACCACTTGCTCTTTACCTCCGTTTCACCACTTCTGTTTGGGATAGAGACACTTCTCTAACTCCTAGCAGTAGTGCGATTTGAGTCGGTCATAAGTGTTTGTCCTTTGGAGCTCAAAGGTGTCTATGGGTGATTTATCAAGAATCCCTGGTGATTTCCTGCTTCTCCCCCATCCACAGCCAATATCACATCTTTGGGTTTGGAAATTCTCAGCACCCCTCAATCGTCTACTGCCTTCAATTGTTCCTTAGATTTAGAGCCTTGGATGCTAACAGCACTGGAATTTGTTACTGGGTTCCTGATTGTTCCTAGTCAATGAGGGTCTCAGTCTGGCCTCCAAAGTTCAGAATCCCAGAAGTAGACATCGAGGTGGATTGATTTACACCATTGATTTTAATCATGTTTTGCATTTGTACTTTTTAGTTATTTTCCTAATGATAACTAATGAGAATCAACCTGAGAATCATTGAAAAATGTTGGTTTGCAACTAAATATAGTATTTACACTAAATTTGGTGCCTTTTCTTTTGCTAACCATGATGGTAAAGTATATCTATGTACATTTATTTAAGCAGTTATATGGCTTAATTTACATTTCTTGTATCTAATTTTTACATTTTTATGATGTTGCAAAATGGCAAATGATGCATTTATTTCCTAGATGACGATGGATTTTTTACTTGTGATTTGTCTACGCACTGTTTCGATGGAAATTCAAAGGCACTTAAAAATGCACAAAAACAGCATTTTCAATTTGTTTATTAATTGAATAAAACTACTTTCAATGTGCTGGATTTACTGAAACATATTTTTCATTTAAAACTAACTGATTTAAGGAAGTATCTGCAGTTAGCGAAATGAACTGATTGTTTCTGGTCATCGTGTCTGTCAGATTTTAGAACTAATAGATCTGATCCCCTCACGTCTAGTATTTATTTATAGACTGGAAAAGGAAAACAAGTTTTCCTTCTTTTTCCATTCCCAGTCAGTTTCTGAAATTTGAATGAAATTGTTATTGAACTCAACTAGCTGAATCAACTGAAATGAAGAAAATATTCTCTCTGTGCCTGCAGAAGAGGCTGCTGCTGTCAAAAGCTGGTTTACCATTTCAGCAAACTCCGGTTCCAGCCAAAGACTGCCACGAGTTCAGTGGTTTGATTTCCATTAAAACTTGGGAGCAAACATGGACTTCTTAATATTTATGATTACTAAGCTATTGCAAGTTTAGGCATTAACATGCATTGCCATCATTTCAAATTTAATCTCTAATAGTTTGTTTTTCAAAAAATAAACCTGTTTTTAAATAAAAATAATCCAATTATATTTTAAAAAAATTCCTTTTGGGGTTTCTTGGTTTTGAAACAACCATTGATTTTTATTCACTTGAGTTTAGGAGAACTACTACCTTCATGAGAATCATAAACTGCTCATATTCCATTAAAGGAGAGAAGGCAGCAAAATTCATCATATCAATAATTTGTTATGAATTATTTACTCAGTCTTAAAAGAGACTAACTAGAGGGTTGGACACTTGTTTATGTAGGCCCAGTTTCTACCTCTGAACCAGTAGCAATTGCACTGGATAATGCTGCAAAACCTAAATTTTATTGTCAAATCATCTAAGTCATTCCTCTTCTGCTCTTCTTGTTTTATAAGTTTCAGATCAACAAAATCTTCCCCTTGACAGTCACTGCCCATGTGACGCTGCAGGCAGAGTAGCATGAGCAGTAACATTGTGACACCAGAGGTAACTCAGCCCCCCATCACACACTCACTCCAATAACCCTGACCTTAAATGCTAACCCTATGGCCTGCTTTGGTCATCTCTCCTATTGAAACCTGCAGGATCATTTGCTGACACCTTTTAACCAATGGGGTTGAACTATGCAAATCACCTGGACAGAATTAGCATTGACTGGCTGAGTTAACTCTGATGTCACAACGTGCCTCTATCTGCAGCACCAACTAAATGGGCACAGTGTGGAAATCAAGCTTTCCTGGTGGTGGTAGTTTCCATTTGGCATTAAAATCAACAAGGTTCTTTCCACTGATGCCTAGAAATTCCCTGAAATTTTGGAATTAATTGGACATAGTCTTCAAAAATTATTGCATTACAGACAGACAAAGAAATGCCATTGAATTGAGTGTTAGGCCTCACTGCACTCAGCCAACAATGACTTGAGTCTCCTCCCTTTTAACTCAGTAATAACCCACAGCTCACTCAATCAGTGTGGAGACTCTCAGGGACTGGTGGCAGAGCATTCTCAACAGATGGCCAAAAGACAGCACTAGTCACGACAGGAGATCATTCTGGTGGAGATCTCTGTCAGTGCACTATTCCAGCCCCACCTCTTTGTGAGGGCTTCCTAAATGACAGCTGGAGAACAGCCCCACCCTCCTCAGGAGGAGGAGCAGCAGAGAGAAATGGAACAAGAGAAGAGAGAAGAAAAGACAAGAGGAAGGGAGGAAAAGAGATGCAAAAATGGACAAATTCCAAATGCCTCAGTGAGTCATAGATTTCAAGGCCAGAAAGATCCACTCTGACCATCTAGTCTGTATAACATGGGCCATAGAATTCCCCTCAAAATAATTCCTCTTTGAATTAGAGCACATCTTTTAGAAAAACAGCCAATCTTGATTTTTAAAATGCTAGTTGTGGAGGATCCATTACAACCCTGGGTTAATTGGTCCAAACCCTGACTGTTAAAAATATTCGCTGTATTTCCAGTCTGAATTTGTCTAGCTTCAACTCGCAGCCATTGGATCTTGTTATATCTTTGTCTGCTCAAGCGAAGAGCCCATTAGCAAATATTGTTCCCTTATGCTCATCTGTTAACCTTCTCTTTGTTAAGCTAAATAGATTGAGCTCCTTGAACCTATCTTTATAACGCACGTTTTCTAATCCTTTAATCATTCTTGTGGCTCTTTTCTGAACCCTCTCAAATTTATCAGCATCTGTCTCAAACTGTGGATACCAGAACTGGACACAATATTCCAGTAGTGGTCACACCAGTGCCCAGTTCAGCAATATAGAACCTCTCTACTTTTACCTGTGATTCTGCTATGTATGGGCCAAAAATCGCATTTTCCCTTTTGGGCAAAGTGTCTCAGTGGGAGCTCATAGTCAGCTGATTATCTACCATGTCTCCAAGTCTTTCTCAGGGTCACTATTTCCCAGGATAGAATCCCCCTCTTGTACACATAGCCTATATTTTTTGTTCCTAAAGGGAAACTTTACATTTGGACATACTAAAATGTATGTAATTTGCTTGTGCTCAGGTAACTAAGCAATCCAGATGGCTCTATATGAGTGACATGTCCTCTTAATTATTTACCACTCCCCCAATCTTTCTGTCATTGGCAGATTTTACAGTGATGATTGTATATTTCCTTCCAAGTCACTGATCAAACTGTTAGATAGTGTACATCCAAGAACCGAACCCTGCAGGACCCTACTAGAAGACACCCACTCGATAATGATTCCTTATTTACAATTACGTTTTGAGACTTATTAGGTAGTCAGTTACTAAGGGGCGGAGTTCTAGGTTGGACATTTTTCTCCCAATTTACCTTGTGTTTTACGAGCCTAGAGCTCGGCTGGCAACATATGGATCAGACTGAACAGGTTCCAACCCTCACTGAGAATCTTACCTTCTACACAGGGAATGTCTGCTCTCTACAAAATCAACATAGAAAGGATGTCAGCTTTCTACAAAATCAACATAGAAAGGAGAGCAGTCCCAAATAAGCTCTTCCTTAGCACTCAGGTGTGTGACCACAAATCCTCTCTTAGTCCTCTAGGAGAGACCGCGAGAAGGAGGCTTACTGCAGCAAGGCTACAGGGGTCTCCGAGGTCCCCCCTACCCTGCATCCCTGTCCTGCCTGGCTGAGGTTAAGGGTGCTGTGTGAGGTCACAGCCTCCTCACCACCTTTGCCCAATAGGCTAAGTTCCTGCCAAAGGCCCTTGTGAAGTCACTGCCACACCCACCTCTGCCTTGCAGGGCTGATGTCTGCCCTGGGTCAGCCCAGCTGTATGTTTGAGCTGCTCTCCAGATCACCCCATATGCTCATTATTGATTCTGGGGAGCAAGCAGGTTACCCAGAGTCTGTTCCTCATCCCACACTGAGTTTTTCATAGATTCATAGATTTTGTAGGCCATTAGATCTCCTAATTAGGCCTCTATTTCACAAACCACAAAATTTCACACCCTTACCCCCACATTAAGCCCAATAGCTTGTGTTTCACAGTGGGACTACATCCACCCTGATTGAATTGGCACTGTCAATACTGGTTCTCCACTTGCGAAGTAACTCCCTGCTCTCCATGTGTCAGTATATAATGCCTGCATCTGTAAATTTCACTCTATGCATCCGAAGAAGTGAGGTTTTTACCCACGAAAGCTTATGCCCAAATAAATCTGTTAGTCTTTAAGGTGCCACCAGACTCCTTGTTGTTTTTGTAGATACAGACTAGCCTGGCTATCCCCTGATGGTTAATCTCCCTCACTCCTAAATTAGGACCCGGTATTTGCTGTATTCAAATGTGTTTTGTGTGAATGGGCTGCCTTGTCTTCATCATTATTTACCACGACACCAATCCTTGTGCCACCTGCAGATGTTACCAGCTGTGATGTGATATTGACTTCTGGATCGTTGGTGTAAATGCTGAAGACAGTTAGTGGCTGAGAGCCTGTTCAACCCCCAGGCACCACGCATCCACTCCCCCCTGTAGAACACGAAAAGGGCATCCAGCCCTACTCTCATATGGGGTCAAAAACATGATTAGCAGCAGGATTACCTGCTCCATGTCAGCCCCACATGCTAAGGATTTTCAGAAGATACCGCTAATCTCGGATAAACAAAGCAGCTAAGATGAGGTCAGCATGGGTGGATTTACTGAGCAGACAGGTTCTAAGAGAAGAGGAAATTTCTCCCCTGCTCTAGTGAGATTCCCATAGAAATGGTGATGGTGGGGGTGAGGGTAATGCAAGCCTTCAGCCCCTTGAATGGCAGGAAATCAGAACTTTGGGAGTTAAGGGACGTGTCTCTGTCGTGCCAAAGGGAGCACAGCTGGAGAGCAGAAAGGGCACTGGTATAATTATATGAAGACAATGACCTCTACCTGTGAAGGTGGCTGAAGCTTGTTGCAGGCAATAGAGTCCAGGATCCTTATACATATCCTTTGGGGATGCTTTTCCTAGGAATAAAATAAACACAGCACAATGAGAGCAACGTCTCAGTCCCAGGGCTGGGATCCTGGGATAAGGGATTCTCTCAGCCAGGCTATGTACAACGAACCTGATCTTTGTCCCAAACACCACAATCACCCAGATGAGAGAGTGGTTCCTACCTCCATGAGGAGTGTGTGGTTTTCCATCTAAGCATCACTGAGAGCCAGCTCTTCCCGGTTTGACAGGATGAGGTCATTACACCCCAAGCTTGGCCAGCTGCAGACTACATTGGTGTAGGAGGCAGAGACAGATCCCAGAGCTGGAAGACAGAGAGGGGAGGAAGCCCCTGCTCATTTCCCGTTCAGACACCCCGTTGAAGAAGGGCCAAGAAAGGAGGGGAGAATGAAGGGCAGGAAGTGAAGCTACCTCTGTAGGGAAGGCAATAAAGTAGAATCCAGTCCAGTTCCCAGATCCCCCCCACGTTTGTACGTGTTACCTTGGACAGGTCTCTTTATTGCCTTCATTCCCTATCTGTAAAATGGGGGTAGTAGTGTCCTCCCGTCCCCAGGAGGTGAGGGGAGGACAGTCCCATTGTCTGCATGGGGTTTGGACACTCTGGGCATGGATTGTGCCAGAGTGAGGGAAGGGACCCAGAGTTTGTTCCACTACAGCCAGGGGAGGAGGATGGGATCAGGAGGTCAAGGAAGGGGGATGGGGCAGGAACTGCTGCCACACACGGAGCTTAGGAATTTGGTCAATGCCAAGGGCTCGGGACCTCCCCTCAGCAAATAGTTTCCCTACTGAAAAGACTGGCCCCTCCTGTCATTGGAAGTCTGCATACTATTTGAAGTCTTTCCTAGTGTCCTCTAGGTGCCCCCTTAGTTCTTCTTGAACGTAGTGGATTCATTGAACCAGGTCGCTAGCCAGGAAGTTCGGAGAGGCCACTGGTAGTGTAGGATGAAATCAGGGGGAAATCTATATTCTGCACACACCAAAAAAAGGTGTCGTTGGCATTGTGGTTTGCAAATTTGGAGCTGATCTGTCCTCTCAGCTGAAGGTATGCGGTCACAGAGGGATGAAGCGTGCCGTCTTCATCAGTCGATCTATGATAATCAGTTGCACTGTGTGGCCATTTGATTCAGGGAAGTCTGCAATGAAATCCATTTGCACTGACTGCCCATGGCTGGGGCAAAGACATGAGGTGCCAAGGTATTTGGTGTGTGGTGCCTTGGTGCGAGCACGTAAGTCTCATGAGTCAACACATGTCTGATTTTCAACCCACATCTGGCACCACCAAACGAAGCAGGAGGTTAGGCAGGCGGTTTTGAGGCACCGAAAGTGCCCTGCCAGGGAGTTGTCCTTGTTCGGATGTAGTACCTTCAACCAGGGACATCCTGGCAGAACATACAGGCAGCCCTCAGTAAATATTATCACGTCCATGTGGAAAGTTGTTTCTCATTCTCAGCTCCTGATTGTCTGGAGGTGTCCCCTATTCCCTGGCCACGGGTCATCCCAGGAGACTGGTTAAATTAGCATGATTAGAGCTTGAGGTCTGGTAGTGTTAAGCACATTGTAGGGCTTGAGGAGAAAGGGCTGTTCCTCACTAGCTTTCTCCATTCTTGGTTATATTCTGCATTAGGGAACGGGGCATCGGCCTGGCCATTCTTAGTTCCCGGTCCGTAGTTATGTAATCTTGAAATTGAAGCAGGAGAAGAATAAAGTGTAGCTGAATTGTCCCTGATTCAGTGCTTTGGCTTTTCACAAAAGCCTCCAATATCAGTGATCAGTCCAAACTTGTGCTGGGTAGCGAGTCTCCTTCAGCTACTGACATAAGTCTTCAAATGAGGATTTAATCAGAACCCGCTAATTGTCAAGGATCTCCTAGATTTGGGCTGTGGGGTGAGCCTCTAGAAGTAGTATGCACAGGGGTGCAGAAGGTGCTGGGGGCCATGCTCGCTCAGGCATGGCCCCCAGCACCTAATTGTCATATTAGATGTGTCAATTTCCATGATGAATGCTTCAATTGGATTGGGGTTGCCAGAATAGGTGCAACAGTGAAGGCAATTTTGAGCTGTTGAAGGCTTGTTGGCCCTTGGGCGACCAAACAGATTTGACAGTCTTGTGGAGGAGAGCTATCATGGGGCTTATTCGCTCTGAGAACCCTGGCCTGAAGCAGGAGTAAAACTGGGGAAAAGAGGAGGTTACTCACCCGGTGCAGTAACTGACGTTCTTTGAGATGAGTGTCCCTGTGGGTGCTCCACTACAGGTGTTGGTGCGTCCCTGCGCCTTTGCCCGGAGATTTTTGCAGCAGTACTCATAGCGGCCACGCATGCTCAGAAGCTGCCCCCCCGCTGTGAATCTAGGTTGATAGTACGCATGCGTGGCCGGTCTCCTCAGTTCCTTCTCTACCACGGAGGCCCCCCAACTCCGAAGTAGAGGGGAGGAGGGTGGGTAGTGGAGCACCCACAGGGACACTCATCTCGAAGAACGTCAGTTACTGCACAGGGTGAGTAACCTCCTCTTCTTCTTCGAGAGATGTCCCTCTGGGTGCTCCACTACAGGTGAATTAAAAGCCATGTATCTTAAGGAGGTAGGGACTTCGGATCTGGTAGGAACGCCGTTGAAAGTACCGCCCTGCCCAAGCGTATGTCAGATAGAGGGCCTTGAGTAAGGGCATAGTGTTTAACAAAAGTGTGGTCAGAGGACCAGGTGGCTGCTTTACAAATGTCAGCCAGGGGAACTTTGCGTAAGAACGCGACAGAGGCAGCCAGAGATCTAGTGGAGTGTGTTCTAATGCCGTCTGGAGGTGTAACCCTCTTCATCTGATAGCACAGTCGGATACACTGGGAGATCCAGTTCGAGAATCTCTGGGTAGAAATAGGCGTGCCTTTGGAGCGCTCTGCAATAGAGACAAAAAGTCTGGAGGAAGTTCTAAAAGGTTTGGTTCTATCCAAATAGAATGACAAGGCTCTGCGTACATCTAGTGTATGCATTGAGGTTTCGAAGGAGTTCGCATGTGGTTTCGGAAAAAAAGTCGGCAGGTGTATGGGTTCATTAATGTGGAATGACGAGTGTACCTTTGGAAGAAATTTGGGGTGTAATCTGAGGGTAACCTTGTCTTTAAAAAATATCGTATATGGTGGGTGTGCCATAAGAGCTGCTATTTCTCCTGCCCGTCTGGCAGAGGTAATTGCCACTAGAAATGCTGTTTTCATCGAGAGGTGTAAAAGGGAGCACGTGGCTAGGGGTTCGAATGGTTGTTGAGTTAGGGCAGACAGTACCAGATGAAGGTCCCACGGGGTGGTCGGTGGTTTAATGTCTGGGTATAAGGTTTGTAGTCCCTTGAGGAAACGCTTCGTGATAGCGTGAACAAAGACAGACGTGTCATCAATTCTGTCGTGGAAAGTTGTAATAGCAGCTAAATGGACCCTGATGGAACTGAAAGAAAGGCCGGATTGCTTAAGGCCCAATAGATAGTCAAGTATAATTGAAAGAGGTACCGAGGTAGGACAGAGGTGTTTAGCAGAACACCAATGTGTGAATCGTTTCCACTTTTGAAGATAGGTCTTGCGAGTAGATTGCGTTCTGCTATGTAGGAGCACCTTCTGAACTTGTTCAGAGCAGTCTAATTTGCTTTGGGAAAACCATGTAGGAACCAGGCCTTGAGGTGAAGCATGGACAGGTTGGGGTAGAGAAAACGGCCGTGTTGTTGGGATAGAAGGTTTGGGATGAGCGGCAGGGAGATTGGTGGTTGGATTGACATTCTGGTGAGGAACGGAAACCACGGTTGTCTGGGCCACGATGGGGCAATGAGGATCACCTTGGCTCAGTCCGTTCGTATTTTTATCAGGACCCTGTTGAGAACTGGTATCGGGGGAAATGCATACAATAGGTTTCGGTGCCATGAGATCATGAATGTGTCCCCCAGGGAATGTTTGCCCAGTCCTGCTCTGGAGCAGAAATTGGGACATTTCTTGTTTTTTGTAGTTGCAAAGAGGTCTATCGTTGGGTAACCCCAGGTGCTGAATACATTGTGAATGGTTTTCTCGTCTATCTCCCACTCGTGGTCCCATGGGAAGCGTCTGCTTAGTTCGTCCGCTGTGGTGTTCATGATCCCGGGAAGATAGGCTGCTGATACCCGGATGTTGTTCGCAATGCACCAATTCCAGAGCTTCATAGCCTCTGTGCACAGCGAATGGGATCGAGCTCCTCCCTGCCTGTTTACGTAAAACATGCATGCAATGTTGTCTGTCATTATGTGTACGTGATGATGCTTGATTAATGGCAGGAAGTGACGGCACGCGTTGCGAATGGCTCGAAGTTCTAGAACATTTATGTGCAGGGAGGTCTCGGTTGGTGACCATAGCCCCTGTACTGTGTGATGAGACATATGTGCACCCCAACCTGTCATAGATGCATCGGTGGTCAGGATGAGTGATGGGGCCTGCTGAAGGAACGGGACTCCAGAGCAGAGGTTGGAGTGAACGGTCCACCAATGTAGCGAATCTTTGACTGGAGCAGGCAGGGAGAGAGTCTTGTTTAAAGAGTGCATATTCGGTTTGTAGACCGTTGCCAGCCACGCTTGGAAGCACCTCATGTATAGGCGTGCATTCTGGACGACAAAAGTGCACGAGGCCATGTGACCTAGTAGTTGCAGGCAGTCTCGGGCAGTCACCTGTGGACTGTTGCGAATAATTGTGGCCAGTTGGTTTATGGAATTGAAGCGATCGGGTGGGAGCGATGCCAACCCCGTCCGGGAGTCGAGGTCTGCGCCTATGAACTGCAGGTGCTGGGTGGGGCGTAATGTGGATTTGTCTCTGTTTATTTGTAGGCCGAGAGATAGAAAGCAATTGACTGTGAGCCGTGTGAACCGGAGCGCCTCGTCGAATGTTGAAGCTTTGAGGAGGCAATCGTCGAGGTAAGGGAATACTATGACCCCTTGTTTCCTGAGGTAGGCAGTGACTACAGCTAGAAGCTTGGAAAAGGCACGGGGGGCTGTGGATAGTCCGAAGGGGAGTACCCTGTATTGGAAATGTGTCGAACCGAGGGTAAATCGGAGGAAAGGTCTGTGGGCCGGATGTATAGTGACATGGAAATAGGCATCTTGTAGGTCGAGGGCAGAAAACCAGTCGCCCTGCTCCAGCGCTGGGATTATGGTAGTGAGGGTAACCATCTTGAACTTTTGCTTTTTGATGAATCTGTTGAGCCGCCTGAGATCGAGGATTGGTCGCCATCCCCCATTTTTCTTTTCCGTTAAGAAATAATGGGAGTAAAAACCCTTCCCTCTGTGCCGTTCTGGCACGATTTCTACTGCTCCCAGATGAAGGAGATGTTGCACTTCTTGGAGGAGTAGCTGCTCGTGAGAAGGGTCCCTGAAGAGGGACGGGGAGGGTGGGTGGGTGGGAGGTAAGGAGAGGAAGGGGATGACGTATCCAATTGTAACTACCTCTAAGACCCACTTGTCGGAGGTAATATTCTTCCATTGATGGAAGAAAGGTCGTAGGCGGTGTCCAAAGATAGGTGTGTCGGCTGAAGTGGGGGCGTTGCTTTCTAAACCCTCGACCAAGTCTTCAAATCTGCCTATTAGTTGGCGGGGGTTGAGGTGCCCCTGCAGAATTTGGGCGACGTCGCTGGAATCTTGGTCTTTGACATTGTGGTTGTTGTTGTTCCTGCGGTCTATGGGAATGTTGTGTGAATGCGGGGTAACGTGGCCGGTGGTACGGTTGGTATCTATATTGCCGTCTTCTGGTCGTAGGTGTCTGGAGACCTAGAGACCGGAGGGTTGTCCTTGAGTCCTTCATTGAATGAAGCACGTCGTTCGTGGTAGAAGCAAAAAGTTTGTCACCGTCGAAGGGAAGATCTTCAATGGTGTTCTGAACTTCGCGAGGAAAAAAGGAGGAGGAGAGCCATGAGCCCCGTCGCATGACTATCGCTGTAGCAGTCGATCTTGCCGCTGTGTTGGCTACATCGAGGGCTGCTTGGAGAGCGGTGCGTGATATGGCTTGTCCCTCAGAAACCATAGCTCTGAACTGTTGTTTTCTTTGTTCTGGAATGTCATCAATAAAGTCCATTAACTTATTATAGTTTTTGTGGTCGTATTTTGCCAGGACTGCAGTATAATTAGCTATACGAAATTGGAGGGTGGAGGATGCATATACTTTGCGACCAAAAAGGTCCAATCGTTTGTTGTCCTTGTTGGGTGGGGCGGAACGAGAATACTGTTGTCTAGCCCTCTGGTTCGCAGCGTCTACTACCAATGAATTTGGTGCTGGGTGGGTAAAAAGGAATTCAGAATCCTTTGGAGAAATAAAATACTTCCTGTCTGCTTGCTTGCAGGTAGGTAGGCTTGTCGCTGGAGTCTGCCAGATGGACTTAGCGGGTTCTAAAAGGGCTGCGTTAATTGGTAATGCCACCCTGGAGGAAGAAGGGGGCTGTAGGATGTTTGTTAGCTCATGCTGTTGTTCGGTGACCACCTCCAAGTTAATTCTCAGGTCACTGGCAACTCTTTTAAAGAGGTCCTGGAATTTTGCATATTCGTCCGAGGGAGTCGGAGGAAGGGGAAGTAATGCTTCTTCAGGTGCTAGCTCCGGCTCTGTTGGAATAGGAGTAGGGCTAGGTTTATCCTGGAAGCGTGACTGTGTTGCCAGGCGTCTCGTGTCACTGGCATATTCGTTAGGAGGCGGCGCTGGATCAGTGTTGCGCCTGGTCGAGTGGCCATGGGGCATGTATTCCCGAGGGTATGATGCCCATGGTGTCCAGTATTGCCATGGTGGCGGATAGGGCATAGGTGGTGCCATCCAGGGGTTCACCCCCCAGGAGGCAGGGTCCTGAGAGTGGGATGAGGTAATTTTCTCATAACCTCTTTTGCCCAGGGTCTGGGGCTGGGAGTCATGATATGGAGAAAAAACTCCCTGTGGATCTGTTTCCTCCTCACTGGGGGAAAACTGCTCAGATCCTGACTCAGGCATTGGAGAAGAATATTCGTTCATCAGGGGAGACTGCAGGGTAGGTGATACCAGGAGATCTGCTGTCTGGGTAAAGTGAGGTAATGAAGCTCCTGCAGGAGGTGAAAACTGAGCCGGGAGAGGCTGCCGCACAGGAGCATTCCTGCGATCGGGGTTTCTGCCTTTGATCTCTGTATCAGAGTGCACCGCAGGGGTCGGTGCCGCGGTCGGTGCCGGGCGGGCAATATCAGCCTGCCTGGGGTCAGGCATGTTGTGGAATGTCGGCACCGTATCATTTGCGGTGCCGAACGGTGCCGTAATAGAGGCAGGCAACTGGAAGCCTGATGCCTCGGCACCGGAGCCTCGCGCCGCCGCCGGAGCCTCAGGCGGCTTTTGCGCGGTTCCCGAAGAGCCCGGCTCATGAAAGTTGCTGAGGCGAGGGAACACAGGCAGAGAGACCGTTGATCTGCCTGGAGATACTTTGTGCCTCATAGCCTTGTTTGGTGAAGAAGGGTGCCCCTTCTTCGTAGATTTTTTCAGTTTTTTTGAGGCGGGGGGGCTGTGGTGGGCAGCGGAGCCGGCTTCAGCACCTGGGTCTGAAACTGACCCGATAGACTTTTGGAGGAGGAGCAGTTTAAGTTTAAGCTCCCTGTCTTTCCGTGCCCTGGAGCTGAGTTTACAGCAATGGGCACATTTTGGGGAATGTGAGCTTCCCCCAAGCATTTTATACACTTTGAGTGTCCATCCGATAATGGGATAGCTTCCTTGCATGTAGCACAGCGCTTGAAGCCTGTGGAGCCCGGCATAGCCGCGGCTGACAGAATTTTTTTTTTTTTAAAACAGATAAACGGGGTAATTAACTATACTAACAGAGAAAACTGACAACAACTGGTTACTAAAGGGTAATTGTAGCAAGAGTGAAGGATTTTCTAATGAGTCTGCTGAGCTCCGTCTCAGGCCGGGGACGGTTGAGAAGGAACTGAGGAGACCGGCCACGCATGCGTACTATCAACCTAGATTCACAGCGGGGGGGCAGCTTCTGAGCATGCGTGGCCGCTATGAGTACTGCTGCAAAAATCTCCGGGCAAAGGCGCAGGGACGCACCAACACCTGTAGTGGAGCACCCACAGGGACATCTCTCGAAGAAGAACTAGGAAGTACTGCTCTTCTTGAGTACTTCAAGTTCCTCCTAGTAGTGAATGGCTTCTACCTTATTTGGATCATTCTTAACTCCTTCTGGGGAGATGATGTACCCCCAAATCTCCATGGAGAGTTGGCTAGAGGTACACTTTTCCAATTTTGTATAGAGACCATTCCGCCACAACCTCTTTGGGTTCTGATGTGGGGTGTGTGCTGCTCTGGGTTCTCCAATGAGAAAAGTATGTCATCTAAATAGATGACAATGTAGTGATCCAAAATGTCCCCAAATACATCACTGATGAAGTGTTGCAAGGTCACAGGACCCTTAGTTAGTGCAAATGGCATTACCAGACAGTTAAAGTGTCCATAATGCGTTTTGAAATCTGTCTTCCATTTGTCCCCCAACCAAATGAATGTTAAATTGTAAATCCTTGGAGGTCTGGTTTGATGAATACCTGTGCAGGTTTCATGTGATCCAACAATTCTGGGATTAAGAATAAGGGGTATTGGTTCCAAACCTCACTTTGTTCAGGGGCTGGTAATGTACACAGAGCCATAGAGTCCCACCTTTCTTATTCTCAAAGAGCCATGACACCTGTGGGAAACGCTTAGTAGCGAATAAACCCTTTGGACCAGTTTTCATGGCTGTACTCAGGAGAGCCACTAGTTCTGGTTCGGACATTGTGTAAATATGGCCAAAGGCAACTTTCGGCCAAGGCTGTAGGTGAATAGGGCAGTCATAGTCTCGGTGCAGAGGTCTACTGATTAGAATGTAGGATTAGAACAGGATTGCGCCTAGGCTAAGAGTGGTGCTAGAATCAAGGTCCAGGGACGCGACAGGGTCAAAACCGAGATCAGAGTCGAAGACAAACCAGAATCAGAGCCAGAGTCCAGATACAGGAGGAAGTTCGAAGCTGGGTAGTCAGAGTCTGAGGACTTGGGGAGGCTCAGGAGGAGGAGGCAAGGTTGTAGCAGGTCGGGGGTGGGGCTGGAGTGAGGCTAGAGCAGGGCAAAGACAATATGAACCAGACTTGGTAGCTAACATCAAGAACCGAGAGTTACACCTAGGTCAGCAGCCAGAGACTGGTCTGAGTGTCAAGCCAGAGTCAATAGCTGGGAACCAAAGGGCAGGGCGGTACATGCAGGCAGAAACCAGGAACAAGGTGGGCACTGTCTCCGCATCAGGGCAGGGGTCTGACTTGTTGCCAAGATGACTTGCGGGTTCTCCCAGGCACTGCTCACTTGGAGCCCAAGAGACCTGGGTTCAAGTCCCACAAATCCTTACCTGGGGGACTTTCTTCCTAGGAATAAAAGAAGGACAAAATATGACAAAGATGTCTCTGTCCCTGGGCTGGGATCCAGGCCATGGAGAGCTCCTACCAAAGCTAGCTGCCAAGACCTCCTCACCATCCCTAGTTCCTGTTCATTTCACATGAAGAGACCCCCTAGCAGGAGGGGAGAATAAAGGGCAGAAAGTGAAGCTGCCCCTGACGGGAAAGGCACTAGCCTGGGACCCAGTCCAGTTCCCAGATCTACACCCAGGATTGAGAGACCAGGACCACAACCCTTCCTCTGTGTCTTAGTCCCCACCTGTCAGACAGGGAGGATCCTTCCCTGCCCTAGGGTACTTGGGGGGGGGGGGAGTTTCATTCCTAGCTGGAAAGGGTTCGGATACCTTGTGGGTGGAATGGGTCCCGGGTAGGGGGTGGGCCGTACATTCACTAGCACATGGGTGAAACGGGCCTTGGGAACATCTCAGCAGTGAACACGGGGAGAGGTTCCACGTCAGGCCACCACTCCCAGACTGCAGTGGTTATTGATGATAAATCCTGGTTCTACAGATGTTCTCATGTGTTGTTGTCCTGTGCTGGGCCAGCCCCATGGCCATGTCAGCCTGATGCTTCCTAAACTGGCCTCTGGGCATGGGCAGCGGGTTTGGGGTAGGCTCTGGGTGAGAGGAAGGCAGCATTCTAGGTCTGGGTCCCTGAGGGCAGATTCCTTCTGTACCCCGTTGGCATGGGGGAGTGACTGAGGGGCCCTGCCACAGCAGCCCTGGGTCAGTGAGTGCTGCAGATGTGGCACTCGGCAATTCCCCTGCTCTAATGCAGAGTTTTCGGAGCTCCACTGGGGGACATGGGCCCTAGCCCTAACATGCCGGCTCTTCTGCATCAGTCTGGGCATGGAGAGCTTGGCCTGGGAGCAGGGGTGATGGCAGAAAGGCCAAGGGCAAGAAAAAGGAGGGTGGGAAGAACTTAATGCCCCAGACAAAGGGGATTCAGGAAGGCCCCACCCCACGCAGAAGGGAGAGCGTTTCTCTCAGCTCTCTCTCCACACCCACTAGCCCCTCTTCCCCATGAGACAGAGAAGTACCTGCATCAGGGCATGTGAGCTGCTGGACGTGCGAGGTGGGGCTCTTAAAGGTGTCCCATGGGGCAAAGCCCCTGCAGTGCCATGGGCACCGGGTGCAAGCGCCGGTGGGCCATCACTTTATCTATAATCTCCTCCTCCTGCAAGGGAAAAAGGATTAGTCAGAAACTCGGGCACCCCTAGGAACAAGGGATATTAACAGCACCTGGAACCTGCAAAATTTCCACCCAGCCCCTCCCCACGTCTGAGGGACAGATTTCCTCATCCAACATCCAAGATGAAGTCTTGTCTCCTCTCTAGTGACCTCCCACCCCACTCCCACCATTGCAGAGTGACCTCCTCCCACATTCCTCTCAGTCCCATGAGAGCTATTCTACTTCCAAACCCATCCAAGGAAGCAGGTCAGTTCCCCAGAATCCGGTCCTTATGGTGAAGCCGTGGTGTTACCAGATTTGCCCATTACTTTGGGGTATGCTCATTTATTCGGGTTACTCTTCTGGGGGAGGGGATTCTGTAATTCTATTAATGTACTGCTTGTGTCATTTGTGTTTTCATATGGAGCTCTATTTCTCCCTTCTGCAAGTCCCCTCCCAAAGGAGCTATCCTGCAGGACCTAGGTTCCCTAGGGCTGGATTTCTCCAGCCCCAGAACCAGATGAAGACACCCACACCCACACATACATTAACAGAGCAAGTCTGTGCAGACCGGGTCAATCAGCATTGTCAAGCTGACCCCTTATATGTCTCTGGACTCACTGGGCTGGATGAAGCAGCACTTTCAAGCTACCAGAGGTGCCACAGGACCCTCTGTTGCTTTTTACACTTTCAAGCTGTTACCCTTATGCGTCCCAAATTCAGCACGTCCCTATCCCAACTCTCACATCACAGTTGTACTGGCAGTAACCTACTTGATGAGTAAACCCCACAGTATTTTGGGCGCTGCAGGGATCTTTAGCTTAGGTAAAAGAAGCGTTGCTGTAGAGTGAATGGGGGAAGCTAAAACACAAAAGAGTAAAGTTCAGCAAGAGAGAGAGAAGCAACCAAGTTAACCATAAAAGTTATTTATTGAATACTAGTGATAACTACAGAAGGAGGGCTAAACCAACATAACATACATTATTAAAGGTTAATACCTAAGGTAGAAAGGAAAACAAAGAGAGAGAGAGAAAGAAGGGGATCTCTCACCCACACCATGAGGCTTGAACTGGTCGGGGTCCCAGGTGATGGTGGTAGCTCAGGCTCCTGAGTGCTGGAGACAGGCAGAGCCCCCAGCACGATCAGTCAGGAGAAGATGGAGTTCCAGTGGAACTGATGCATAGTTTGGATCTAAGCATCAGAACCCTGACTAGAGAGTGAGTAGAGATTTTTGTAGAGAAAATACAATGGTTCAAGGGAGAACACTAGATTTGTTTATAGGTAAGCTGATGACTCAAGGGTTTTCTTTATTCTAGACAATAGGAGCTGATCACTCTTGGCTATGGGTGGTATTTTCTTCCAGGGAGCTCACAATGCAACTAGGCTGCTTCAGTATTTTGGATATCAATTAAGGATTCCTTACTAGAATTGGTCTGATAACTGCTGAGCTGGGTGTGGGCAGGCATAGGTTCATTAGCATCTGGAGCAGAGAATCCCATGATGCAGTGCTTCCCTGCTTTTTCTGGTCCCAGAGTTCAGTGCAGTCTCTGTTCTTCATTCTGTATGCAAATTGAGATGTCTCCCTGTCCCATCTTTCATGCAGATGAGGCTAGGGGCGTTGTCTTTGTTCTTTATTCTGTATGCTAATGGAGAGGTCTTATTCTTGTCACCCTGGTCAGGGGGGGTCTAGATGTGTCTTTCAACACCCTTCACTGCTCTCTGCAAGTTTTTTCTCTGATGGGTTTTGGTTTAAGCAGAGGCTGCGGGGGAGCGGCGGTGTCTTTCATGAGTCAGGCTGGATACTGCACCCTGGTTCCCCAAGAACACAGAGCTGACTGGTATCAAGTCCCCCCATTGATGGGGTGCTTGCGCTGAGCGAGTATCCCCATCACATACTTACTCCGTGGTACCGGGTCTGAACTTCCATTCATTGCAGCCGCCGCATCAGTCGTTGTATCCAATAAACCAGCAGAACCAGACCAATTGCTAGTGTAGTTTGGAAACCAATGATCACCACAATGGGGTGAAGCATGATATTTAAAAGACCTGTTGTTCTGGGGCTCCACCCAAGCAAAGTCTCCCACCAAGAGTGATGGCCTGTGTTTTTACCATAATGGCAATGAGACCCATTCCCAGTGAAATGGGGGAAACCTCCTTGTAGAGCTCAGAATAGGCATTTAAATGTTGTACAGTCCATATAGGCACAGTAAACTTAATATCACGACTAACAATGGTGGTTACATTATAGAAACAGCGATTTAAGTAAGGCACACCATGGGTTGGACCCAAAGTCCATTAATTAATACAATATTACATTTTGTCCTTACACACACATGCTTTACCAACATAGACAATAACAGACCCCTCTTCCTGGATAACATCTAAGGAACGGTATCAGAGGGGTAGCCGTGTTAGTCTGAATCTGTAAAAAGCAACAGAGGGTCCTGTGGCACCTTTGAGACTAACAGAAGTACTGGGAGCATAAGCTTTCGTGGGTAAGAACCTCACTTCTTCAGATGCAAGTAATGGAAATCTCCAGAGGCAGGTATATATCAGTGTGGAGATAACGAGGTTAGTTCAATCAGGGAGGGTGAGGTGCTCTGCTAGCAGTTGAGGTGTGAACACCAAGGGAGGAGAAACTGCTTCTGTAGTTGGATAGCCATTCACAGTCTTTGTTTAATCCTGATCTGATGGTGTCAAATTTGCAAATGAACTGGAGCTCAGCAGTTTCTCTTTGGAGTCTGGTCCTGAAGTTTTTTTGCTGTAAGATGGCTACCTTTACATCTGCTATTGTGTGGCCAGGGAGGTTGAAGTGTTCTCCTACAGGTTTTTGTATATTGCCATTCCTGATATCTGACTTGTGTCCATTTATCCTCTTGCGTAGTGACTGTCCAGTTTGGCCAATGTACATAGCAGAGGGGCATTGCTGGCATATGATGGCATATATAACATTGGTGGACGTGCAGGTGAATGAGCCGGTGATGTTGTAGCTGATCTGGTTAGGTCCAGTGATGGTGTTGCTGGTGTAGATATGTGGGCAGAGTTGGCATCGAGGTTTGTTGCATGGGTTGGTTCCTGAGTTAGAGTTGTTATGGTGCGGTGCGTGGTTGCTGGTGAGAATATGCTTAAGGTTGGCAGGTTGTCTGTGGGCGAGGACTGGCCTGCCTCCCAAGGTCTGTGAAAGTGAGGGATCATTGTCCAGGATGGGTTGTAGATCACTGATGATGCGTTGGAGAGGTTTAAGCTGAGGACTGTAGGTGATGGCCAGTGGAGTTCTGTTGGTTTCTCTTCTGGGCCTGTCTTGTAGCAGGAGGCTTCTGGGTACACGTCTGGCTCTGTTGATTTGTTTCTTTATTTCCTTGTGTGGGTATCGTAGTTTTGAGAATGCTTGGTGAAGATCTTGTAGGTGTTGGTCTCTGTCTGAGGGGTTGGAGCAGATGCGATTGTACCTCAGTGCTTGGCTGTAGACGATGGATCGTGTGGTGTGACCGGGGTGGAAGCTGGAGGCATGAAGGTAGGCATAGCGGTCTGTGGGTTTTCGGTATAGGGTGGTGTTAATGTGGCCATTGCTTATTTGTACGGTGGTGTCCAGGAAGTGGACTGGCTGAGGTTGATGGTGGGGTGGAAGCTGTTGAAAGCATGGTGGAATTCTTCCAGGGTCTCCTTCCCATGGGTCCAGATGATGAAGATGTCATCAATATAGCGTAGGTAGAGAAGGGGCATGAGTGGACGAGAGCTGAGGAAGCGTTGTTCCAGGTCAGCCATAAAAATGTTGGCATATTGTGGGGCCATGCGGGTGCCCATAGCGGTGCCACTGGTCTGGAGGTATATATTGTCACCAAATTTGAAATAATTGTGCGTGAAGATAAAGTCACAGAGCTCAGCAATAAGTTGTGCTGTGTCATCATCAGGGATACTGTTCCTGACAGCTTGTATTCCATCTGTATGTGGGATGTTTGTGTAGAGAGCCTCTACATCCATGGTGGCTAGGATGGTGTTTTCTGGGAGGTCACCAATGCATTGTAGTTTTCTCAGGAAATCTGTGGTGTCACGGAGATAGCTGGGAGTGCTGGTGGCGTAGGGTCTGAGTAGGGAGTCCACATATCCAGACAGTCCTTCAGTGAGAGTGCCAATGCCCGAGATGATGGGGCGTCCAGGATTTCCAGGTTTGTGGATCTTAGGTAGTAGATAGAATAACCCCGGTCGGGGCTCTAAGGGTATGTTGATTTGTTCCTGTGTTAGTGTAGGGAGTGTCCTGAGTAGATGGTGCAGTTTCTTAGTGTATTCCTCAGTGGGATCTGAGGAAAGCGGCCTGTAGAATTTGGTATTGGAGAGTTGTCTGGCAGCCTCCTTCTGGTAGTCAGACCTGTTCATGATGACAACAGCACCTCCTTTATCAGCCTCTTTGATGATAATGTCAGGGTGGTTTCTGAGGCTGTGGATGGCATTGCGTTCTGCACGACTTAGGTTATGAGGCAAGCGAGGTTGTTTTTCCACAATTTCTGCCTGTGCACGTCGGCGGAAGCATTCTATGTATAGGTCCAGACTGTCATTTCGACCCTCAGGAGGAGTCCATGTGGAGTTCTTCTTCCTGTATTGTTGGTGGGAGGGTATCTGTGTATCAGTGCGCTGTTCAGTGTTATCATGAAAGTATTCTTTGAGTCGGAGGCGGCGAAAGTAGGCTTCCAGATCACCACAGAACTGTATCATGTTCGTGGGGGTGCTGGGGCAAAAGGAGAGTCCCCGAAATAGGACAGACTCTTCTGCTGGGTTGAGTGTGTAGCTGGATAAATTGATGATATTGCTGAGTGAGTTAGGGGTACCCCTGTTGTGGCCCCATGTGGCAGGAAGGATTTTAGACAGCTTATGGTCCTTTTTCCTTTGTAGAGAGGTGAAGTGTGTAATGTAGATCTCCTGTCTTATTTTAGTAAAGTCCATTTGTGTGGAGGGTTGGTTATTTATGAAAGTCTCCAGGTTGGAGAGCTCTTTCTTGATGTTTTTCTGTTTGCTGTATAGGATGCTGATCAGGTGGTTCCTCAGTTTCTTTGATAATGTATGGCATAATCTCTCACTGTGGTCTGTGCAGCCTCTCCAACGCATCATCAGTGATCTACAACCCATCCTGGACAATGATCCCTCACTTTCACAGACCTTGGGAGGCAGGCCAGTCCTCGCCCACAGACAACCTGCCAACCTTAAGCATATTCTCACCAGCAACCACGCACCGCACCATAACAACTCTAACTCAGGAACCAACCCATGCAACAAACCTCGATGCCAACTCTGCCCACATATCTACACCAGCAACACCATCACTGGACCTAACCAGATCAGCTACAACATCACCGGCTCATTCACCTGCACATCCACCAATGTTATATATGCCATCATATGCCAGCAATGCCCCTCTGCTATGTACATTGGCCAAACTGGACAGTCACTACGCAAGAGGATAAATGGACACAAGTCAGATATCAGGAATGGCAATATACAAAAACCTGTAGGAGAACACTTCAACCTCCCTGGCCACACAATAGCAGATGTAAAGGTAGCCATCTTACAGCAAAAAAACTTCAGGACCAGACTCCAAAGAGAAACTGCTGAGCTCCAGTTCATTTGCAAATTTGACATCATCAGATCAGGATTAAACAAAGACTGTGAATGGCTATCCAACTACAGAAACAGTTTCTCCTCCCTTGGTGTTCACACCTCAACTGCTAGCAGAGCACCTCACCCTCCCTGATTGAACTAACCTCGTTATCTCCACACTGATATATACCTGCCTCTGGAGATTTCCATTACTTGCATCTGAAGAAGTGAGGTTTTTACCCACGAAAGCTTATGCTCACAGTACTTCTGTTAGTCTCAAAGGTGCCACAGGACCCTCTGTTGCATCTAAGGAACGTTGAGACTTATTCCTAGGTTACCCATTCATCCCAATCCTTATGGCTAGTTCCAATCAGGGGAGCACGTGCAGGTGCAATGTGAATTTAAACCAAATTGCTGGCATGAGCTTGTCACCATGTGTGTCCTTTAATGGAATTACCCAGTCTGGGGGATCTTGCTGAGTCAGGTCATGTCCAGCTAAAGGCCAGTTCAGCGGTTCCCAGTTTACAAGGAATCATGTGATATTCTTGCCTGCTGGTGTGATCAGAGACAGCTGCACTTCATCTCCAGGTAATGGAGGTGTCTGAGTTCCAATGACAATGATGACTTGTAGGGGCATGGTTGTTCCCCAAACAGCAGAGGAAAGCAGGGCTACCCTGCACCTTCCGCCACCCAGGAGGCTGTCACTGGGTGTGTTTGATGGTGTACATCCCGTTCGAGACCACAATGGCTTACAGAAGAATGGGATGGAGTCTGGGGTGGTCTTAGTTTCATAACAAAATTTGAGTGACTCTCCGGTGGCACTCTGCGTGCAATTGGCAACGCTTTCCCAGGGGCAACCTGAGGAGTTGCCAACAGCGTAGAACTGGTAGCAATGCTGCAGGGCCAGGGGATTGCTCCCATTCCTATAGAATCCATGCATGTGGCACAGCAATTTTACTTCCTGGGCTCCAGCTGGCAAGCACCTCCAGAGGCTCAGAGGGATCACAGGTACAGCATACAGCCTGGACAGCATCAGACTCCAGACACTTATGAACAGCAGAGTGCTGGCGCACCAGTGGGATATCATGGCTCGTGTACGGGACCTGTGAGAGGGCAGAGAATAGAGAAAAACTTTCCACACTCCCCCGTATATACTGGGAGAGACTGGGACCAATATTACAGGGTGAACATGAAGCAGTGACCTATGTGAGGGTGGCCATAATAAGTCAAGAACTTTTCTGGCCCTTTCCTGTCTTAACATTGGGGTAGGCACTGACCAGCCCACTCGATGCGTATTTTCCAACGGCTCAAAGCCATTCCTTCTTGCTGGCCAAGAAGGGTGGCCGACAGGATGCAGAAGACAGTCTTGAGAGTCAGGTGGTTTATCCTTCTATTCTTTGAGCTGTGAAGAATGAAAACATTTCTGCCAGGGTTTCACATTTTTCCCATTCAGGATTTCTACCTGACATACACTGGGGCTGGCCCGATTCACAATAAAGCAGCGGCCATCCTAGGTGTCTGTAAAGAGCTGCTTAGCAGTGATAGAGGCAGTGTTGGTTTTAGTAGGGATGGCTTCCACCCTGGATCTTTATAAAACAAAGTCAGTGGATTTATACACAGTTGAGAAACTTTGGCAGCTAGAAACTGAACCAAATTCCTCAGCACCTATACTGTTGCTTGCTACAGGCAACGATTCATTCTGAGCTAACTCAGTTAACTTACTTCCACACCCTTCAGTTGCAGCAAACTGCTTGCAAAAGCTAACATGAGGTTTTATCCCTTCAGGAGCACTTTTAGGCAACAATTCATTTTCCCCAGAAATTTTGTCCTTTCCGTTTTCAGCCAGGGGTTGCTCTACAGAAACATCTTCCTGGGCATTTTTCTGGGTTTCAGTTGAGTCCAGAATGACTTCCGAGACAACTGACATATCCTCAATCAGCATAAACTGAGAGGCACATTCTGTCTGCTCCTCAGACAAAAGATTGGAGACAAACTCTCCCCTGACAGATAAACTGCCATTCTTAACATTCACAAGGGTTGGAATTTCTTTCCCTTTGTTTCCAGACAAACGTTTGAAGATTGGGGTAGCTCCCTCCAGGGGCAAGTCATTACCCCCAACAGACACAGGCTTAGGAACACTTCCTTCCTGGGTTTTAATTGAGTCCAGAACCACATCTGGCATAACTGACAAATCCTCAGTCAGCATAAACTGAGAGGTACTTTCTGCCTGTTCCACAGACAGAACACTGGAGACATTTTCTCCCCCAGCAGTTAAACTGCTTTTCTGACTAGACAAACAGTTTGAACTTCCCTCCCTGTTGTCACAGACCACATGGCTTTTTACAGACAAATACTGGGAGATTGGGATGGCTCTCTTAACAGGCAAATCGCCACTCCCAAGAGACAAACCATGGGAGACAGTTTCTCCCTCATACCAGTTGAGCTGAACCTGTTTAGTGGTGGGTCTCCCTTCGGAGATCCTATCTGCTAGCAATTGGGCTAACATCCCTGGGTTCCCCACTGTAGCCCTCACAGTGGGTCTCCTCCATACTTCGCACTGATGTTTTGCGATCAGCTGGGGAGGCCCGTGGGGAACCAGGCACCCCTACTGATCGTCACACTCCCAGAGCCTCCACTCAGAAGAGGGGGCAGGGATCTGGCTTTGACAGGGAGTGGGTGTGGGGGATGCACTCCGTAGCAGGGCAGTGGGGGAGCTCCCTGCATTAACTCAGTTTTCTGCATGACCGGAGACAAAGCATTAATCAGGATGCTGAGGGGCTGGCAATCATATTTTCCCATATCCTCCCCTAAATTCACCAGCTCCTTCCAAATCATGTTCCTAAGGGTCTCCTTGGGTCGGCACTGCCCAGGGTTGTGGGAGATAGGGAAATTAAGATTGGGAGGGTGCCTGGCAGAGTGAGGACCATTATTTGTAAATGTGATAGCCTGCACGGGCTCTGAGGTAGTCTTTTTGCTGACTTGTCTTTTCAAGACACCAGTTTCTCGCAGCAAACTTCCTGCCTGTTTGATTTTTGCCACTAGTTCACTCCAAGTTAGGTGTTCTAAATCCTCAGTCCCCATGGTCAATTTTGTCTGAGAATTTAGTCCTGCATAAGTGCTCTGAACTAATTTGTGTCCCTGATACTGGAAAGTGATAATCCCATTCTCCTCTGTCTGGGGTAATGAATCAGAGAGAGCTGCCAGCATTTTCTTTCAAATTAGGTAAGCTTCTGGGGCCTCTCCTGGTTTCTGTTTTTCCATTATATACAGTTTCTTAAGGGAGAGACGCAGGCAGTAATATTTTAAGAGTGCTTATGTCAAGGCTGGATCCCCACTTTGAACTTTAGGGTACAAATGTAGGGGCCTGCATGAAACTTCTAAGCTTAACTACCAGCTTAGCTCTGGTCCGCTGCCACCATCCCAAGGCTAATTTCCTTCCCTGGATAGCCTTGAGAGACCTTCACCAATTCCCTGGTGAATACAGATCCAAACCCCTTGGATCTTAAAACAAGGAGAAATTAACCATTCCCTTCCTTCCTCCCACCAACTCCTGGTGAATCAAGATCTAAGCCCCTTGGAGCTTAAAACAAGGAAAAATAAATCAGGTTCTTAAAAAGAAGGTTTTTAATTAAAGAAAAAGGTAAAAATCATCTCTGTAAAATCAGTATGGAAATTAACCTTACAGGGTAATCAAACTTAAAGAGCTCAGAGGACTCCCCTCTAGTCTTAGGTTCAAAGTACAGCAAACAAAGATGAACACTTTAGGAAAAGGTACATTTACAAGTTGAGAAAACAAAGGAAAACTAACACGCCTTGCCTGGCTATTTACTTACAAGTTTGAAATAGGAGAGACTTGTTTAGAAAGATGTGGAGAACCTGGATTGATGTCTGGTCCCTCTCAGTCCCGAGAGCGAACACACTCCCAAACAAAGAACACAAAACAAAAGCCTTCCCCCCGCCCCAAGATTTGAAAGTATCTTGTCCCCTTATTGGTCCTTTAGGTCAGATGCCAGCCAGGTTACCTGAGCTTCTTAACCCTTTACAGGGAAAAGGATTTTGGAGTCTCTGGCCAGGAGGGATTTTATAGTACTGTACACAGGACAGCTGTTACCCTTCCCTTTATAGTTATGACACGCCCCCCAAATCACAGATAGTGTTGGACGTTCGGTTCCACACTGGCTGTGATTTCTTCCTGGAGTTCTAGGAGAAAACAGAGTTAATAAGACACATGTACCTTTAGACATACTACTGATTATATAAGAACTAACAATATCTTTTATTCCAAGAACAATTGTTAACCAGTTAACTCTGGGAAACTTTCCCGGGAGAGTGCATCAGCCACTTTGTTAGAAGCTCCCGAAATGTGTTGTATTTCGAAATCTTGGAGAGCTAAACTCCACCGAAGAAGTTTTTTGTTATTTCCCTTGGCGGTATTAAGCCACTGTAGCACAGCATGGTCTGTTTGTAGTTGGAAACGCCGTCCCCAAACATATGGGCGTAGCTTTTCCAGCGCATACACAATGGCGTAGCATTCCTTTTTGCTGATTGACCAGTGGCTCTCAGACAGTTTCTTGCTGAGAAACACGACAGGATGGAATTCTTGATCCGGTCCTTCCTGCATTAAAACTGCTCCCACGCCTCGCTCAGACACATCTGTGGTTACTTGGAACGGTTTGTCAAAGTCTGTGGCCCTTAGCACAGGGTCAGACATGAGTGTCGCCTTAAGCTGGTTAAAGGCCTTTTGACACTCATCAGTCCACTGAACTGCATTTGGCTGTTTCTTTCTGGTTAGGTCTGTCAGCGGGGCGGCGATTTGGCTGTAGTGGGGTACAAATCGCCTATAATATCCAGCCAAGCCTAAGAAGGATTGGACCTGTTTCTTAGACTTTGGAACCAGCCACTTTTGGATAGCATCCACTGTGGCCTGTAGGGGATTTATAGTTCCTCGACCCACCTGGTGCCCCAGGTAAGTCACTCTGTTTTGGCCTATTTGACACCTTTTAGCCTTAACAGTTAGTCCTGCCTGCTGGATGCGCTCGAAAACTTTTTCCAGGTGCTCCATGTGCTCTGCCCATGAATCAGAAAAAATGGCCACATCATCGAGGTAGGCAACTGCAGATTCTCCCAATCCTGCTAGGAGACCATCTACAAGTCTTTGGAAGGTGGCGGGTGCATTTCGCAACCCGAAAGGGAGTACATTGAATTCATACACCCCTGCCTGGGTGACGAAGGCTGACCTTTCCTTAGCGGGTTCATCTAGGGGTACTTGCCAGTACCCCTTGGTTAAGTCTAAAGTAGAGATGAATTGGGCATGTCCCAATTTCTCCAACAGCTCATCTGTGCATGGCATTGGATAGTTGTCAGGACGAGTTACAGCATTTAGCTTACGGTAATCCACGCAAAAGCATATTTCCCCATCTGGTTTGGGAACTAGAACCACTGGAGATGCCCATGCACTATTAGAGGGGCGGATTATATCCATCTGTAGCATGTCCTGGATCTCCCTTTGTATAGCAGTTTTGGCATGAGGTGACTCCCAGTAGGGTGGGGTTCTAATTGGGTGAGCATTACCTGTGTCAATGGAGTGGTATGCCCGTTCGGTCCGTCCTGGAGTGGCTGAGAAAATTGGCGCAAAGCTTGTGCACAGCTCCTTGATCTGCTGTTGCTGCAGACGTCCAAGGGTCGTGGAGAGGTTCACCTCTTCTACACCACCATCCTTTTTTCCTTCGTAGTAGACACCTTCAGGCCACTCCGCGTCATCTGTTTCCTGGGCTGTAAACTGGCAAACATTTAATTCTCTGGAATAAAAGGGCTTAAGAGAATTAACATGGTATACCTTAGGCTTTATGTTGGAGGTGGGGGAGGCTATGAGATAGTTAACAGCTCCTAGGCACTCCTGGACCGTGAAGGGTCCTTCCCACGACGCTTCCATTTTATGGGCCTGGAGCGCCTTTAAGACCATGACTTGGTCTCCTACTTTGAAGGACCGTTCTCTGGAATGTTTATCATACCAGACCTTTTGCTCTTCCTGAGCATTCTTTAGGTTTTCTTTAGCAAGGGCTAAAGAGTGTCGGAGGGTGCTTTGTAGGTTGCTTACAAAGTCTAGAATGTTAGTTCCTGGAGAAGGCGTAAACCCCTCCCATTGCTGCTTCACCAACTGTAATGGCCCCTTAACCTCGCAGCCATATACAAGTTCAAATGGTGAAAACCCTAAACTGGGATGTGGTACAACCCTGTAGGCGAAAAGCAACTGCTGCAACACTAGGTCCCAATCATTGGAGTGTTCATTTATGAATTTACGTATCATAGCCCCCAAAGTTCCATTAAAACTCTCCACCAGGCCATTGGTTTGATGGTGGTAAGGGGTGGCAACCAAGTGATTCACCCCATGAGCTTCCAACAGGTTTTCCATGGTCCCTGACAGGAAATTAGTTCCCGAATCTGTAAGGATGTCGGAGGGCCAACCTACCCTGGCAAAAATATCTGTTAATGCCTGGCACACACTTTTAGCCCTGGTGTTGCTTAAGGGTACTGCTTCCGGCCATCGGGTAGCAAAATCCATGAAAGTCAGTACGTACTGCTTTCCTCTGGGTGTCTTCTTTGGGAAAGGACCCAGAATATCCACAGCTACTCGCTGAAATGGGACCTCAATTATGGGTAGTGGCTGGAGAGGGGCTTTTACCTGGTCTTGGGGCTTTCCCACTCATTGGCACACCTCACAAGACCGGACATAATTAGCTACGTCCTTGACCATTCCCTCCCAGTGGAAGGACTTCCCCAACCGGTCTTTGGTTCTGTTCACCCCAGAATGGCCACTGGGATGATCATGGGCTAAGATCAAGAGCTTTACCCGATACTTAGTGGGAACTACCAACTGTCTTTGAGGATGCCAGTCTTCCTGGTGCCCACCAGAAAGAGTTTCCTTGTATAAAAGTCCTTGTTCTATAACAAACCGGGATCGGTTAGAAGAGCTGAGAGGCGGTGGGGTGCTCCGCGCCGCCGCCCAAGCTTTCTGAAGGCTGTCATCTGCTTCCTGCTCGGCCTGGAACTGTTCCCTTGATGCTGGAGACATCAGTTCCTCCTTGGACTGTGGACTGGGGCTTGGTCCCTCTGGAAGCGATGCAGATGCTGGGGCTGTTTCCATTGACTGTGAACCGCTGTCCGCTGGTGCACTATGTGGTATCTCAGGCTCTGGCTGAGCCTCTTGGGTAGGGTTATCTGCTGCTTCTGCCACATCAGGCTCGCTGGTGCCCTCTGGCATTGGAGTTGTAGACGGGTTTGCAAGCGCTGGACTCAGTGCTGGCAATGGTTCTGGTGCTGGTTGCGTTGCCAGTTCTGGTTCTGGGACTGGCTTTGGCTGGGTCTCTGGGATTGGATCCACTACGGCTGTTGCAGTCATTGGCAGGGGATCCAGTTCCATCACCTTTGTTTGGGTCTCTGGTAACACAGACGGGGCCCTGGTGGACGGCTCAGGAACAGGGATGGGGATGAAAGCTTGCTTAGCCTGGCTGCGGGTGACTATTCCCACCCTCTTGGCTAGCTTCACGTGGTTGGCCAAATCTTCCCCCAGCAGCATGGGAATGGGATAGTTGTCATAGACTGCAAAAGTCCACATTCCTGACCAGCCCTTGTACTGGACATGCAACGTGGCGGTAGGCAAGGTTACAGACTGTGACACGAAGGGTTGAATTGTCACTGTAGCCTCTGGGTTGATGAGTTTGGGGTCCACTAGGGATTGGTGGATAGTTGACACTTGTGCCCCAGTGTCCCTCCAAGCAATAATCTTCTTTCTGCCCACTCTCAAGGTTTCCCTTCGCTCCGAGGGTACGAGAGAGGCATCTGGGTCTGGGGATCGTTGGTGTGATTGGGGTGTAATGAACTGTAATCGGTTGGGGTTCTTGGGGAAGTGAGCCTTTATATGTCCCAGTTCATTACATTTAAAACATCGCCCTGCTAAGGTATCACTGGGGCGATGTTGGTTGGTGGAGACTGGTGTGGTGGGGTGAGAAGGCGTCTGGGGTTTCCCTTGGGATGTGGGTGGGGCCTTGGGTTGTCCCCGGTGGTAAGGTTTTGTTTCGGCTTGCCCCTTCTGATATTCGCTCCAACTGCTACTAGTTTTTTTCTTTTCTGCCACCTCCACCCATTTGGCTCCAATCTCCCCCGCCTCAGTTACAGTTTTGGGCTTCCTATCTAGGATGTACCTTTCTATTTCCTCAGGAACACCCTCTAAAAACTGCTCCATTTTTACTAGGGAAACCAGATCTTCCAGAGATTTAACATTTGCTCCTGACACCCAGGCATCACAATTTTTTGTCAATGTGGTAGGCATGCCGGGTAAATGACACATCGGGTTTCCATTTTAGGGCTCTGAACCGCCGACGGGCATGCTCGGGTGTTAGCCCCATTCTGAGTCTGGCCTTGTTTTTTAAAAAGTTCATAACTGTTCATGTGTTCCTTAGGCATTTCAGCCGCCACCTCTGCTAAGGGTCCACTGAGCTGCGGCCTCAGCTCTACCATGTACTGGTCTGCAGCGATGCTGTATCCAAGGCAGGCCCTTTCAAAATTTTCTAAGAAGGCCTCAGTATCATCGCCTGCCTTGTAGGTGGGGAATTTTCTGGGATGGGAAGTGGTACCTGGAGAGGGGTTGTTGGGATGGGCTGTTGTATCCGGCTTAGCCTTTGCTACTTCCAGTTCATGCTTCCTTTCTTTTTCTTTCAGCTCCATCTCTTTTTCTTTCAGCTCCATCTCTCTCTTGTGGGCCTCCTCTTTGGCTTTTTCTTCTCTTTCTTTTAGCTCCATCTCTCTCTTGTGGGCCCCCTCTTTAGCTTTCTCTTCTCTGTCTCTCAGCTCTATCTCTTTTTCTTTCAGCTCCATAGCTCTCAGCAAAAACAGAAACGGAGGTGTCAAGGAGCGCAGTGACCTGGCTGAAGTCACAAACCCAGTCAGTGGCAGGGCTGCAATAGGGCCCATTCCCCTGATCTCACCACTGGACCGACCCTGTTGCCCATTATACAACCCCCCCGCCCTCCCTCCACATACACACACAGTGATCCTCTCCCTAAGGTCACTGTAACATTACCAAAGTGAAATCAACCACCCAGCCAGGAAAGAGTGAATGTTCCTACTTCCTCGGCCGGAGGATGCGAACAGCCACAATTGGGGGTGACCTAGGAGGGGGAGCACCTCACTTCCCAGAGAGGAGGCCAAAGTTCACTGCAGATACAGCCAGCATAATCCCCCCCACCCAATCCAGCTGGGCCCCCCGATTCTAGGGTTACCATATGTCCGGATTTTCCCAGACATGTCCGGCTTTTTGGTCTTCAAATCCCCATCTGGGAGGAAATTCCAAAAAGCCGGACACGTCCGGGAAAATAGGGAGGGGTTGTGGGGCTTGGGTCTGGGCTGGAGCCGCTGGGGCCGGCGGTGCTTGGCCGACGGCTGGCGCCGCTTGGCGGGCCAGAGCCGCTCAGCCAGAACCAGGATCCGAGCCGAGCCAGGCCGGAGCCGCTGGGACCGGGGCTGGGGGTGCTCAGCCGCCGGCTGGCACCGCTTGCCCAGGGCCGGGGCCGGGGCCGGGGCCGGGCCGGAGCCGCTTGGCCGGAACCGGGGCCCGAGCTGAGCCGGGCCGGAGCTGCTGGGACCGGGGCTGGGGGTGCTCGGCCCCTGGCCGGCGCCACTCAGCCAGGGCTGGGGCCGGAGCCGCTCAGCCGGGGCTGGGGCCGGAGCCGCTCAGCCGGGGCTGGGGCCGGAGCCGCTCAGCCGGGGCCGGGGCTGGAGCTGCTCAGCTGGGGCCGGGGCCGGTGCCCCAGGGCTCGAGCCGAGCTGGAGTTGCTAGGGCCGGGGCCGGCGCCCCAGGGCCCAAGCCGGGCCAGAGACGCCAGGGCCAGAACCTCTTGGCCGGGGCCAGCTGCCGGAGGGAGCCGCTCGGCCGGGGGGGGCCGGACTAGGCCGCGCCTCCTCGTGCCCCTCCCCGCCCACCACCGGCCCAGCTTGCCTGCTGCCTGCCTGCCTGCCTGTTTCAGGCTTCCCGCGAACATTTGATTCACAGGAAGCAGGGGAGGGGGAGGAGAAGGGGCGGAGCGTTCAGGGGAGGGGGCGGAGTTGGGGCGGGGACTTTGGGGAAGGGGCAGAGTTGGGGCGGGGCTGGGGCCCTGTGGAGTGTCCTATTTTTGTTGTATTAAAATATGGTAACGCCACCCATAGAACTTACTCCCTCCCTGTCTCCAGCTGGGACCATCCAAGAGAGAGCCTGTTAGGTGGGGACCTCCCCACCCGACCCAAACTGGCTCCAGGGACCAGGTCCTCCATGGGATTGGACAGAAAAAGCCCAAACCCACAGTGTCCTCCTGCAAGGCAGGTCTTGTAACTGGGACATTCTCTGTGGGGGGAGGAGACCCTGGCCTGTGTGGGACAAACACCCCCTTTTGGGAGTCCCAGATCACATGAGAGAAATGCACCAATTAAGGGGTTATGGCGTCTCTGGGACAAGCCCCCCTGAAAGTGGAGGGGAGGGCAGAAGGGGCAGAACAGACTCAGTGCCAGCTCAGCTTGGAAATTTTTGTACCTCGTCTCTGCCCTGGAGATGCTGCTTGATGACCCTGATGGCAGTTTCCTCTGGGGACACGTCCTCCTCCTCCTCCTCCAGCTGGACACTGGGGGTCCCTGCACCAGGCACAGGAGACAGGATGACTCCTGCTGCTGCTGAGGGGAAGAACGGGGTGCAGTGGAGATAGAAGGGTCCTCTGTAAGGAACCCCATGGCAGAAAGGGTCCCACCCTGCCCCTCCCAGAAATGCCCACAGCCCCATCAGTCTCAGGGCCCCATGGCAGTCAGACTACCATGCAACATCATCAGGGGCCTGGGAGGCTGGAGCTCCCCTGACTCCGCCCATAATGCCCTGCCCTGGGTGTGGCTGTGCCACTCCCATTGGTGAGAGTCGGGCTCATGTGACTGGGGGTCCCAGATAACATGGGAGAAGTGTCCCCCTTTAGGGGGTTATGGGTTCTCTGGGACAAGACCTCGCTGCAAGGGATGGGGATGGAACAAGGGACAGGACAGACTCGGCGCCAGCTCAGCAGGGGGATTTTTGTACCTCATCTCTGCACGGGAGATGCTGCTGGATGACCCTGATGGCAGCTTCCTCCAGGGACATGTCCTCCTCCTCCTCCTCGACCTCCAGCTGGAAACTGGGGGTCCCTGCACCAGGCAGAGAAGGAAAGAGGATGACTCCTGCTGCTACTGAGGGGAAGGACGGGGTGCTGTGGAGAGAGATGGGCTAATGTGCCCCCCGCCGCTGTAAGAAACCCCATGGCAGAGAGGGCCCCACCCTGCCCCTCCCAGAGATGCCCGCAGCCCCATCAGCCTCAGGGCCCTATGGCAGTCAGGCCAGCCCCCAACATCATCAGGGGCCCGGGAGGCTGGAGCTCCCCCGACTCCACCCAGAATGCCCTGCACCATGTGTGGCTGTGCCACTCCCACTGGTGTCAGTGGGGATCATGTGACTCAGGCCAGACACCTTGGCGAACCAACAGACACAGGGTGTTACTAGCCTCTGCACCCCAGTCCTCCTCCCTTTCCCTTGGGTCTCCCATCACCTGCACTGAGGGAGCCTTCAGCCTCAGGGCTCTCACACTCCTCTGAGGTGCTGCTGGCCCCTCGGGAGTAGGTGGAGCTGCTGGTGCCAGAGCAGAGGTGGCCAATCTGCTGCCCTGGACGGGCTGGGGTCCAGGCAGGGGGATGGCTCCTCCTGGGCCCTGGCAATGGACTACTGGCTCCTCTGCTTCCTGGAGAGGAAGCCCCAGAGCCACCTTGTCTGGCTCCCGCCCTGTCCTGTCAGAGGTCACATGGCCTGGCAGAGGCCATGCATAAACTCTCCTAGTGAGTGACTGAGCCGAGGGGGGTTTGCTACCTTGAAACCCCCACCCCTGATCCAGCTCCATAGCACTAAGGGTCCCAATCCCGCTGCCCAGTGACACCCCCCGGATATCCTGACTGTACCTCCCCTTGTGACAGCACACCTGGGATGCATTTCCATCCTCTACGTCAATCCATGTCCACTGGGCAAAGAGTTAATGGACACGGGGAACCCCACTGCGGGCTCTGTTCCCCCAGTGTGGGAGGAGTCTGGAGATAGGGCACGTTTCCCAGGGAGTGAGCCAGGCAAGCCAGACTCCTGGGATCAAAGCCTGCAAACAATTACAGGGCCATGCCCAGCGGCCGCCCTGCAGACAGGGGATGGATGGTTCCCATTGATCAATGATGGTGGGAAGGGACCTCCCCTCCACATCCTCCCTCATGCCCCAGGAATTCTAGACACGGGGCAAGATGGAGCTGCTCGAGATGTTCAATGCCCAGCCATTACTTGGCCCTGTAGCTCTGATTCTTTCTCTCTCAGCACCGTCTCCATGACGCCCGCCAGCCGGTCAGCACACTCCCCCTTCTCCAGCAGACCCACCAGCAGGGTGAAGCTAAAGGGAATGAGGTCACGTGAGGGCAGGTGCTTCGCGATGAGCTGCAGGGAAAGGCACAGGCCAAGGGTGAGCAGTGAACCCCGGCCTGGGGAGGTGGGTTTGCTCTTTGGGGAACGGGGACAGAGGCACTGGCAGCCTGTGCCCAGGGCTATGTGAGTTGGCATTGGAGCCCATACCCAGGAATTTTCATCTGCCGGCTCCTCATCAAGGGAAGGAGACAATAACCCCGTTTCCCATGGGTGTGTCTGTCTCTCCAGCCACAGTCTCTTTTACTCACCATAGCAACATGGGAAGGGCTCTCTCTGCAGCTGGCATCCTTCTGCGTCTTGCTCAGCATGGTCACCACCACCCCTGTCTTGGTGTGAACGACGGCTGCACAAGAAACCAGCAGCTCTCAGGCAGAGCACTCGGGACCGGATTCTTCCCCCTCTCCGTCCAGCCAAGTCAGAGGTGCCAAAGAGCCAGCTAGGGTGAGCTCTCAGCTGACTCATGGACCAACTGCCCACCTATCACCCTGCTGTAGAAGGTGTGTTGGGGGTGGGGTGGGATCAGGGGAGGTCCCAGATTTTCCCAGGCACCTGATGAAGGGCAGATGCCAGGTCAGCCCGGTAGGTACCAACCCACTTCTACTCTGTGTCCCTCTGGTCAGGGATGGGATGAAGGCGTCATGTTCTCTCTGCAGCCCTGCTCGCTAGGTAACTGCCGGGGCTGTGAGGGCTGAGAAGTGGTGACTGCTTCCACTCCATCTTACCTTTGCAAGGCGTGAAGAGCCAGTAGAGAGCCCGAGATGTCCAGTATCTGGTGGCCTCCTGAACTTCGAAGGCCTGGCTTGTCAGCAGCCCGGCCACGTAGCTCTGCTCTGCCATGGGTTTCAGGTCCTAACAGGCCACCGAACAGAAAATCAGGGCATGGGTTGGGGCGAGCCCAGCTCTGTCTGTATCACTTCCCCCCACCCCCCATGAGTGCTGTGGGGGGCAGCAGGGTCTGTGCTGCTCACCTCGGTGATGGCTTTGAAACAACAGAACATGAAGAGCCGGGTTCTGGCTCTCACAGCTCGGCTCCTCTCCTGGGCTCGGGGAGAGCAGATCCACGGCTGCAAGTGCTGTGGAGCAGGGAGAAAGCCATCTCCCCTCCACATCCCCCCTCGTGCCCCAGGAATTCTAGGCACAGAGCAAGATGGAGCTGCCCGAGATGTCCAATGCCCAGCCATTATTTGGCCCTGTAGCTCTGATTGTTTCCCTCTCAGCACCGCCTCCATGACGCCCACCAGCTGGTCAGCACACTCCCCCTTCTCCAGAAGACCCACCAGAAGGGTGAAGCTGAAGGGCATGAGGTCACGCAAGGGCAGGTGCTTGGCGATGAGCTGCAGGAAAAGGCACAGGCCGAGTGAGAGCAGTGAGCCCAGGGCAGTTGTTGGAGAGACTGGAGCAGAGAGAAGCAGGGAAGTAAATAGCAAGGGAGGTGGAGTGAACGAGGCAGGTGCTGTTGGTATTCGGGTCCCTTTACTCAGGTGATACTGATCCCCCTGCACATAGACATGGATCTCACCTGGATCCCGGGCTGCCCTTCCCCAAAGAATTCTTCCTCCCACCTGGGCTCCCCAACACATGTACTGAGCGAGGCTCTGGAGGGAAGGCCTCCTCCCTCCCCATATGGAGGGCCACAGCTGCCCCCCAACACCGCGTTGGCTCGCCAAGGGCTGAGCTGTTCATCCCTGCTCCAGCCAATCTCGGTATCTGTGGCAGGGCGAGTCGTGGCCGGGCCGTGTGGCTGTCCCGAATCCATGCTTTGCTCCCTCTGCACCAAATGCTATTTAACGCTCTGGGCCAGATCCTCAGCTGGGGGTAGGTTCTAGCTCCCTTTGCCAAGAAGCCAGGGTAATTCTGTCCAGTCTCACAGATGCTCACCTCTACAGCTGTCCTCCCTGCCAACCCCACTGCAGAGTTAACTGCATAGCCAATTGTCACCAGCCCTTTGGAAAATAAACCGAGGGGCTGGATTCGACTGGACATGCAGCTTTCTGCATCGGGCCAGGGTCCAGCTATTCAGCAGGGGCGTGGCTGAGTTTCCCAGCCAAGGAGACAGGTGGAGGCTGTGTCCATGCCTCACTAACCTCTGCCTGGATAGCGGAGCTTTATGCCACCTAAGTCCCACTCAGCTTCGCCAGGGCTGGCGCTGAATCATGGCCCTGGTGATATACGTGCTGATGGTCTCAGCCTCTTGTTCCTTAGAGAGGCGAGGCTCGAATTTCCTAATTGGAAGGAAGGGAGCAGACGGGGCCATTAGAACGGAGGTCCCAGTAGGAGTCAGGTTAGGTGTGATGGCAGGAGGGACAGCTCCCTCCCTAAGCAGCAGAACTCCAGGGGGCATCTCCAGCAGAGTCACCACCTAGGGAATGGTCCTGTCTGGAGATGCCTATGCCCCCTGGGCCCAGCAGGGGCTCCGCTGGGGAAGCTGCTCTCTGGGGATGATCCTGGGCCCTGCTCTGTGGCTGCACCATTCACAGCACTTCATGCTGACGGGAGGGGCTCCCTCTTACCAGGCAATACGCAGAGATGGGGGCTGGATAAAGTGACCCGGAAGCCGAGGAGGATATGGCCCGTTAGTGAGCTACCAGGGAGGAGCATCCTCCGGTTCTTCTTGCAGCTCGTCCCTCCCCCACTTCCTCTCCCTCCATCTGCCCTCCCCGGCTGCTGGGCTCCGCAGGTGAGTCAGTCCCATGGACGTACCCTAAGTATGAAACGGCCAGCAGGACATGTTGGTGAGTGGGGCTCTGCAGCCGGTCCCGGTCCTTGCCTCTGAGCATCTCCTGCAGCACAAAGCAGAGAGTCAAAGGCAAAAGAATTTGAGGGAGCCCGGTTGCTCAGCAAAACGTGGAATCTCCAAACGCTGTTTGACGCCCCCACCGATCCTCAGCCCCAACGTGCAGTGCACTGGGGCACGGAGCTGGGAAGATGGCCTGGGAGCAGCTACGTGGCCAGAATGCAGGGGACATTCACAAGAGCCCCTATTTCACCATTCCTGACGGCACATCTGGAAACTTCAGCATCTGCCCCGGAGCAGGGAAACGGGATCTGGGCAGAGGCAATTTTGTGACAGGGAGTATTAGAGTCCTGAACAGTTGAGGACCGTACAGATCATTGTTGCAACCAAAGTCCTGTAGTGGCACCAAATCTTGTATAAAGGAGGTCAAATAGGGTGTCTAAGACAAGGTTATGGTTTGCTGGTTACGGTTATGCTATCTGTACATGTGTATCATTTTTGTAGTTGAAATTATGAATATTGGCTCTGTACTGTCTGTATTTCAAACTTCTGCTATGCTTCTGGGTGACACCCCAGACAAGTTGGTGTCAGCTCTGCCTAGCCTGCTTGATGGCCCATTAAGGACCATCAGCTATACAAATGACCCATTGAGAGAAGGCAGATACGCCTTGTGACTCAGCAAAGTATGCAGGGACTTGCCCACGTGACTCCAACCTCCATTTTGCTGAATGTCAGCCTCAAACCTCCGATGGCAAGAAAACCTAGAGTTATCTCAAAAATCCCCCTTCAGCACCAGAGCCTGTCAACCGGGCTAGGGGCCTGAATCCCTCCATGTACCTTTTGTGCCCAGCTACACCATCGACTGCAGTGTGGGGGAAACAGGCCCTAAATCTTTATCTTCTGATCCCTGAGTGCAGCACAAGCCTAGAGGTACCAAATAGGATACAGTCGTCTCTGGGACAATAGCACCAAGTGATGCTCAGTTACACTCTAACAAGGCCCAGATGGGAGTCCTTCCATTAGCTTCCATGGGCCTGGAATCAGAGAAGAAGCTAATCGAGATGGGGAATCAGAGAGAATGGTGCTGTTCCCATGTCTCCTGTCCCTCTGGGGGCAAAAGGCCAGCCCTCTGAGCTGAGTTTATGCAAAGACATAGCTCTGTGCTGCTGTCACAGCACAGGGTAGGTGCTGCGTGGGCGGTCAGGGGAGGGCTCTGACTTACGTCTGGGCTCAGAAAATAGTGTTGCCACATGGGAGACAGGATCTTGCAGTCTATGCTGTCTAGGACGAGATCCGTGGGGCCTAAGTGGACCACGTGCCCATAGGTGAGGAGCAGGAGGCTTCTCAGCTGCTCGATGGAAGCTGGCTCCTGAGAATTGCAAAGGAAAGAGTTAGGAGAAGGGATGGCCTCCAGCTACTACTAACTCACAAATGGGGCCAGGGGAGGATTTTTCACCCAGGCGGCTTAGCAACCAAAGGCTACTCTGCTGAGCTGAATTGCCTGGACTCCGAGGCCCTTACCAGCTCCCCAGGATTGGGTGGTTGAGGTGACCCGCCAGCCGAAGGGGATGCACTAGCAGCTGCTTTAATTCAGCCTAGCTCCAGAGATGTCACTGGGACTACAGTGGATTGCACTGGCCCAGAGAGTTACTGGGAAGGTGGTGGTGGTGGTGCGGGGGGGAATGTCAGACATGCCAGCCCTGGTTAGTCTGCCAGGAAGGTCTGTGAAATAGCCCAGTTCAGGGGAATACCAAGGGTCTGTTCTGCTGAGAAATGTGTCAGCTGGAGCTGAGGGCATGGCAGTGTCTTTTGGGCCCTCTCTGAGCCTTGTTTAAGGGGCTGCATGGAGCATGTCTGAGCTCCCCAGGAGATACCCTGGAGAGCCTATACAGCAGGACCCACCTTCCCCCCTGGATCCACCCCATTGTGCTGTGATTGCAGCTCCATGGAGGAGTAAGGAAAGGGCTCCCTCCACGGAGGCTGAGCCACTGCTTGGCAATTCAGCTCTTTGCTGAACAGGCTTCTGGGAAGCAGGGTCCTGGCAGGTCCCTTTACCTGCAAAGGCTGGTGAAGGGATGGATGAAAGAGCAGAGATGCTAGATGGGACCGTACCTCCAGAGAGCCACCGGCAGAAGGCTGGAGCTGCACCCTGCTGATAAACTCCTCCCAGTGCTCCAGGATGGTAAAAATCTTGCCTAGGTGTTGCCTGGCACACAGCCCAAGTGCTCGGGCGAATCTCTGAGAGACAGAAAGATGGAGGTTGGGAATGCTGAGCAACAAGCCAAGGGGCCAGGATGGGCTCTCAAAGTCATCGCCATGGGCATGGGTATAAGGAAGATCTTTTCATTCCACTGGACCTTTTCCAAGGCAGAACATAAACATGTAACATCAGGGGATTGACAAGGAATGAGGGATTTTTTGACAGAGGAGGAGCAAAGACATCACCTCTCTTTCCTCTTCTTCTTGCAAATCGACCATCTCCACCAGAAGCCATAGCTGGGGCTTGATACTCTCTGCTGGAAAAAACATCAGCATGGTGCCCCAGCACTTGTAGAGAAAGCTCTGCGAAAGAGACACCATCATGCTGGATGCATTGGGCATGGCCTGCCATGCACAGAGCCCACTGGGTAGAGTTGTCTGCTTCACTGGCCCCAAGCTGCCCCTGGGTAGCGACTGCTGTTCTGAACTAGGCACTGACCCCCAATTCCTTCCAGGACACTGACCTTGTCATCGGGCCACTTATCACTGTGGGCCAGCTGGCACCTGATACTAGCGATGTAGCAGCCCAGCCAGGTTTGGTCCGAGATGAAGAAGAGAAGGTCTTCCAGGAACTGCCAGGGAAAGAAGAGCCAGTTAGAACCGAGAGGGGCCAAGAAACTGGTCCTCTAAATAGCTCCAGCCAGGAACCCACCGGAGGGGAAGAGGGAGCGTGCACTGTCACCCCCCACGTCTCTCCTAATGCTTGTGAATCCTTATGAGCTGCCCCTGGTGCTTCTCCAATTGGATCTCCTGGGCTCAGCTGCTTCCTCTGTCCCACAATGCAGTGCTGCTGAGAGGCCTCTTAAGCCTGCCTCAGCATGGGGGAGGGGAGAGGCTGGACTAAATGATCTCTTGAGTTCCTTTCCAGCCCTCCATTTCTCTGACCCTTACCTGCAGCAGCTGCTGCTCCCACTCCCTCTGGCTGAAGCAGGTCTTGGGATCTGGAAGAGATGGGCAGGTCAGTTTCCTTTGTGTTTAGACCCTTCTACTGGGGAGCAGCCTACAACATGGCTTTTGTTTGGCAGGGGTTGGGGAGGAGCTGCCGACTCACGGGCCCCGGGGGGACCCATGGCTCTTTGCAAATCGCTGATGGACAACACTGCTCCTCAGACCCAGACCCCTTGATGTGAAATACCCAGGAGTTCTGCTTGCCAAGATCCTTCCCCAGGGTGTGAGGTGTCAGAAGAAGGTTAGATATGGCCCTGGAGAGGATCCTTCCTGTCTGGGCACAGGGGGCTGGGCTAGATGAACCAAGGGATATGATCCTGACGTGATCCTCTCTGATTCCAAGGTCACAGAATCATATTATCCTGGATTCAGAGGGAGGCCCTGGCCTCTCCCTCTCTGAACCCAGCACCACAGTGTCCCCTCCCTTTGCTCCTGCAAGGGGAGACACTCCCTCCTCACCTTGCACGTAGAGGAGCATGTCCGTCATGTAGTTATCCCAGAATCGGCCCGACCCGGCCTGGAACATGCCCATCAGCTGGAAGAGGAGGAACATGGCTGCCCTCCCGACCTGCACCGTCATATACGAAGATGCGCCGAGCACCTGGCGGCCAAAGAGGCAGAGGTGGCTGGACCCCTCCCTTGCAAGGCAGTGTGAGAAGGGAGCTCCCTACAGTGCAGGGGGAGAGCTCAGTGATGGAGGGCAGGAGACAGCAGGGAGGTGGAGCTGACAACCAGGACAGGATCGAGATGGATATTTCAGTTGATCAGGGACACTCGATGGACCAGCTATTGGCTCCTTCCATCCTCTCACTCCTGGGCTGGCTCTAGCTCGGATGAAAGGAGACAGGATTATCCAGAGGCCATCAGGCAGCTGCTCGGTCAGATCCTTAGCCTAGGTCAGAGCAACACAAGGGGAGCTTGAAACAGCCCGAAAGAGGCAGCTGGGCCATAAAGGGAATCCCCAGCTGCCCCTTGGTAAGGGAGGATGCTGGAGGCCAGGGAGAGGAAGGGGCCTGCACAACAGTCCCTAAGGGCTCATTCCAGCTGGCTTATATTGGAGCCGTCCGAGGGCTGCACTAACTTGTGCTGGGGGACCTGGTCCAGCCCCAGGATCGGGGAGCTAGGAAGGTGGCTGGCTCAGAGAGCTCGCTGGTTCTGTTAAATGCCGAGAGGTGCTGGGTCGATGTGCAATGAACGTGAGGAATGTGACGAGCCAGCTCCTCTGGGGGCTGCAGGGAGAAGAGCCACCATGCATTGCATTCCAGCTCCAGGAGCGGCCCCTTCCCACTGAGGATAAGGAAACCCCCTGGCTGCGGGTTACGCACCAGCAGCCGAGCCAGGAGCTCCTGGGGTAGAGTGGCCCTGGAGCTTGACCGACACCCTGTGAACAGAAAGGGGGGACATCCCATCAGGCTCTGGAGGGATCTTTTGCATTCGTCTCTGAGCTCTACCTGTGCCCATGACGGCTGGCTGTGTCCTTGCAGTGAGCCGGAACCAGAGCCAAGAGCTGATCCCCACCCCCACCTGGGGGCAGACGCCTCTCACTACAGAAGGACAAAGACCAGGTGGATAAAATACTGGGACTCACCTCTGTTCTCCTTGCCACACCTCCTGGCCAAGGGCAGCCTGCCTTCCTCCTGCATCCTCGTTACCACCCTAACTGACGTCTGCAGGAGGAGAGGCAGGGCTGGCCCATGGGCTGCTGGGCTCAGCTGAAGCAGCAGCCCAGGCCAGAAAACCTGCAGAGCAGAGAAAAGCCATTTCAGTACCGAAATATCCTGTTCCTGCACCAGCTCTCTCTTTCCTACACTAGACAGGACCCCTGGCCTTGCCACTACCAGCCAGACCTCTCTACCCAGCCGAACCATGTGACGATCCCCACCCCCTCCCCCTTCACAGCTGTCAGTGTCTGCCTTCAGCACCAAATCAAGTGACACATGACAGACCCCCCGCCTTTTGTCGAG
>NC_048299.1:130527149-130540170 GCF_013100865.1 Trachemys scripta elegans | reverse complement strand
CTGTGTGGAGCCAGTTCTAGGCTCCACCCCTCTGCCTGGGGAAAACCAGCTCCATCATGGCTTAGTCTACTGTAGGGTGGAGGATCACAGTGGGGCGAGAGAAGGAGGAAGCCAGGGGTCCTGCCCTCCCACACGGGGGACAGAGCCCAGATGGCAGCTGGGAGAGGGAGCAGAGAGAATGGGCTGGGAGGAAAAAACACTGTCTTCTATTTGTCATCATCTTCCATCAGGAGGTGGAGGGTGCCGTCCCCAGTTCCATCTGCTTCCCAAGCCCTATTTGCTGCCCATTGCCTGCCCCTCCCCATCGGCAGCTGCCCCTCCTTCCCTATCCCTTGACCCCATGTTCTGCCCTGGTCACGGACTCCCATCACTAAGGTCTCTGCGGATTCTTACCGTGCTGTCGAGGGTCAGGGTGCACTGAAGCACCAAGAAGTCGATGAAGGGTCTCGATGCAGATTTCTCCAAGAGCCCATGAGCCCCCATTGTCCGTATAAAATAAGCCAGGGCTTCTCTGACCTGCCAGACCCAGACAGAAACAGAAAGGATTTGCACACAGTGTGGAGGGACCTTGGACCCTCCCAGTCCAGGCTGTGATCCTTTCTCAGCAGGGGGGTTTGGTGAAATGCTGCTAGGCAGCCCAGAGATGGGAATGCAGCCGGAGCCCTGCTGGGATTCTTTCCCCCATCTTCTGCCCTACACTATGGAGCACTGGTGGGGGATGTGTTTCGATGCACAGGGTCCCGGCAGGCTCTGCACTGGCAGGCAGACATTCACTAGCTTTGGCCGCGTTGGCCATGCTTCCAGACTCACCGGAATGCTTGTGCTCTGCAGGATTGGTCCCAGGGCTATGAACAGCTTCTCTGTGTGGTGTGTCATTTCGGAAACTGTAAGAGACACAGACACACGGCTCGGCAGGGATGATGTTAAACCAGGGTGTGCAGGGACCTGAGATCTCAGGAACCTTAGAGCAACCTCAATGTCCCTACGTGACCCTGCCGGCAGGTTACCCCCATGGATAACCAGCTGCATCTGCCCAGGCTTGCAGTTCCAGCAGTGATTGTCCTCTCTCATTGCCGCAGCATCGGCTGAGGGGCTGCAGGACTTGGATTATCTACAGCAGACAGGGACAAATGACCCCAATGAGGCCCAGTGCTAAGCGCTGCTAATTGTACAAGAGGCCATAACACATTAAAAGACGAGGCCTCGCTGTGGGTCACTTACTGTTGGATGGGACTGTCCGGTCCAGAATGAAGAGACTGGCACAGGTCTCCTCTTCTTCGTCCTTGTTCAGCCTCCTCAACAGGAACACAAGCAGCTCCACCAGGAACAAGCGAGCTGCAGGAAGAGGAGTGAATCATAATGGGATGAATCATAAAGGGGAAGGGAATAGAGTTCTATGCATGGTTTCTGAAATTCCACAGGCTGTGATCTCCTTCTCTGGGAAAAGTGAATGCATTTCTTACCCAGATGGACCACAGAGTCCAGGGCCTCTCTCCGCTCCTCCAGGTGCTCTCTGGGGAGATGACACACCCGAGGGAAGGAAGCAACACCAGCAAAGGTAAACTAGATCAAGTGTCTCTCAGGCCAAGCCCTCGGATGGCAATGTGAAGGGGTGAGGGTGGAGACGCAGATTCTAATTCCCATCTAAAGCACAGGCCAGCAAGCTGGATTAGTCTATGAGTGACGCTGAGGCTTTGGGGGCCACGGTTCATGTAGAAGCAGAGTTTGACGGGTCAGGAACCGAAGATGTGGAGCGCTGGAACAAGGTGCAGGACGCTGATGTTCCCGGTCAAAGGGGCTAGGGTGGGTGGGAGGAAAAGAAACCAAAGGAGAGTTCTCCAGGATCCATCCCCCAATGGGAAAAGGATGAGGCAGGGACAGCTCTTCCCACGCCTACCCAGTTTAAACCAACAGGCCCCGGCATTTTGCCGGAGTGATTGCAGCATCTCTTACCATGAAGTGGAGTGCTGGGAAGAGGGTGCCAATGTCCTTCCTCAAGGCAGCCTCATCCATGTCCCTCACGCAAGCAAGGCTCTGTGCAAGAGAAGAGACGCAGGACATGGCGATGACGTGGCAGGCAGACAAGCCCCAATGTGTAGAGTCTCCATCAGCAGCTGGGTTACCACAACCCAGACTTGGAAGGAATAAAGTTATGGCCCTTGTGGAGGGCAGCTTCCAGCTGGTGCCGGACTCGCCCTTCTCTGGGAGGGGCATTTGACCCCTTTGTTTGCCCTAGCCTAGTATCACTTATGGTTGGTTCAACAGGATAGTTGTACCTGGTGTCAGCAGGGGTGATGTGTGTGCTGAGAGGATAGCAGGGATGGCGGGGCCTGGTTTGGAAGAGCAGGGCCTGCCCTGATTACTTATCACTACTGATGTCATGGCAGCGCCCAGAGGCTCCAGTCAGGATCAGGCCCTGTTGCACTGGGTGCAGCACAACGCAGACAGAGACAATCTCTGTCCTGAAGGGTTGACAGTCTAGAGACCCACACAGACAGGTCAGGGATGGGGAGACAGCATCCAAGGGCTCCTCCCTGACTCCATGCTGGGGTGAGGAAACCACGCAGGAGCTTAGAAGGGAGAGCTTAATATCCCTTCATGTGGCCTTACCAGGGGCCAAGGATCTGGCCCATTGTCTCTGCCTGCTCACCTCCTACAATAGTCACTTCCAGAGTGTACCAGGGATATATACTCCTGCTTTCTGGCCTTGGGCCAGCCACTTCCCCTCCCAGAGCCTTGCTCTCCACAGGTATAGCTGGGCTAACAGCTGACCCTGCCCTGGGCCCAGGAAGAGGTGAGTGCGCGGGGCACTCTGCGGAGAGGTGAAGCTCAGGACAATGGTTATTAGTTCTCTCCCTGGTTCCCTAATGCAGCCCGTTGCTGAGCAGCCAGCAAAGAAGAAAGAAAGCAGAGGCAGGTGCTGGGAATGGAGTCGCCTCTCTCCTCCCATCTGCAACACCTGCCCTGGCAAGGGGGGTCACAGCATGTTCTCCAGGGCCAGAGAATGGCAGTGAATCTGGGAGCAAGCAGATGGGGAAAGGGGGTCAGAGCCTTAGAGGGTCAGTGTGTCGTGGGGAAGGCAGTAGGGGGTGGGAGTCCAGGCTGAGTTGGTGATGGAGGGAACCTTGTACCATCTGTGCCATGGGCACTTCCCCAGTGTGCTGTGGAGTTCCCGCTCTCTCCTCACTCACTCTGGTCTTCCTTGGCCTTTCCTCGTCCTCGCTGATTGGAGCGAGCTGTCCCCTGGGAGATGAATAGCCCTTTCGCTTGGTGCCTAAAATGAACAGAAGGAAACCAACAGAGGGTCCTGTGGTACCTTTAAGACTAACTGATGTATTGGAGCATAAGCTTTTGTGGGTGAATGCCCACTTCGTCAGATGCAAGAAGGAAACCAAGTTTGCTCTTAAGCAAAGGAAGTATCATGGCATTAGAGGGACGGTCCTCTCATGGACTGTAGCTGGTTAAAAGACAGGAAACAAAGGGTAAGAATATATTTTCAGTTTTCAAAATGAGGTAAATAGTGGGGTCCCCAAAGATCTGTACTGGGGCGTTTGCTGTTCAGGGGTAAAATGGTGAGGTGGCAAAACCTGTGGATGATACAAAATTACTCACCATAGTTAAGTCCAATGTTCCCTCTAATTTTTGACAGGCCATGGATGCAAACATTTTCTTCTGTGCAAAGCAGATTTCAAATTTGTGCGCCATGAGGCAAATGCGCCCAAGCAAGTAAAATGCTTATACATTTTAAAAGTTTTAATTTGCAATTTCTGATAATAATATGTAACCCTTCTGCCCATCTAAGTTGGCAGCAACAAGGGCCGGGTTCTATATCTAGGGGTTCCGTTTCAATAACCCAATGCAAAACCTGCTCGAGCCCCCACCCAGTGACCTGGGACAATTACATACCATCCCCTGGGTGCCTCTAAGAGACAATACTTCCCCTCTCGCAAGCACGGAGTCTGAGTGTAGCAGAAAATGTTTAATAACATGAGGTAAACGACATCAACATTAAATTGGAAAAACACCACAAACAGGATTCCACGAGCAAAAAAAACACACCCCAGCAAATTGGGCTGTGTCCTTTCCCTTTGGTTCTTGAATCCAGCAATCACCCAGAGTCCCAAAAGTCCAACAACCCCCAAAGTCTCTGTCCCTGGTCAGTGCAGCCCCAGAGTAAAAGGGGGGGTACGCAGGGTGTTAAGGGGCACCTTACGTGATCCAAGGCCAGCCATCTCTCCGTGGGGTTCCGCTGCAGCCTTCACCACGAGCCAGTCCACTTCCTGCCGTCCCATGAACCACTCCGCTCTACAAGCTGCTCCGCTCCGCTCACCGACCTATGAGCCGCTCCAGCCGTCCCTACAAACAGCTCCGCTCGCCGTTCCTTGGGCCGCTCCAACCGTCCCCACAAGGCTCCCCGCCGCTTGCTGCTCCTCCAGTCATCCCCACAAATTGCTCCGCCAGCTGCTTAGCAATATAGCTTCAGGCTCCCCCACTAGTTAACACAGCACTTTATAACTTTAACTCTTTTGTGATTTCAGCTCTTAGTGATTTCAGCTCAAAGTAAGGAAGCCTCAGTGCTGATACACCATTGGCCTAAAGTGAATTCAGCTCAGCAGCCTGTAACTAGACTCCTAACGGAATCAAAGTTAGCTCTGATATTCAACAGTGAAGAGAGAAGATAGTACAATTGGTGTTTCAAGCCCCAGGGGGGATGGGACATACCATCAGGTACAAATACCTGTCCCCATCCTCTCTTAATTCACTGGGTTTTGTAACCCATGCCCCTTGTCAACCAAGTGCTACTTAGGTAATGGTGAAGGATTCACTCAGTCTTTCTGTCATACAACAGTTCCACTGGCCTTGATTCACAGAATCAGGGTAACAAAACTTTATTCTTCCTGCCCCAATAACAGAGAAACTGGGGATCTCACACCAGCCAAAGTAACCACTTTCAGTTGCTGTTGTTTCATGCCAGGCGGGTGGGTGTGCCTATGCAAACAAGATTAGCCCCTGGAGTTCTTTTCCATACTCGCCGTAATTCACCACCAGATGGCAGGGTAGAGCTCATCCTGACTATGCTTACAAATAGTTTTACACCATGTTATTTTATAAATGTCATTTTAAAATACTTAGAAAAAAGGAAATTTAACCATTCTTCATGAAGCAGAAGTTAGTTTTAAGCATTACGCTTTAGGATCTCTTTTATAGACAATCATGAGCATATATCAATCACATATTAATCATGATCATTATCAGTCCATAGGCTTCTGCCCATTGGCATCCACTTTCACCTTTCATTCTATACACAGGTCTGAAAAGATTTTGATAAACATATAATAAAGACAATTTAATAAGTATGCCATTATGTCAATTTATATGGGTTTTCAGATAGAGACATCGTAAGTAAAAAAAGAAAAACAAGAGTTTGTGTTTTAAATTTAAAATTTTCCTAAAAAATATCAATACATGATTATCAGCCAAGAATAAGATACGTGATTACAAATGCATTTTAATTTCCTTATTGGTCAAAATGTCAAAAACTGCTAAACTAACCTTACTGTTTTTCCCTGTGATCTTTTTTATTTGCCCATTCAATATAAACTCTGTCCAGATCTATCAGTCCTCCATCAAGCTGGTAACTCTTAATACACATCAGCATGTCCAAATGATCTACTTGTAAACGATTCTGTAGTTTATTTTTTAGAGCGTTCATTAAGCTAAAGCCACGCTCACAGTCTGCACTTGATGCTAGGAATGTTCCTCCAATAGCCATCAGCTTTGCAAGATCCTGAAACTGTTCGTTCTGGTGAGCGAATGTCACCATATCCAGGAAACTTAAAACCAATTGGCTTTTGATTCTTTCGGCTACTGCAAACTTGAAGTCATTGTACTGATTGATTATAACAATCTCTTCAGCAAGAAAGTCTTTGTATTTTGAACTTAGGGATTTGATCTGATGAAGTCACACTTAACTGATGAAGTCACACTGATGAAGTCAAAATTGAAGTCACGCTTAACTATTGCTGCACAATCAAAAGTGGACCACTCCTGGACTTCATCCTCTGGTAACCTGTCTCCTAAATGTGCACACAAGATGTTTATGGAAGTTATTATGGAACTGGTAACGATTTCATTATTTTCTTGAGAGCTCATATCTAAGAGAGCCTTAACTTTGTCACTCCATAAGACTGAATCTCCAAGGTACTGCCTTCTGATCTTGTTCAGTTTACCTCGGGCAAGGTGAAATGCTTCAAGAGGTGTAAGGCCCCGTTTCTGGAGCAGCGTGGATAGTGAAGCCAGCTCCGACAAAACATCATTCAAAACTTCTAATGTTATTTGGTATTCAGCTTTTTGTGGTACTATTTAGATGTTCCTCTGGGAACTGCAGTGCTCAGAGGACAGAAGAGCGGATTCCCTGAGGATCCTCCTGTACTCGGGGTCTCCCTACAAAGGAGACAGGGACTTTTCTCAGAGGCCCATGTCTTGGAACTCACAGGGGTTTCAGTCTCTCAATCCCCAGCCAGGCCTGGTGCCCACTGTTAGTGCTTAACAGAACCATGCAGAGCTCTGGCTTACAGTCCCAGCTCTTTCCTTCTGTCCCCCCGAAGGCGGAAGGGTCCCAACATTGCATTGCACTGACAGCTCTGGCAAAGTCTGGCCCACTGGGTCCCAGCTGGGAGAAGACAATGGAAACGTGGCTCTTCCAGTCTTTCCTTCACAGCCCTTCCATGGGGTTAAGGGGAAACTCCCCACAGACCCTGCCATTGTGCTCACCTCCAAAAGGTGCTGCAGCTTGTCCGTGGTGGGGGTTTCAGTCAGCATGATGTCCAGCAGAGCCTGCAAGAGGAGGGAGCACCCATCAGTCAGGGGATCTGGGGCTACACCGGTCAGGGGATGATTAGGAGGGTTCTCTGGGGAGCCCTGGCAAGACCCCAAAGACACATCCTGGCCTCTCCCATTCACATCACCCCAGGGGCACTTAGCAAGAGTTCATGGCTGGATTCCAGCTGGCTCTTCAATCCTGGCCCTTAGCAGTTCTCTGTACAGGGCCTGGTACGTAGCAGGGTATGGAACAGCCAAACTGCAATGGATGGGAGCCAGGCGCCTGGGCAGAGTCCAGGCAGCGATGAACAGAATGAGGAGGGAAGGAGAGGATCTGCCAAGGACGGGTAACACTATCCACTCTGGAGGGAAGGGCCCTCCCTGCCTTTTTGTTAACCCTCGGCCCTGTTCCCAGCTCTGTTCACACCTCCTCTATTCTCAGCAGCTCTATCAAACCAAGGGAGCAGGGACCACAGGCCGCTCCTGCTGCGGGGACAGAGAAGTGGGACGGTGACCTACCCGGAAGTGAGCAGTGTCCTTCCCTGGGCGCATGGTAAAAACGCTGTACAGGATAGTTTGCAGGAGGCCTGATTGCAGTTCCAGAGGTGGCTTCAGTTTGCTGGCAGGAAAGAGGAGCCTGTATTAGATTTTGCAGCACCAGAGTGACGCTGGCACCACCATGGACATGAAACATCAGGGCCAGCACAGGCCAGCAAAAACGGAAACGGACGTGCCAAGGAGCGCAGTGACCTGGCTGAAGTCACAGAGCCAGTCACTGGCAGTGCTGGAATAGGGCCCATTCCCCTGATGTCACCACTGGACCCTGCTGCCCCTGTTATATGCTTCCCGGTGATCCTCTCCCTAAGGCCACTGTAACAATTCTGGAGTGAAATCAACCACCCAGCCAGGAAAGAGTGAACGTTCCCCACTCCTCGGCCAGAGGATGCAAACAGCCACAATTGGGGGTGACCTAGGCAGGGGAGGATCTGTGACTCCCAGCTCTGGGGCTGAACAGTACCTGAGTTAGGGCAGCTGAACAGGAGTGTCCTGGTACCTGAGGTGGCAAACTGCGGCCATAGAGCTGGAGAGGATGGAGTTTGGCTCAGACCCCAGGGCAAGGTCTTAAATCAGCTCCTGGGAGACCCAAAGGAGACAAAACAGCGAGTGAGATTCAGGCCCTGCTGACCCACAGGCACGTCCCAGAGAGGAGACCAAACTGCGCTGCAAACACAGTCAGCTTAACCTTCTACCTCACCCAGCTGCGCCACCCCATTCCTCCCACCCTTCAAACTTAGTCCCTCTCCCTCTCCAGCTGGGACCACCCAATTCCTCCCTCCCCTCAGCCTCAGCTGCCCCCCCCGGCCCTACAATTCCCCCACTGCCAGCTCCGGATCAGTGCCAGAATTTTCCCTTTCCCTGTTCCCCAGTTGTCAGCCCCAGGAATCCCTGTCCTCTGCTACGCCCTCCAGCCCCACCATCTTCTGCCACTAGTGCAGGGGAGGCCTCTCTTCGTCCCATGTTTAGCTCCCTCCCCCCAGGGGCTGGGCATGGGGTCTCACTCACTGCAATCCTCTCCACTTGGGCCGCTTTGGAGCAGTGCGGCTCCAGGGTGTCCTGCCCCTGCTTTTGTGTGGAGAAGCACAGAGTGGGGATAGCGTGCAGGAAGTGGAGCTGCTTGGCCCTGACCTGCACCCACTAGGAGTGGGCTTGGGGGAGAGAGAGCCTTTTAGGTAGGGACCTCCCCACCCCACCCAAACTGGCTCCGGGGCCCAGATCCTCCATGGGGTTGCACAGGAAAAGACACCCCTCCTTCTTGAAATCACTATGTTCTCCTGCACAGGCAGGGTTTGTAACTGGGACAATGTGAGTGGGGGGAGGAGACTGTGACCTCTATAGGACAAAAACCCCCTCGGGGGGGGGGTCCCAGATAACATGAGAGAAGTGTCCCCCTTTAGGGGGTTATGGGTTCTCTGGGACAAGACCCCGCTGCAAGGGATGGGGATGGAACAAGGGACAGGACAGACTCGGCGCCAGCTCAGCAGGGGGATTTTTGTACCTCATCTCTGCACGGGAGATGCTGCTGGATTATCCTGATGGCAGCTTCCTCCAGGGACATGTCCTCCTCCTCCTCCTCAACCTCCAGCTGGAAACTGGGGGTCCCTGCACCAGGTAGAGAAGGAGAAAGGATGACTCCTGCTGCTGCAGAGGGGAAGGACGGGGTGCAGTGGAAAGAGAAGGGCTAATGTGACCCCCTCCTCTGTAAGGAACTCCATGGCAGAGAGGGCCCCCCCAACCCCTCCCAGAGACGCCTGCAGCCCCATCAGCCTCAGGGCCCCATGGCAGTCAGTCCAGCCCCCAACATCGTCAGGGGCCTGGGAGACTGGAGCTCCCCCAACTCCACCCAGAATGCCCTGCGCCATGTGTGGATGTGCCACTCCCACTGATGTCAGTGGGGATCATGTGCCTGAGGCCAAACACCTTGGCAAACCAACAGACACAGGGTGTTACTAGCCTCCCCACCGCAGTCCTTCTCCCTTTCCCTTGGGTCTCCCCTCACCTGCACTGGGGGAGCCTTCAGCCTCAGGCCTCCCACACTCCTCTGAGGTGCTGCTGGCCCCTCGGGAGTAGGTGGAGCTCCTGCCCTGTCCTGGGTCCTTCCTGCACAGCTGCACCCTGGGCCACCTCCATGTTTGCCCAGAAGGGGTCTTCCTCCTCCAGAACTCCGGGAACTTCCAGCGTTTGGCCTGGCCACAGGCTGCTTCCCCGCCAGCAGGGACAGAGAGGCTGCTCTCCTATGGAAGCCAGCAGTTGCTTCCCACTGGCTCTGGAGCCACCTCTGCAGCCTTCTTCCCTAGCGTCTGCCTGAGCCTCTCCATCCTGGAACTGAGTGGGGAGCAGCCATGAGTCTAAGGAAAAGGCAACCTCTCACTAACGGGCCTGCCTGCTCCGCCCCCACCTTCCTTCGACTGGGGCAACTCCCCCTCACTGCACACCCCACCACGGGGCTCAGGGACTGCAATCTACACACACTGGCAGCAGCTCACAGCACAGGCTGCTCCCACAGTTCCCCCTCCCCACTGAGGCACTGTGACACCGGGGGAGTCTCATCCTTTCAGAGCAGTGGGGTTTTCAGGCTGTTTGGACAAGCAGCTCCCTCCTCCCCCCAGAGACCACAGGCCCTCCCAGGCTAGAGAAGGAACAGAACCTGGGAAGGGATCTGAGCTTGCCCTGTGAACTCGCCCCCAGCTAAACTTCACAAGGTCCCAATCATATGAGGCATGAGTCCCTCTCAGTTCCCACTGATCGGGGTTGTGGGTGTTCAGCAGCTGGCAGGGTCTGACCCCCCCCAGAGACTCAGCCTGGGGAACAGTCTCCTACAAGGGAAGGGCTGGGAGCCCTATTACTGGGCTATTTCCACCATGCTGGAGGTGGCTCAGGAGAACACCCTGCTCAGGCCCAGAGCGAAGGGCTGCAGGGGGCTGTGTTAGCAAATCTAGTCTCACTTGGAGGAGATTCCCCCTCCCCCCATATCTGCCCCTTTCCAAGCAGAACAGGGAAGACTCTGAGGAAATGCTACATGCCTCTCACTAGCTCTAGATGGCGCAGTGCTGGGTGGCAGATGCTCAGCGTTGGTCTGTCCCTTGCCCTCTTGTTCATTCTCCCTCACCAAATGGGGCTGGAAAGGGAGCTGCACAATGCCCTGCCAGCAGGGCAGGGTGTAGAAACCGGGAGGCTGACAGTGGCTGTGAAAACAAGACTATGTTTTATTGCTAAAGGAGGGATAAACTCAGGCAAGCAGCCGGGGTCCAGAACACTGACATACCGCGGGCAGGACGCCTCCTGTCTCAAGGTCTCCTAGCACCTCACACACATTCCTGAAGCCTGACAAGCCAAGGCCTATAGGGGAGGGACTCCAACCCCACTGACAGAAAACTGACAGAAAACTGTGGCCTGGGCAGTGACAGTGACAGAGCCAGGGATGGAGCCCAGGAGCCCTGTGTCCAGTGTCCAGGGCCCTACACTGATCACTAGAGAACATTTCTTTCCAGAGATGGCAATTGCAAGCAGGACACTATTCCCAGTCTCCCTGGCTCTGAGAAAGAGTGTGACATGCTGTAGCTACTGAGGCAGGGGACTGGGAGGCAGGCCTCCTGGCTTTCATTGGCAGTTTTCCTACTGATTTATGGGCCTTGGGCAAGCCATTTCCCCTCTCTGTGTTTGAGTCCCCAGCAGTAAAATGAGGATTTAATACTTACTCACTATTGTAAAGCACTGTGAGATTTGCCCAGGAAAAGCCACTCTGTGAGTGCTATGCAGCACTGCGCCATCAATGCTCAGATCCAAATTCCTAGTGTTTAGTTCTGGACTTTCAGCCCAGCACAGAGTGAGGAGCCCACCCCTAGACCTTGGATTGAGGATCAGCCCATCCTGGGGTGGGAAATGAGCCAGGAGGCTTTTCCATCCCTAGCCAGGTGAATTAACAATAGAGGATTTTTAAAATATGAACTGGGTTTTTTTAAATTAAACTCAGCACAGGTTTTTTCATTCAAAATAAACCTGCTTAAAATTTTATTTGAATTTGACAATCTATGTTGAAGCCTAAATTTAATATAATCTCTTAAAATAATGTCAGGAGAATAGAAAAAATCCATATTAGGTAGTACATGTTTACTGCCAAGTTTTAAGGACAGTCAAAGTACTTGAAGCACCTGAAACCAGAGTTAGTGAAAGAGCTAGAACAGCTTTAGACAGCAGTAGCCCTTCCTTTGAAAGTGCAGAAGGAATATTTTCTTCATTTCCGTTTATTCATCTAGTTCAATTCAATGACTAGTTAATTGAATTTAAGAAACACATTGGGAGTTGACAAAGAAGGCAGACTTGTTTTCTTCCTTCAGTCTAGGAATAAACACTAGATGTGAGGGGATGAGATCTACCAGTTCATAAATCTGGAAGGATATGGTGACCAGAACGTACCAATTCAGTTCACTAACTACAGATAGTATTTCCTTTCTTTAAAAAATCAGGTAGTTTTAAATGCAAAACATTTTTGATGAATGTTTTTCTTATGGTTCTTTCTAGCTCAGCAACTGCATTGCTGTGTAACCACCTCTTGCTCTTTACCTCTGTTTCACCACTTCTGTTTGGGATAGAGACACTTCTCTAACTCTTAGCAGTAGTGCCATTTGAGTCAGTCGTAAGTGTTAGACACCTTTGAGCTCCAAAGGACAATGGGTGACTTATCAAGAATCCCTGGTGATTTCCTGCTTCTCCCCCATCCACAGCCAATATCACATCTTTGGGTTTGGAAATTCTCAGCACCCCTCAATCGTCTACTGCCTTCAATTGTTCCTTAGATTTAGAGCCTTGGATGCTAGTAGCACTGGAATTTGTTACTGGGTTCCTGGCTGTTCCTAGTCAATGAGGGTCTCAGTCTGGCCTCCAAAGTTCAGAATCCCAGAAGTAGACATCCAGGTGGATTGACTTACACCATTGATTTTAATCATGTTTTGCATTTGTACTTTTTAGTTATTTTCCTAATGATAGGTTGATTCTCATTAGTTGAGAATCATTAAAAAATGTTGATTTGCAACTAAATATAGTATTTATACTAAATTTGGTGCCTTTTCTTTTGCTAACCATGATGGTAAAGTATATCTATGTACATTTATTTAAGCAGTTATATGGCTTAATTTACATTTCTTGTATCTAATTTTTACATGTTTATTATGTTGCAAAATGGCAAATGATGCATTTATTTCCTAGACAATGATGGATTTTTTACTTGTGATTTGTCTACGCACTGTTTCGATGGAAATTCAAACGCACTTAAAAATGCACAAAAACAGCATTTTCAATTTGTTTATTAATTGAATAAAACTACTTTCAATGTGCTGGATTTACTGAAACATATTTTTCATTTAAAACTAACTGATTTAAGGAAGTATCTGCAGTTAGCGAAATGAACTGATTGTTTCTGGTCATCGTGTCTGTCAGATTTTAGAACTAATAGATCTGATCCCCTCACCTCTAGTATTTATTTATAGACTGGAAGAGGAAAACAAGCTTTCCTTCTTTTTCCATTCCCAGTCAGTTTCTGAAATTTGAATGAAATTGTTATTGAACTCAACTAGCTGAATCAACTAAAATGAAGAAAATATTCTTTCTGTGCCTGCACAAGAGGCTGCTGCTGTCAAAAGCT
>NC_048299.1:130502836-130525657 GCF_013100865.1 Trachemys scripta elegans | reverse complement strand
GACAGTCACTGCCCATGTGACGCTACAGGCAGAGTAGCATGAGCAGTAACATTGTGACACCAGAGGTAACTCAGCCCCCCATCACACACTCACTCCAATAACCCTGACCTTAAATACTAACTCTATGGCCTGCTTTGGTCATCTCTCCTATTGAAACCTGCAGGATCATTTGCTGACACCTTTTAACCAATGGGGTTGAATTATGCAAATCACCTGCACAGAATTAACATTGACTGGCTGAGTTAACTCTGATGTCACAATGTGCCTCTACCTGCAGCACCAACTAAATGGGCACAGTGTGGAAATCAAGCTTTCCTGGTGGTGGTAGTTTCCATTTGTCACTAAAATCAACAAGGTTCTTTCCACTGATGCCTAGAAATTCCCTGAAATTTTGGAATCAATTGCACGTAGTCTTCAAAAATTATTGCATTACAGACAGACAAAGAAATGCCATTGAATTGAGTGTTAGGCCTCAGTGCACTCAGCCAACAATGACTTGAGTCTCCTCCTCCCTTTTAACTCAGTAATAACACCCCCAGCTCACCCAATCAGTGTGGAGACTCTCAGGGACTGGTGGCAGAGCATTCACAACAGATGGCCAAAAGACAGTACTAGTCATCACAGGAGATCATTCTGGTGGAGATCTTTGTCAGTGCACTATTCCAGCCCCACCTCTTTGTGAGGGCTTCCTAAAATGACAGCTGGAGAACAGCCCCACCTGCCTCAGGAAGAAGAGCAGCAGAGAGAAATGGAACAAGAGAAGAGAAAAGAAAAGACAAGAGGAAGGGAGGAAAAGAGACGCAAAAATGGACAAATTCCATTTGATTTGGAATTCACAGATTTCAAGGCCAGAAAGATCCACTCTGACCATCTAGTCTGTATAACGTGGGCCATAGAACTCCCCTCAAAATAATTCCTGTTTGAGTTAGAGCTCATCTTTTAGAAAAACAGCCAATCTTGATTTTAAAAATGCTAGTTGTGGAGGATCCATTACAACCCTGGGTTAATTGCTCCAATGTTAAAATGTTAAAAATGTTCGCTGTATTTCCAGTCTGAATTTGTCTAGCTTCAATTTGCAGCCATTGGATCTTGTTATATCTTTGTCTGCTCAAGTGAAGAGCCCATTAGCAAATATTTGTTCCCTTATGCTGATCTGTTAATCTTCTCTTTGTTAAGCTAAATAGATTGAGCTCCTTGAACCTATCTTTATAAGTCATGTTTTCTAATCCTTTAATCATTCTTGTGGCTCTTCTCTGAAACCTCTCAACTTTATCAGCATCTGTCTCAAATTGTGGACACCAGAACTGGACACAATATTCCAATAGTGGTCACACAAGTGCCCGGTACAGAGATATAGAACCTCTCTACTTTTACCTGTGATTCTGCTAGGTATGGGTCCAAAGATCGCATTTGCCCTTTTGGCCAAAGTGTCTCAGTGGGAGCTCAAGTCAGCTGATTATCTACCATGACCCCAAGTCTTTTTCAGGGTCACTATTTCCCAGGATAGAACACCCCTCTTGTACACATAGCCTATATTTTTTGTTCCTAAAGGGAAACTTTACATTTGGACATACTAAAATGTATGTTATTTGCTTGTGCTCAGGTAACTAAGCAATCCAGATGGCTCTGTATGAGTGACATGTCCTCTTCATTATTTACCACTCCCCCAATCTTTCTGTCATTGGCAGATTTTACAGTGATGATTGTATATTTGCTTCCAAGTCACTGGTCAAAATGTTAGATAGTGTACATCCAAGAACCGATCCCTGCAGGACCCTACTAGAAAGACACCCACTTGATAATGATTCCTTATTTACAATTACGTTTTGAGACCTACTAGGTAGCCAGTTACTAGGGGGCGGAGTCCTAGGTGGGACATTTTTCTCCCAACTTACCTTGTGTTTTATGAGCCTAGAGCTCAGCTGGCAACATATGGATCAGACTGAATGGGTTCCAAACCTCACTGAGAATCTTACCTTCTACACAGGGAGTGTCTGCTTTCTACAAAATCAACATAGAAAGGATGTCTGCTTTCTACAAAATCAACTCCCAGATAAGCTCCTCCTTAGCACTCAGGTGCGTGACTACAAATCCTCTCTTAGTCCTCTAGGAGAGACTGCGAGAAGGAGGCTTACTGCAGCAAGGCTACAGGGGTCTCCGAGGTTCCCCCTACCCTGCATCCCTGTCCTGCCTGGTTGAGGTTAAGGCTGCTGTGTGAGGTCACAGCCTCCTCACCACCTTTGCCCAATAGGCTAAGTTCCTGCCAAAGGCCCTTGTGAAGTCACTGCTACACCTTCCCACTGCCTTGCAGGGCTGATGTCTGCCCTGGGTCAGCCCAGTTGTATGTTTGAGCTGCTCTCCAGATCACCCCACATGCTCATTATTGATTCTAAGGAGTAAACAGTTTACCCAGAGTCTGTTCCTCACCCCACACTGAGTTTTTCATAGATTCATAGATTGTGAGGCCATTAGATCTCCTAATTAAGCCTCTATTTCACAAACCATGAAATTTCACACCCTTACACCCATATTAAGCCCAATATCTTGTGTTTCACTAGAACACACCTTCCAGAAAGACAGCCAGGTGTGATGTGAGGCAGGGGCGGCTCTAGGCACCAGCAAAGCAAGCGCGTGCTTGGGGCAGCCCATTTGCAGGGGCGGCAGGGATCCAGCATGGGAGCTGAGAACCAACAGGGGACCCTGGGAGCTGTAGTTCCTTGGTTAGCTCCCTGCTATAGAGCCAGCCCTGGAGCAGGAAAAGAACTACATTTCCCAGCATTCCCTTGGCCACTACCAACAGGAAAGAGGGGGAGGGAGTGAGATAGCTGAGACCTCATGCTGCAGCCTGCTGTGAATGGAGAGCTGTGCTGTGAGTAGGGATTCCATATTTTAACATTCAAAAAATAGGACACTCCACAGGGAGGGAGGGTAGCCCCACCTTGCCACCATCCACTCCCTCCGACTGCCCCCCACAGAAACCCCAACCCATCCAACCCCCCCGCTCCCTGTCCCCTGATCACCCCTGCCCCTAACTGGCCTCCAGGATCCCACCCCCTATCTAAGCGCAGCTGCTCCTTGTCCCCTGATTGCCCACTCCCAGGACCCCTGCCCCTAACTGCCCCTTGGGACCCCACCCCCTATCTAAGCCTCCCTTCTCCTTGTCCCCAACTGCCCCCTCCTGAGACCCCCCCAACTTCTGCCCTAGGACCCCACCCCCTACCTGTCCCCTGACAAACCCCCGGGACTCCCATGCCTATTCAACCATGCCTGTACCCTGACTGCCCCCCCAAACCCCTGACCCATCTAACCCCCCCTTCTCCATGTCTGCCCTCCCGAACCTCCGCCCCATCCAACCCCCACTGCTCTGTGTCCCTTGACTGCCCCCCTGGAACTCCCTACCCCTTCTCCAACCCTCCAGCCCCCTTACCATGCCACTCAGACCAGCGTGTCTGGCTCCGCGCAGCACCAGACACACTGCTGCATACATGCTGCCGTGTTCCCCCGCGGAGCCAAAAGAACAATAAAGGCACCTCAACTTTTCCTCATTTATGTAGGACAGTCTTATAATATACATCCAGATATCCTTCAATCACACAAGCTGAAAATTGTTCCACTTTACTGCAGTTCTGTAACCATATGGGAACCAATCCTGTCTGTGTTCTGTGCACATCTAAAATTCCTGCTGAATGACCTGCCATGAGAGCGAGTTACCAATGACCCAGGGCTGCAGCGGAAGGAGGGTGCAGGTGGGGCAGGGGAGAGAGCCCAGGGCTGGGGTGGCAGGANTTGGGGGGAGCCCAGGGCTGGGGCATCAGGAGGGTGAGGCAAGGAGCCCAGGGCTGGGATGGGGGGCAGACAAAATTTTTTTTGTTTGGGGCGGCAAAAAACCTAGAGCCAGCCCTGATGTGAGGCCATCAGGAAACAGAGAATACCCCTCTTCCCTTGGTAATTTGTTCCACTGGCTAATCTCCCTCACTCCTAAATTAGGACTGGGTGTTTGCTGTATTCAAATGTGTTTTGTGTGAATGAGCTGCCTTGTCGTCATCATTATTTACCACAACACCAATCCTTGTGCCACCTGCAGATGTTACCAGCTGTGATGTGATATTGACTTCTGGATCATTGGTGTAAATGCTGAAGACAGTTAGTGGCTAAGAGCCTGTTCACCCCCCAGGCATCACGCATCCACTCCCCCCGTAGAACAGGAAAAGGGCATCCAGCCCTACTCTCATATAGGGTCAAACACATGATTAGCAGTAGGATTACCTGCTCCACCTCAGCTCCACATGCTAAGGATTTTCAGAAGATACCGCTAATCTCGGATAAACAAAGCAGCTAAGATGAGATCAGCATGGGTGGAATTACTGAGCAGACAGGTTCTAAGAGAAGAGGAAATTTCTCCCCTGCTCTAGTGAGATTCCCATAGAAAAAGTATCTGATGGTGGGGGTGAGGGTAATGCAAGCCTTCAGCCCCTTGAATGGCAGGAAATCAGACCTCTGGGAGTTAAGGGGTGTCTCTGTCCTGCTGGAGTCAAGCAGTGCTGGAGAGCAGAAAGGGCACTGGTAATTGTCTGAAAGACAATGACCTCTACCTGTGAAGGTGACTGAAGCTTCTTGCGGGCAATAGAGTCCAGGATCCTTATACACGTCCTTTGGGGATGCTTTTCCTAGGAATAAAATCAACACAGCACAATGAGAAAAACGTCTCAGTCCCAGGGCCTGGATAAGGGATGCTCTCAGCCAGGCTATGAACCAGGAACCTGATCTTTGCCCCAAACGCCACAATCACGCAGATGAGAGAGTGATTCCTATCTCCGTGAGGAGTGTGTGGTTTTCCATCTAAGCATCACTGAGAGCCAGCTCTTCCCGGTTTGACAGGATGAGGTCATTACTCCCCACTCTGGGCCAGCTGCAGACTACATTGATGTAGGAGGCAGAGACAGATCCCAGAGCTGGAAGACAGAGAGGGGAGGAAGCCCCTGCTCATTTCCCGTTCAGAGACCCCATTGAAGAAGGGCCAAGAAGGGAGGGGAGAATGAAGGGCAGGAAGTGAAGCTACCTCTGTGGGGAAGGCACTACAGTAGAATCCAGTCCAGTTCCCAGATCCACCCCATGTTTGTACGTGTGACCTTGGAGAGGTCACTTTATTGCCTTCATTCCCTATTCATTCCCTATTCCTTCATTCACCCAGGAGGTGAGGGGAGGACAGTCCCATTGTCTGCATGGGGTTTGGACACTCTGGGCATAGATTGTGCCAGAGTGAGGGAACGGACCCAGAGTTTGTTCCACTACAGCCAGGGGAGGAGGATGGGATCAGGAGGTCAAGGAAGGGGGATGGGGCAGGTACTGCTGCCACACACGGAGCTTAGGAATTCGGTCAGTGCCAAGGGCTCAGTACCTCCCCTCAGCAAATAGTTTCCCCACTGAAAAGACTGGCCCCTCCTGTCATTGGCAGTCTGCATACTATTTGAAGTCCTTCCTAGTGTCCTCTAGGTGCCCCCTTAGTTCTTGAATGTGATAGATTCATTGAACCAGGTCGCTAGCCAGGAAGTTCGGAGAGGCCACTGGTAGTGTAGGATGAAATCAGGGAGAAATCTATAGTTAGCAAAAAAAAAAAAAAAAAAAGTGTCATTGGCATTGTGGTTTCCAAATTTGGAGCTGATCTGTCCTCTCAGCTGAAGGTACGCGGTCACAGGGGGATGAAGCGTGCCATCTTCATCAGTTGATCATGATAGTCAGTTGCACCATGTGGCCATTTGATTCATGTCTGATTTTCAACCCACATCTGCCACCACCAAACGAAGCAGGAGGTTAGGCAGGAGGTTTTGAGGCACCGAAAGTGCCCTGCCAGGGAGTTGTCCTTGTTCGGATGTAGTACCTTCAACCGGGGACATCCTGGCAGAACATACAGGCAGCCCTCAGTAAATATTATCGCGTCCATGTGGAACGTTGTTTCTCATTCTCAGCTCCTGATTGTCTGGAGGTGTCCCCCATTCCCCGGCCACGGGTCATCCCAGGAGACTGATTAAATTAGCATGATTAGAGCTTGAGGTCTGGTAGCGTTAAGCACATTGCAGGGCTTCAGGAGGAGGGGCTGTTCCTGACTAGCTTTCTCCCTTCTTGGTTATATTCTGCATTAGGGAACGGGGCATCGGCCTGGCCATTCTTAGTTCCCGGTCCGTAGTTATGTAATCTTGAAATTGAAGCAGGAGAAGAATAAGGTCTAGCTGAATTGTCCCTGCTTCAGTGCTTTGGCTTTTCACAGATATTGGAGGCTTTTGTGATCAATCCAAACTTGTGCTGGGTAGCGAGTCCCCTTCAGCTACTGACATAAGTCTTCAAATGAGGATTTAATCAGAACCCGCTAATTGTCAAGGATCTCCTAGATTTGGTCTGTGGGGTCCAGAAGTGGTATGCACAGGGGTGCAGCAGGTGCTGGGGGCCAGGCCTGAGCAAGCATGGCCCTAATTGTCATATTAGATGTGTCAAGTTCCATGATGAATGCATCAGTTGGATTGGGGTGTTCCAGAATAGGTGGAGCAATGAAGGCAATTTTGAGCTGTTTGAGGGCTTATTGGCCCTTGGGCGACCAAACAAATTTGATAATCTTATGGAGGAGAGCTATCATGGGGCTTATTCGCTCTGAGAACCCTGGGCCGAAACAGCAGTAAAACTGGAGAAACCTAGAAAGCGCTGCTCTTCTTGAGTACTACAAGTTCCTCCTAGTAGTGAACAGCTTCCACCTTATTTGGATCATTCTTAACTCCCTCTGGGGAGAGGATGTACCCCCAAATCTCCATGGAGAGTTGGCTAGAGGTACACTTATCCAATTTTGTATAAAGACCGTTCTACCGCAACCTCTTCGGGTTCTGATGTGGGGCATGTGCATTACCAGACAGTTAAAGTGTCTATACTGTGTTTTGAAATCTGTCTTCCATTTTCCCCCCACCCAAATGAATGTTAGATTGTAAATCCTTGAAGGTCTAGTTTGATGAATATCTGTGCAGGTTTCATGTGATCCAACAATTCTTGGATTAAGAATAGGTTGTCACAGAGTGTGGGGGGAGACAAGGCCCTGCACCCCCGGCTTCCTGCGATTCACCATGACTCTCAGCCAGCCAGTAAAGCAGGAGGTTTATTTAGATGACAGGAACACAGTCCAAGACAGGTCTTGCAGGTACAGACAACAGGACTCCCTCCAGTTAGGTCCATCTTGGGGCCCCAGGGGCATCACAGCCCCATTGGGGGGTCAGAGCCCTGTCTGAGCTCCCCTCCATTACACCAGCCAGCTCCTGAAACTCTAACTCTCTCCAGCGTCTCTCCCCGCTGCGTCTCCCCGGCTCCTCCCCCAGCCATTCTCCAGTTTCCCAGGCAGAGGTGTCACCTGGCCTCCAACCCCCTTCCTGGGTTCTCACATTACATGCTCAGGTATCCTCCCTCAAGGCTAGTCTCCCATCCCCCAAAACTCCCCTGCAACCTTCCCAGGCCAACACTCCCCACTCAGCATTCAAAGACCACATTAAGAACAATCCCAGTTCGTCACAAGGGGATATCGGTTCCAAACTCTCACTTTGTTCAGGGGCTGGTAATCTACACAGAGGCATAGAGTCCCACCTTTCTTCTTCCCAATAAGGACACCTGTGGGAAACGTTTAGTAGCGAATAAACCCATTGGACTGTTTTCATGATTTTATACAGGGAGAGCCACTAGTTCTGGTTCGGACATTGCGTAAATCCGGCCAAAGGCAACTTTCGGCCAAGGCTGTAGGTCAATAGGGCAGTCATAGTCTCGGTGCAGAGGCAATATGTCCTCCTTTCTTTCAAAGATGTTCACATAATCCTGGTATTTATCAGGAATGTTGGGTGTCAAAGCCAATAATGGAAGAGTAGGTCTAGGGATGGACGCTGGTTAAGGAAACCCCTACATTTTCAGTCATCTCCACTGAACCACAACGGTAGGAGAACCACAGGGCTAGGCTCACGTAGCGAGGCCATGGTTCACACCTGGTGTGACATGTCTCCTTTTGAATATGGGTCACTTACTTTCGGAAATCCTGCTTTTCTGCAAACAGTTGCACCATCTGATGTCACATGCTACATCCGATAATTAGGTCTACCGATTAGAGCATAGGTCACAGGTAGGTGTAGGATTGCGCCTAGGCTAAGAGTGGTGCTAGAATCAAGGTCCAGGGACGCGACAGGGTCAAAACCGAGATCAGAGTCCAAGACAAACCAGAATCAGAGCCAGAGTCCAGATACAGGCGGAAGTTCGAAGCCGGGTAGTCAGAGACTGAGGACTTGGGGAGGCTCAGGAGGAGGAGGCAAGGTTGTAGCGGGTCAATGGTGGGGCTGGAGTGAGGCTAGAGCAGGGCAAAGACAATATGAGCCAGAATTGGTAGCTAACATCAAGAACCGAGAGATACACCTAGGTCAGCAGCCAGAGATTGATCTGAGTGTCAAGCCAGAGTCAATAGCTGGGAAACAGAGGGCAGGGCGGTGCACGCAGGCAGGAACCAGGTGGGCACTGTCTCCACATCAGGGCAGGGGTCTGCCTTGTTGCCCAGATGACTTGCGGGTTCTCCCAGGCACTGCTCACCTGGAGCCCAAGAGACCTGGGTTCAAGTCCCATGAATCCTCATCTGGGGACTTTCTTCCTAGGAATAAAAGAAGGACAGCAGGATGACAAAGATGTCTCTGTCCCTGGGCTGGAATCCAGGCCATGGGGAGCTCACACCAAAGCTAGGTGCCAGGACCTCCTCACCATCCCTAGTTCCTCTTCATTTCACACTCAGAGATCCCCTAGCAGGAGGGGAGAATAAAGGGCAGAAAGTGAAGCTGCCCCTGAAGGGAAAGGAACTAGCCTGGAACCCAATCCAGTTCCCAGATCTACAGCCAGGATTGTGAGACCAGGACCACAACCCTTCCTCTGTGTCTTAGTCCCCACCTGTCAGATAGGGAGGATCCTTCCCTGCCCTAGGGTGCTTGGGGGCGTGGGTTCATTCCTAGCTGGGAAGGGTTTGGATACCTTGTAGGTGGAATGGGCCCCGGGTGGGAGGGTGGGCCGGACATTCACTAGCACATGGGTGACACGGGCCTTGGGAACATCTGAGCAGTGAACACGGGGACGGGTTCCACGTCAGGCCACCACTCCCAGACTGCAGTGGTTATTGATGATAAATCCTAGTTCTACAAGTGTTCTCATGTGTTGTCCTGGGCTGGGCCAGCCTCATGGCCCTGTCAGCCTGATGCTTCCTAAACTGGCCTCTGGGCATGGGGTAGGGTGTTTGGGGTGGGCGTGTGGTGAGAGGGACGCGGCATTCTAGGTCTGGGACCCTGAGGGCAGATTCCTTCTGTACCCCGTTGGCATGGGGGAGGGACTGAGGGGCCCTGCCACAGCAGCCCTGGGTCAGTAAGTGCTGAAGATGTGGCACTCGGCAATTCCCCCTGCTCTAATGCGGAGTTTTCAGAGCTCCACCGGGGGACATGGGCCCTGGCCCTAACATGCAGGCTCTTCTGCATCAGGCTGGGCATGGAGAGCTTGGCCTGGGAGCAGGGGCAATGGCAGAGAGGCCAAGGTCAAGAAAAAGGAGGATGGGAAGAAGTTAATGCCCCAGACAAAGGAGATTCAGGAAGGCCCCACCCCACGCAGAAGGGAGAGCGTTTCTCTCAGCTCTATCTCCACATCCACTAGCCCCTCTTCCCCATGAGACAGAGAAGTACCTGCATCAGGGAGTGTGAGCTGCTGGACATGCGAGGCTGGGCTCTTAAAGTTGTCCCATGGGGCAAAGCCCCTGCAGTGCAAGCACCGGATGTGAAATAGGTGGGCCATCACTTTATCTGTAATCTCCTCCTCCTGCAAGTGAAAAAGGATTAGTCAGAAACTCAGACACCCCCAGGAACAAGGGATATTAACAGCACCTGGAACCTGCAAAATTTCCACCCAGCCACTGCCCACGTCTGAGGGACGGATTCCCCCATCCAACACCCAAGATGAAGTCTTGTCTCCTCTCTAGTGACCTCACACCCCACTCCCATCATTGCAGACTGACCTCCTCCCACATTCCTCTCAGTCCTGTGAGAGTTGTTCTACTTCCAAACCCATCAGAGGAAGCAGCTCAGTTCCCCAGAATCCGGTCCTTATGGTGAAGCCGTGGACAGTAGCTCTGGTGAACGGGCCACATGGGCAGCCTCTGCTGACTGAATCCTCCAGTTCTCCCAGAGCAGGCACAGCCCGGCCAGCAGCAGGGCAAGCTTTCCCTGGCCCACATGCCCGAGCCCAGCCTGGTTAGTCTTCGTGGCCCTTTCAATCTTTGGCCTCCAAGGCTGCCAGTGATGGGGCAGCTCTGGATGGTGGCTCGGATGACATGGACACAAGACCACTAGGAACCGGCGTGAGGCTCTGAGGGGCAAGAAAAGTTTGCAGAGATCACAAGGGGAGTTTCCAGCCCCCAGCATGAGTAATGCAGCTTGTCCTGTTGATGTGATGCCTGTTATGAAATAGTCTTGCTGGAGAACTGGATCTGAACTCCTTTGGGCTGTTCAGGGGACAAGCTGGCACCTAACAAAAGCACCTGTCATGACTCATTTGTCTTCATTCTCCTAGGTCAGTAAAAGGGGATGGGATGGCAGGGACTTTCCATGGCCTAGAGGTGAAAGGCCCTGGGTCCCTCCCCAAAGCTAGATCAATCCTTCTCTGGTTACCGCGTCCCCTATCAGCTGGCCGGCTTCCCCCACGATGGAGAAGGCTAGGACCAGCTCAGCCTGCTGACATGTAGCCGGGGGTCATGAATGGCCTTCTGAGAAGATCTCTCCGAAGACCTAAAACCAACAGCACCAGAGCCCTTGGCAATTGTCCAGAACCAGGCTCCAAATCCCTCTAGTGGCTCACGTGGACGGTCAGAGTCCTGCTGCAGCCCAGGCAGCTAATTCCACTCGAGGACCTTAGGGGTCCCATGGCCCGGGGAACCCCCTTCAGTAAGAAGTCGCAGGCACTGAGGCTTCTCATAGCTCTTTCTGAAGCAGGATTCAATGCAGGTGCCATGACATGCTGGGAATGTGTCCGTGTGCATGAGCCTGGCGCGCTCTGGAATGTAGCTCACAAAGACCACACAGGACCCTCTCCTGCTTCCAGCAGTGATATCTCCTGAAGCTCATACACTAGAAGTATGGGCCTTTCAGAGCTGCCTTGGTTCCCACTCCCCACCCCACTGACATTCCCACGAGCCTTGCGTACGGTGCAGTAATTCAGTCCAGGGTAGGATCTCAGTATCCCTGACCCAACTCCCAGGACAGGGGCGGGTTCCGGTTCCTGACTCGCGATGTGCTGGGTAAACCCCACAGCCTTTCTGTGCTTCCACAGGGTTCAGGGAATCCAGTAAGGATTGGGTCAGGCAATAGCTGAGTGTGTCCTTCCCAACTCACTGACCCAGTGGCTCCCCTCTTGGACACTCGGGTGTCAGCCAGGGAGTCAGTGGGTGGAGCCGGATTATGCTACGTGGCAGTGGATCCATCTAACACACACAAACCATGGCCATTAGCAAGGCTCCAACAAAGAATCCTCAGCCTCTCACAGCTGAACACTGCTGGGGGAGACACAGCTCCGCACCTGAGCTGGTGCAATGCACTGGCTGAGAATCCTTACCTCCCCCACCCTGGCCCATCCTGTAACTAAGGCGCTTGGTGTCTGGAGCCCGTCCTGGCCCCACAGCTCCTCGGCATCTCTGATGTGCAGCCCTGGGAGAGAAAGACACACACATTTGTGAGGTTTGGCGTTCTGGTTTTAGAGCCTGTCTCCTTCTGTTCCCAATGCTGGGTGCTAACTGGCTAGGGCCTTCGCAGCATCCATGCACCAATGGAATCGCAGGGTCACCACCAGGCAGTTTAGTACCTGGAGGGGGATTTGTCCCATTCATCACAGAAATCATGTGACCCTTACGGCCATTGTGTTCTGGGAATGGTGGCCTGTTAATGACAATGTCTAATGCTGAGAACCCCCCAGTCCCACGGAAGTCAGGATCCGGCCCTAGGTAACCAAATGGTGACATCCTTCAAGTTTGTGTCCTTCCCCTGCGGTCCCTGATTCTGCCCCTGACTTCCCTATGGGCTCTTTCCCTCCACGTGTCTCAATAGCTCCATTCCTGTCCCCTCACCAACTGGCAGCCCTGTGGATGGGCTGATTTCCCTGGGGTGGAGGACAGGGCCGGGCTCTGAGATAAAGCCGCCAATTTCCCTGGCACTTTCACACTCATCTCCCTGATTCAGGGAGCAGGGAAGAGAAAGAATCAGCAACTAAGCTGGGGTTGGTCTCAGAGGAGGGGGCTTCTTTCTATAGGGTCCCATTGCCCAGCAGAGTGAGTCTCGATGGAGGGGCCTTGTTTCTATTGGGGTCCCTCTACCCAGCTCCGGTTGGTCTAAATGGAGAGGACTTAGATGTATAGGAGTCCCAATGTCGAGCTGCAGTTAGTGTCTGAGGGGCTCATTTCTATAGGGTCCCATTGCCCAGCTGGGTTTCTTACCCCTCTTCTGCAGAAGTAGCTGGTAGAGCAAGTAAATCCCGTTCCTGGCTTGCCGTCTAATGCCATCTGCTGGGTCAGTGATATACAGACCCAGATGTGCCACAAGGTAGCCCACCTTGGGGAAGTCAGATGAGCTCTGATGGAAGGAGGAGGAGAGGGGCCTGGTACCTTCAGCTCTCCATCTGCCCTAGGCCAGGAGTCTCTCTCCTCCCACTCCATCTGGAGAAGGCGCTGAGGGAGAGGAGCTAGAGCTAGTGCACTCATTCTCTCTGCCCCCAAGGGAGCTTGGAGCAAAGGGACCAGGGCAAGGGCCCTCTATGAGGACTTGCTCCCTAGCTGCTCCATAATAATAAGGGCCTTGAGGCCAGGCACGAATCTGCCAGCCAGTGGGCTCTGGAGCACAGTCCCTTATGGGCCCAGGGGAAACCACTTAGCCAGGAGAAGAGAAACCTGAATCAAGCATAGTTGAATCTCAGTTCTGACACTGGCAACGCACAGGGGTCATCAAAATCTAGAACCCCTGCAGCTGCAAATCCCACAGTCTGTCAGAGCCAGCCCTGACTATTCAGGATGCTGGGGTCAAAGGTCACTTACGTCAAATCCGGGGAGGCAGGCAGCACATCAGAGCAGGGCAGTGCTGCTCCATATGGCCCTGACTCTTTCCTACTTCTCTCTGGAGTGCATCCAGAAATTGACGTGCTGTGGGAGAAGGAGGCAGGTGAGGGTCAATGGGCAAACGAGCTTCTCCCTCTCCCCATGGGGCTGAGACGTGCTCAGGGTGGAATAGCTGACTGGCTGATCTCAGAGCTTTAAAAGGGGTTCTTGCACCCAGGATGCTGCCCAGGTCCTGCTGGGCATAAGCTGTCATTGTCTCACCACACTGGGACAATGTTCAGTCTTGGGGCTGGTCCATCCTCTCTGTACTCCTGATCCATGATCAGTACATCAGGATCAAGGCACACACCCTGGGGCCCTCTGAGGTGCTGCTGGCCCCTAGGGAGTAGGTCGAGTTGCTGGTGCTAGAGCAGAGGTGGTCAATCTCCTGCCCCGGACAGGCTGGGGGCCAGGCAGGGGGATGGGTCCTCCTGGGTCCTGCCACTGGGCTCCTGGCTCCTCTGGTTCCTGAAGAGGAAGCCCCAGAGCTGCCTTGCCCAGCTCCTGCCCTGCCCTGCTTCCTCCTGCACAGCTGCACCCTGGGACACCTCCACGTTGGCCCAAAAGGTGCCTCAGGGCCTGCTCTGGGAACTGATGTCTTCCTCCTCTAAGGTGCCACAGGACCCTCTGTTGCTTTTTACAGATTCAGACTAACACGGCTACCCCTCTGATACTTCCTCCTCTAGAACGCCAGGCACTTCCACTGCTTGGCCTGGCCACAAGCTGCTTCCCCACCAGCAAAGACAGAGGGGCCGCTTTCCTCCTGGGGAAGTCAGCAGCTGCTTCCCACTGGCTCTGGAGCCACCTCCGCAGCCATCATCTGCCTGAGCCTCTGAGGGTCTGTGATGCGTGTAACCATGGTGCTGTGGAGTGACCCCATTAAGGGGGGCTCGGAGGTTGGACGGGGGTGTTCTATCCTTTCCCCAGGGACTGCCCTCACTGCTCATAAGGCCAGGGCATCTGCAGGAGGATGCTGACCACGGTCTTCGTGTGCTGTCTGGCCAGCAGGTGCAGGATGTCTCTCGTCCCATCACTCAGCCGCTCCCCACCCCCCACAGGGTGGGCTCAGTGTGGAGGAAAGAGCCGCGTGCAGATCCTGCACCTGCGGAGGCAAAGCAGGGGCTGAGACCCTACCCCCGCTGTGGGTGTCTGGCAGGCAAGGGCCAGGAGGAGCTGGGCAGGCTCAGAAACAAGTCAGCGGTCACATGGCCTGGCGGAGGCCATGGATAAACTCTCCTAGCCAGTGACTGAGCTGAGGGGGGTTTGGTACCTTGAACCTCCACCCCTGATCCAGCTCCGTAGCACTAAGGGTCCCAATCCCGCTGCCCAGTGACACCCCACCCCCATGGATATCCCGGCTGTACCTCCCTATGTGACAGCACGCCTGGGCTGCTTCAACACCAGAGTGGGATCTAAGCATCCGGGATGCATTTCCATCCTCAACGTCAATCCGTGTCCACTGGACAAAGAGTCAGTGGACATGGGAGACCCCACTGCAGGCTCTGTTCCCCCAGCTGCAGGATGAGTCTGGAGATAGGGCACATTTCCCAGGGAGTGAGCCGGGCAAGCCATACTCCTGGGATCAAAGCCTGCAAACAATTATAGGGCCGTGCCCAGCAGCCGCCCTGCAGACAGGGGATGGATGGGTCCCATTGACCAATGACGGGGAGAAGGGACGTCTCCCCTCCACATCCTCCCTCCTGCCCCAGGAATTCTAGGCATGGGGCAAGATGGAGCTGCCCGAGATGTTCAATGCCCAGCCATTACTTGGCCCTGTAGCTCTGCTTCTTTCTCTCTCAGCACCGTCTCCATGACGCCCGCCAGCCAGGCACCACACTCCCGCTTCTCCAGCAGACCCACCAGCAGGGTGAAGCTAAAGGGAATGAGGTCACGTGAGGGCAGGTGCTTCGTGATGAGCTGCAGGGAAAGTCACAGGCCGAGTGTGAGCAGAGAGCTCCGGCCCGGGGAGGTGGGTTTGTTCTTTGGGGAACGGGGACAGAGACACTGGTAGCCTGTGCCCAGGGCTATGTGAGTGGGCATTGGAGCCCATACCCAAGAATTTCCATCTGCCGGCTCCTCATCGAGGGAAGGAGACAATAACCCCCTTTCCCATGGGCATGTCTGTTTCTCCAGCCACAGTCTCTTTTACTCACCATAGAAACATGGGCAGGGCTCTCTCTGCAGCTGGCATCCTTCTGCGTCTTGCTCAGCACGGTCGCCAACGCCACTGTCTTGGTGTGTACGACGGCTGCATAAGAAACCAGCAGCGCTCAGGCAGAGCTCTCAGGGCCGGATTCTTCCCCATCCCTGTCCAGCCAGGTCAGAGGTGCCAAAGAGCCAGACTCCGGACGCAGCTGGGAACACCCAGCTAGGGTCAGCTCTCAGCTGGCTTCTGGGCCAACTGCCCACCTATCACCCTGCTGTTGAAGGTGTGTTGGGGCTGGGGTGGGATCAGAGGAGGTCCCAAGTACCTGGTGAAGGACAGATGCCAGGTCAACCCACTTCTACTCTGTGTTCTTCTGGTCAGGGATGGGATGAAGGTGCCATGTTCTCTAGGCAGCCCTGCTCGATAGGTAACAGCCGGGGCTGTGAGGGCTGAGAAGTGGCAACTGCTTCCACTCCATCTTACCTTTGCAAGGCGTGAAGAGCCAGTAGACAGCCTGAGATGCCCAGTATCTGGTGGCCTCCTGAACATCGAAGGCCTGGCTTGTCAGCAGCCCGGCTATGTAGCCCTGCTCAGGTCCTAATGGGCCACTGAACAGAAAATCAGGGCATGGGTTGGGGCGAGCCCACCTTTGTCTGTATCACCCCACCCGGCTCTGTGAGTGCTGTGGGAGGCAGCAGGGTCTGTGCTGCTCACCTCGGTGATGGCTTTGAAGCGATAGAACATGAAGAGCCTGGCGCTGGCTCTCACAGCTCGGCTCCTCTCCTGGGCCCGGGGAGAGCAGATCCACGGCTGCAAGTCCTGGGGGCAGGGAGAAAGCCGCGTGAGCGGCAGCAATGCCGGGGCGACCCCCAGAACCTGCTTCCCGTCCCAGTAGGGAGAGGACATGGAGCATTTAACCCCTTCTCCTTCACTTCTGGACACTGGAACTCAGTGCCCCTCTCCTGTCTGGGGCGCACTGGGACAGGTCTGAGGGTCTTCGGCTCAGCGCTTTGAGGATTCTCCCCATTGATCCTGTGGGGTCTTGGGGCTGTTTCCTTCAGGGGTTCAGGGGCGCCAGCCCAAATTTAGGAGGCCAAAGTGACATCCCCTGGAGCAGGACTTGTCTTGCTGGATCCCAGGGTCGGGTGTATGCCCCGTGGGGACTGGCTAGTTCACAGCAGCTGGGAGGCCTGCTCAGCCCTCTCGGGATCAACTGGAGCCTTCCCTCTTGTGATTCGGCTAGAACCTGAACAGCCGGCCCAGCCCCAGATGGCCAGAGCGAATGGGCCCCTCCCCTCCCCCTCGCATCTCCCTATCATACCAGAAACAGACGCAGTAGCGTGGTGGGGGTCAGGTGCTGCTCCAGGAATGCACAAGATCCAGGCCCTCCCAGGGCAGTTGTTGGAGAGACTGGAGCAGAGAGAAGCAGGGAAGTAAATAGCAAGGGAGGTGAGGTGCACGAGACAGGGGGACGCGTGGATCCCCCATCTGGAGCCAGGTGCTGTTGGTATTCGGGCCCCTTTACTCAGGTGATACTGATCCCCCTGCACATAGACATGGGTCTCACCTGGACCCCGGGCTGCCCTCCCCAAAGAATCCTTCCTCCCACCTGGGCTCCCCAAGACATGTACTGAGCGGGGTTCTGGAGGGAAGGCCTCCTCCCTCCCCCTCTGGAGGGGCCCCAGCTGCCCCCCAACACCCCGCTGGCTCTCCAAGGGCTGAGCTGTTCATCCCCGCTCCAGCCAATCTCGGTTTCTGTGGCAGGGCCAGTCGTGGTCTGGGTGCGTGGCTGTCCCGAATCCATGCTTTGCTCCCTCTGCACCAAATGCTATTTAACGCTCTGGGCCAGATCCTCAGCTGGTGTAAACTGGGGGTAGATTCTAGCTCCCTGTGCCAAGAAGCCAGGGTAATTCTGTACAGTCTCTCAGACACTCACCTCTACAGCTGTTCTCCCTGCCAACCCCACTGCAGAGTTAACTGCGTAGCCAATTGTCACCAGCCCTTTGGAAAATAAACCGAGGGGCTGGATTCGGCTGGACATGCAGCTCTCTGCATCGGGCCAGGGTCCAGCTATTCAGCAGGGGGGTGGCTGAGTTTCCCAGCCAAGGAGGCAGGTGGCAGCTGCAGCTTTGTCCATGCCTTACTAACCTCTGCCCGGATAGCGGAGCTTTCTGCCACCTCAGTCCCTCTCAGCTTCGCCAGGGCTGATGGTCTCAGCCTCCTGTTCCTTAGACAGGCGAGGCTCCAATTTCCTGATTGGAAGGAAGGGAGCAGACGGGGCCATTAGAACGGAGACAGGTCCCAGCATGAGTCAGGTTGGGTTTGATGGCAGGAGGGACAGCTCCCTCCCTAAGCAGCAGAGCTCCAGGGGGCATCTCCAGCAGAGCCACCGCCTAGGGAATGGTCCTGTCTGGAGATGCCTAAGCCCCCTGGGCCCGGCAGGGGCTCTGCTGGGGAAGCTGCTCTCTGGGGATGATCCTGGGCCCTGCTCTGTGGCTGCACCATTCACAGCACTTCATGCTGACGGGAGGGGCTCCCTCTTACCAGGCAATACGCAGAGATGGGGGCTGGATAAAGTGACCCGGAGGCCGAGGAGGATATGGCCTGTTAGTGACCCACCAGGGAGGAGCATCCTCCGGTTCTTATTGCAGCTCGTCCTTCCCCCACTTCCTCTCCCTCCATCTGCCCTCCCCGGCTGCTAGGCTCTGCAGGTGAGTCAGGCCCCATGGACGTACCCTAAGTATGAGATAGCCAGCGGGTCACGCGGTGATCAGGGCTCTGCAGCCAGGCCCGGTCCTTGCCTCTGAGCATCTCCTGCAACACAAAGCAGAGAGTCAAAGGCAAAAGAATTTTGGGGAACCCGGTTGCTCGGCAAGACGTGGAATCTCCAAACGCTGTTTGACGCCCCCACCGACCCTCAGCCCCAACATGCAGTGCACTGGGGCATGGAGCTGGGAAGATGGCCTGGGAGCGGCTACGTGGCCAGAATGCAGGGGACATTCACAAGAACCCCTATTTCACCATTCCTGATGGCACATCTGGAAAATTCAGCATCTGCCACGGAGCAGGGAAAGGGCATCTGGGCAAAGGCAATTTTGTGACGGGGAGTATTAGAGTCCTGAACAGTTGAGGTGTGACGTTATTGACATGAACTGGGACCTTATAGATCATTGTTGCAACCAAAGTCCTGCAGTGGAACCAAATCTTGTATAAAGGGGGTCAAACAGGGTGTCTAAGACACAGTTATGGTATGCTGGCTATGGTTATGCTATCTGTATATGTGTATCATTTTTGTAGTTGAAGTTATGAATATTGGCTCTGTACTGTCTGTATTTCAAACTTCTGCTATGCTTCTGGGTGACACCCCAGACAAATTGGTGTCAGCTCTGCCTAGCCTACTTGATGGCCCATTAAGGACCATCAACTATACAACTGACCCATTGAGAGAGGGCAGATACGCCTTGTGACTCAGCAAAGTATGCAGGGACTTGCCCATGTGACTCCAAACTCCATTTTGCTTTAATTTTCCACAGTAAGAACAAAGAGGTGTTCTTACACCTGGAAAAGACTATAAAAGGCTGATGCCTCTCCTCCATCTTGTCTTCAGTCCTGCTTCTTACCTGTGGAGGGATTTTGCTTCAAATCTGATTTGTATATTGACCTGGGTCTGGGGCTTGGTCCTTTGGGATCGGGAGAACCTTTTTTCTTTTACTGGGGTATTAGTTTTCATAACCATTTGTCCCCATAACGAGTGGCACTGGTGGTGATACTGGGAAACTGAAGTGTCTAAAGGAATTGCTTGTGTGACTTGTGGTTAGCCAGTGGGGTAAAACCAAAGTCTTCTCTGTTTGGCTGGTTTGCCTTGCATTGGTGTGCATAGAAACCCCAGCCCTGGGCTGTAACTGCCCTGCTTTAAGCAATTTCTCCTGAATTGGCACTCTCAGTTGGGTCCCGCCAGAATCAGCATCGTTACGAGGTCAAATATTTTCCTGCAAACCCAGGGAGGGCTGCGCCTGTTAACTCCTCAGGATCATGTCCCGGAGTGAAAACCCTTGGAGTTAATCCCTAGGGCGCTTTCTGGGTGCCGGGCAGTTCCCTCAGAAGTGGGATGGGGAATCGTCCCAGGTGTAAGCAGCATGAATCTGCTAATGGAAAATAGTGTCATTTCATTCCTTGGGCTGGAATCACACTAGAAGAATCTGGCATCAGCACTGGGTTTGCAGTGCACAATGTAGAGCCCCGGGCACCCGGTCGCAAACACAACACACGGCCTTCAACACCCGATACTCTGGCATGTGCATCTGACCTAGGGACCCTTCCCAGGACCCCAGCGTGCTCACTCACCAGCAGGGGGGACAGCACGGTGTATGTGTGTGACGGTTATTGACATAAACTGGGACCATATAGATCATTGCTGCAATCAAGGTCCTCTAGTGGCACCCAAATCTTGTATAAAGGGGGTCAAATGGGGTGTCTAAGACAAGGTTATGGTTTACTGGTTATGATTATGCTGTCTGTATGTGTGTATCAGTGATGTAGTTGAAGTTATGAATATTGGCTCTATACTGTGTGTATGGCAAACTTATTCTATGCTTCTGGGTGACATCCCAGACAAACAGGGATTAGCTCTGCCTAGCCTGCTTGATGGCCCATTAAGGACCATCAGCTATACAATGGACCCATTGAGAGAAGGCAAATATGCCTTCAGACTCAGCAAAGTATGCAGGGACTGGCCCCATGTGACTCCAGGCTCCATTTTGCTTTAATTTTCCACAGTAAGAATAAAGAGGTGTTCTTTCACCTGGAAAAGACTATATAAGGCTGATGCCTCATCTCCATTTTGTCTTCAATCCTGCTTGTTTCCTCTGGAGGGACTTTGCTACAAACTGAAGCTCTGAACAAAGGACTGAGGACCCATCCCAGCTGGGGATGTACTCCAGAGACTTGATTTGAACCTGCAGTTTATTCCATCACTGCTACAAGCCTGAACCAAGAACTTTGCCATTACTGTATGTAATTGATTCCATTTAACCAATCTAACTCTCATCTCTATCTTTTTCCTTTTATAAATAAACCTTTAGATTTTAGATTCTAAAGGATTGGCAAGAGCGTGATTTGTGGGTAAGATCTGATTTGTATATTGACCTGGGTCTGGGGCTTGGTCCTTTGGGATCAGGAGAACCTTTTTCTTTTACTGGGGTATTGGTTTCATAACCATTTGTCCCCATAACAAGTGGCACTGGTGGTAATACTGGGAAACTGGAGTGTCTAAGGAGATTGCTTGTGAGACTTGCAGTTAGCCAGTGGGGTGAGACCGAAGTCCTCCTAGTCTGGCTGGTTTGGTTTGCCTTAGAGGTGGAAAAAACCCCAGCCTTGGGCTATAACTGCCCTGTATGAGCAATTTGTCCTGAGTTGGCACTCTCAGTTGGGTTCCGCCAGAACCGCATTATCACAATGTGCCCTGGCTCACCAAGGGAATCCTGCTCTCTTGGGTGACAGCTTCACCCACCAGCACGAGGCTTCTCACAAAAGCAAATCTCACCACGGGGTCCGGGCTCACAGGCAGGAAGGGGAGAGAACAATGAGGAAACAGCCACAGGCAATAGAGAGCTGAGACACAAGGCTACAGGGAGAGTCTCTACAAGGGAGCTGCTGTCCTAGGCTGGATTGCCCTCACGCCCTAAGGGAAAGGACCTGGCTTGCCGAGTGGAACATCTTTGCATTCCGTAGGGGACCATCTCTGGAGATGGGTGCAAGGAATGGGCTGATTTCCAGAGGTGCTGAGCCCTTGCAGTTCCCAGAGCTGTCAATGGGCCCTGGGGCTGCTCAGCTCCCCTGACAATCAGGTCGTAATTGTCTGAACTTGGGCAGGCATCTGCTGCTCTCTGGAGCTGGCTGGGCTCTCCCTACCAAGGCGTCCATTCTCCAAGGAGAACATTCAGTTAAACCAAACTAGCATCCCCTCTCCTTTTCGCTGGGATGCGCATATGGGCATTGCAACCAGCGTAGGCCTCAAACCTCCGATGGCAAGAAAACAACCTAGAGTTATCTCAAAAATTCCTCGTCAGCACCAGAGCCTGTCAACCGGCCTAGGGGCCTGAATCCCTCCATGCACCTTTTGTGCCCAGCTACCATCGACTGCAGTGTGGGGGAAACAGGCCCTAAATCTTTATCTTCTGATCCCTGAGTGCAGCACAAGCCTAGAGGTACCAACAGGGTACAGTCGTCTTTGGGACAATAGCACCAAGTGATGCTCAGTTACACTCTAACAAGGCCCAGATGGGAGTCCTTCCATTAGCTTCCATGGGCCTGGAATCAGAGAAGAAGCTAATCGAGATGGGGAGTCACAGAGAATGGTGCTGTTCCCATGTCTTCTGTCCCTCCTGGGGCAAAGGGCCAGCCCTCTGAGCTGAGTTTATGCAAAGACATAGCTCTGTGCTGCTGTGCACAGCCCGGGTAGGTGCTGCATGGGCAGTCAGGGGAGGGCTCTGACTTACGTGTGGGCTCAGAAAATAGTGTTGCCACATGGGAGACAGGATCTTGCAGTCTATGCTGTCTAGGACGAGATCCATGGGGCATGAGTGGACCACGTGCCCATAGGTGAGGAGCAGGAGGCTTCTCAGCTGTTCGATGGAAGCTGGCTCCTGAGAATTGCAAAGGAAAGAGTGAGAAGAATGGAAGGCCTCCAGCTGCTCCTAACTCACAAATGGGGCCAGGGGAGGATTTTTCACCCAAGCGGCTTAGCAACCAAAGGCTACTCTGCTGAGCTGAATTGCCTGGACTCCGAGGCCCTTCCCAGCTCCCCAGGATTGGGTGGTTGAGGTGACCCGCCAGCCGAAGGGGACGCATTAGCAGCTGCTTTAATTCAGCCTAGCTCCAGAGATGTCACTGGGACTACAGTGGATTGCACTGGCCCAGAGAGTTACTGGGAAGGTGGTGGTGGTGGTGGTGGTGTGGGGGGAATGTCAGACATGCCAGCCCTGGTGAGTCTGCCAGGAAGGTCTGTCAAACAGCCCAGTTCAGGTGAAGACCAAGGGTCTGTTCTGCTGAGAAATGTGTCAGCTGGAGCTGAGGGCATGGCAGTGTCTTTTGGGCCCTCTCTGAGCCTTGTTTATGGGGCTGCGTGGAGCATGTCTGAGCTCCCCAGGAAATACCCTGGAGAGCCTATACAACAGGATCCACCTTCCCCCCTGGCTCCACCCCATTGTGCTGTGATTGCAGTTCCATGGAGGAGTAAGGAAAGGGCTCCCTCCACGGAAGCTGAGCCACTGCTTAGAAATTCATCTCTTCATTGAAGAGGCTTCTGGGAAGCAGGGTCCTCCCTGGCAGGTCCCTTTACCTGCAAAGGCTGGTGAAGGGATGGATGAAAGAGCAGAGATGCTAGGTGGGACCGTACCTCCAGAGAGCCACCGGCAGAAGGCTGGAGCTGAACCCTGCTGACGAACTCCTCCCAGTGCTCCAGGATGGCGAAAATCTCGCCTAGGTGTTGCCTGGCACACAGCCCAAG
>NC_048299.1:130039442-130165528 GCF_013100865.1 Trachemys scripta elegans | reverse complement strand
GGGGGGGGGGAGCGTCACGGGGCTCGGCGCTCGGGGGGGGTTCCGACGGGGCTCGGCGCAGGAGGGGGTGGGCTCCGGCGCGCCGCGGGGGGGTTCCGGCGGCGCTCAGCGGGGGGGGCAGCGTGGCGCTCGGGGGGGGGGCCTGGAGGGGCCACGGTGGTTCAGAAAGGGACACTTAACCTTCATAGTTGCACCTGCAGGGAGGTCCTGGAGTTTACAAACACTAATTACAGATGAGGCCCAGCTGGGATAGGTTTATAAAAAGAGGAAGTTTGTTAATAGCAGATGGGGCTGCAGTCACTCTCTGGGCCTACTGAGGAGAGAAGGAGGAAACCCAGGGGGAAACAGAAGCCCTGGATCCTAATCCTGAGGGAAGGGGTTTACCCAAAAGGGGAGTGGAGAAGAAAGCCAGCAGGGGATAGAATAGGAAGAAGCCCAGGGAAACAGCAGCCAGGGTAGAGACAGTGTAGACTTTGACTGATGATTATAGGATCCCTGGGCTGGAAACCGGAGTAGCAGGCAAGCCCGTGTTCCCCTACCAGCCAACGGAAAGTGGCGCAGGACTGATGAAGGCGGCACCTGGACAATTGGACCAGCAAGATGTCAATACCCTGGAAGGGGAAAACTATACAGTAAGCCAGCCGGAGGGCTGAATCATGAAGAGAGAGCAGATGAGGCCAGACGAGAGCTGATCCCCAGACCCACCGCCAATGGTGAGTGAACCCTTTTACAGTCTGCTTACCTGTATGATCACAATTTAAGCAGTTAACATTTACTCCAGTGAAAGTCTACACTAAGTTATTTTGAGATATTTTGTCTAATTTCCGAAATATACCGGTTTGTGTAAATAAGGTGGGATAATGTATAAAATTCAATCTGCCACCTTTACTGACTAAATTGAGTTTTTCACGGCTCTTCAACTCCTCTTGGCATCTCACGACCACTACAGCTCTGAGGTGGTGGACTGGGATTCTTTTCTGGCTTGTGCATGCCCAACAAATTTTCTTGCTAAAGTTCTAATCCTGTAACTGTATACTCATGGATAATGTGATGCATGTGTATAATTCCAAACTACATTTTTAAATTTAAACGGATTTTTATTTGTTGGTAGTGCATACCTCAGAAGGATCCCTTTCTGACTTTGAGATCTGAGTTGGCAGGACTGGCAGTTAGAAAAAAAACGCTCAAGTTTGTCAACTGATTTCCAGATCATATTTTCTTGACACACACAATATGCAATCGCATGATGCCACATTCACAGCCACTTAAGATTAGAAACACACTTCAATAAATCACTTTAGGACATGTGTCTGGGGTCCAACACTAAAGAGACAATAGAGAAAAACAATATTGCTCTTGTATAATTTTTTTTTAGGAAAAATTATTTATCAAATTTACCATTTTTATAGTTTATTCTTTGATTGTCTTTAATTTTGTTCTTTGAAAGCGAAAGGGTTGACTGGAGAAGGTACAGAAAAATGTGTAACTAAGAAACATGGTCATGTCTAGTATGCACATACAATGATTACATTTTCTTCATAATGATTTAATAAAATCCATTTGTAAAATTTGTACTTAAAGGTGGTTGAAACAAAAGATTGATTTGCTCTCTGGCCTTGAAACACATCTATTAAACACAGACTCTGAAAGTAGTAGAGTTTCTCTTCAGTTTAGTTTAACAGATAAAGAGAACAGTTTTAAACCTTACTGGAAAGCTAGGCTTGGCAGAATTTGTTTTTGTTTGTTTTTAATAATTTTGACAGATATTAGTATTTTAAAGCTTTTTTTATTTGTATCAATATAAATTTTCACAGTTGTGGGAAATCAGGGGGCCAGGTCAGACCATAATTATTTAATGACAGTAGACACAGATTCTAAAAGTTAATGCTTTATAACTGTTAAAACAGTCATCATACACATGTAAACATATAAAAAATAAATATCCTTAAATCAAACCCCCGTAAGTTCTCAAGCAGCATTTTTGTTACTTTGACTATCTGTAAATTTCAATTATTGTTAATGGAAATTTGTCTTCATTTGTTAGTGTGTGGCGAAATCAAGGTTTACTGACATTACTGATAAAAAAAATCTAGCCCTTTCAATCCTAACTACAGTTAATATTCTGTAATAAATACCCTCTTGGACACAAAACCACAAGCCAAACTTTGAATTTACAATAGCTCATACAAATCTTGAAATAATTAGAAAGTATCTTTAGCAACAATAACAAAACAGTTCCTACTTGAGAAATCTCAATGACAATTTCAAGACCATACAACTTCAGAAAAAATGATGCATTAAGCGGAAAGCAGTTGGGCTGTTGCCTGTCTTGTGCAGAAGTTCATGTTTTGATCTATATTAAGACTGATAGGAATTTAGAAAGATGAATATGCATACAACATTCATCTCTAAGAACTTCATCACATGCCCACAATTTTTACTTGACTTTACCAACTTCTAAAGCACCCCTATGGCTTACCAGGTCCACTGAGACCCCAGAAGGCAGATGTAAGCTAGATCCTACAATCAGGCAAAACTTATCAACTCCAACAGTGTCTATTATGGGCACTAGTTTGTAACTGAAAGCCAGTTTCAAACCCACACATAACTGTAAGTAAAAGGGCCAACATACCACGATTGTACTATTGTAATTAAAAGCAGTAATGAAAGCAAGATTTTGTTCAGTTCCACGAGTTCTATACAGATGCACTTCATTAGCACATTCCAGTACATTTCCCTTATTTCCAATGAGCTCCTATGTAAACTGTCTTAATTTAAACCTGTCCAAATAACATTTTCAAGAATTCCATGTACTGTAGTGGCTTACTTGACATTCCTGTACTACTTGTGCTGGTCAGATGAAGTTACACAGCCTTCAAGTAGGGAAGTTCAGTCCCATGCCCTCCTCCCCAGAAAACTGTAGAAGGGAAATGAAAACCTCTGATATTAGCCAGGCATGTTGCATGAACACGTGGCTGTACAAAATGAGGAAGACGCTGAGGATTCTGTCATGTGTAGGGAGAATGAAGCCCAGAGACCAGGATTGAAAGACTTTTCACTGCTTCAATGGTCTAGCTACAGTTGGTGCACATCTCTGTATGCAATAATTTAAAAAAAATCAAGACAGATGCTTAAGTGGACAGAAACTCCTCGGTCAGCAGGAATAAGGGGGAAAATCATATGTCAATGAGTATCTACTGGTGATGCATTTTCAATGTTCCTGGCTAGTTTCAAGGAGGCCACTCTCCTAACATTTCAGATGTCAAACTGAGGTGAACTAAGATTGCAGAAGGGTTATGATTATAAAGAAAAATTCTGCTCTCAATTGCATTAGACTTCTAGAGTTCATTCAGATTTACAAAGATTTTACTGACAAAGGAATTTGGCCAACAGAGGAGTAAATGGAAAGCACTCAATATAGGATTGAGGCAAACTTTGCACTCCACACAGTGATGGTGACGCCCTGACTTTCCAAATGGTGCAGGCAGGGAGATTTTCTCAGGGAAGAAGTAAACGGACTATGAATAAAGCCACAAAAACTGAGCAACACTACTTTTCCCAAAGTGAACCTAGCACTACTTCACATCTTTGTGCTAGGGCTGTTGATTAATTGCAATTAACTCATGCAATTAACTAAAAAAAATTAATTGCGATTAATAGCAGTTTTAATCGCACTGTTAAACAATAGAACAACAACTGAAATTTATAAAATATTGTGGATGTTTTCCTACATTTTCATATATTTTGTATTCTATGTTGTAACTGAAATCAAAGTGTATATTTTTATTATCAATATTTGCATTGTAAAAATGATAAAAGATAGTATTTTTCAATTCACCTCATACAAGTACTGTAGTGCAATCTCTGTCATAAAAATGCAACTTATAAATGTAGACTTTTTTGTTACATAACTGCACTCAAAAACAAAACAATGTAAAACTTCAGAGCCTACAAGTCCACTCAGTCTTACTTCTTTTTCAGCCAATCACTAATAGAAAACAAGTTTGCTTACATTTACAGGAAATAATGCTGCCCTCTTCTTACTTACAATGTCACTAGAACGTGAGAAAAGGCATTTGCTTGGCACTTTTGTAGCGGGCAGTGCAAGGTATTTACATGCCAGGTATGCTAAACAGAAGTCTTAAAAGAACAACCCTCTGATGCAGAAACTACAGAACCCGAACCACCAAAAGAGAAAAACAACCTTCTGCTGGTGGCATCTGACTCAGATAATGAAAATGAACATGGATCGGTCCATATTGCTTTGGACTGTTATTGAGCAGAATCTATCATCAGCATGGACCCATGTCCCCTGGAATGGTGGTTGAAGCATGAAGGGACATATAAATCTTTAGTGTATCTGGCAAATAAATATCTTGCGAAGCTGGCTACAGCAGTGCCATGAGAACGCCTGTTCTCACGTTCAGGTGACACTATAAACAAGAAGCGGGCAGCATTATCTCCTGCAAATGTAAACAAACTTGTTTGTCTGAGCAATTGTCTGAACAAGAAGTAGGACTGAGTGGACTTGCAGGCTCTAAAATTTTACATTGTTTTATTTTTGAATGCAGTTTTTTTTTTTTTTTACATAATTCTACATTTGTAAGTTCAACTTTCATGATAAAGCGATTGCATGACATTGTATTAGGTGAATTGAAAAATACTATTTTTTACTTTTGTTTTTTTACAGTACAAATATTTGTAATAAAAAATTAATACAAAGTGAGCACTGTACACTTTGTATTCTGTGTTGTAATTGAAATCAATATATTTGAAAATGTAGAAAACATCAAAAAATATTTAAATAAATGGTATTCTATTTTTTTAATCACTCGATTAATCACCAGAGGGTCACTTGGTTCCACAGCTAATATTGCAAAATATTTCAGTAAGGATTCAGTTGAGGAAGTTGACTGCTTGTAGAGATGTAATCACTTTTAAATGTGAGTAATCCTGCCAATAACAGTTCTGCCTATCCCCTGCTAGAGTTGTCAATGGGGCCTTCTAGGCAACAGTGTACCATCTCAACCAAAGGAGCCACTCCCATTAGCTTGCTGCAGTAGTAACCTTTTAACTTTTTATGCTGATTAGCCACAGCCCTACCCTGAGCAGAGTTTTGGCTCCAGTAAGGAAGATCCAGAGACTCCACTAGGGACTAGACTGCTGTGACTAAATGTACATGGAAGGCACTCCAATATTATGGTGAGGGGAGAGCAGTATAAGACCTTCAGATAGGGAAGGCCAGAGACCCATATTGCAATACCATGTGTTTCACAACCACTATCCAAAGTTGTGCTTAACAGTAGTAGTCTCAAAGGGCTTTGCACTATCAGGTCTTCTGACAACCTAGTCTTGACATAGTAGCTTTATAACACCAGTATGTCACTTACTATTGTATTTGAATTAGTGTGGCTGTGAAATTATGGTTTTTATTAAGGGTAGAGAGGAACTATTTTAAAACTGCTTGTTAGTAGGACTTTGCAGTAGTAGGACTTAATTTATGCACCAACCTCCCTCCCCCCCCCCCCAAAAAAGCTTAAATACAATATTATGTTGAGACTTTTAGTAATTAATAACCATCTACCCCATAAGGTGTTTGCTAATAGAAAAGGTAGTAAGTTCAGTTTGCTCTCGTGCATTAAGGACAAAGGATTGTGACGTTTACTAGATGTCCTGTTTACAGTTTTGGAAGAATGAAATTTCTTGTTTTCACAAGATCCAGGAACACATGCTTGCACACCCACCTTGTTGTGAAGCAATTAAGTTTGCTACAAGACTTTTTTCATTTGGAATATTGTAATTTATTACAGTTTGTCAAACTAAAATAATATCAGCATTGAGGTACATTGTACATGCATCATGTTATTTTCCAAAACACCTTTGGAAGATGTAACCTCTCTCCTTTTTACTCTGACCCTAGAGCAATATGAATCATAGTATGAAAATATATAACTGAAAATGTACAATGTTCTATTTGATGCTGTCATTTGCATGTATCTGGTTCCAGCAGCATTATAGATTTAAGATCTTTAGGAAAGAGACTGTCTTGTTTAGCATCTGTAAAGCGCACACTATTATGATGCCCAATCCTGCCTGGGGCCTCTGAACAAAACCTATGAACAGTAATAGTTAAAATACAAGCTGTATGATGCATCCCTGATATTTTCTTGTAAGGAGTGTTTTAGGAACATACAACTGTCCTGAGGGAGGTAATATAGGAAAGTGGGTGGGATGCTAGACTTTAAGTCAAATGGGTCCAATTCCTTGCCCTGCCTCTGACTAAACTTGCTCTGTAACTTTGGGCAAGTCACTTAATCTGTCTCCCTTTTACCATCTGTAAAATGGAGATAAAGCCGAACTGCTTTTAGATCCAGAGATAGAACTTGTCATAAGTGCTAAGTATCATTATCAACCGTTTCTTTTTTCAGTTATTTTGCTATGTATATTCTGGGCACCATTTGTTTCATACACACAATGGAAGTGTGCCTAACATTCTTGCACATTTTTAAAAATAAGATTAATTAAAATTTCTAGCCTTTGTGTTATGTGTTTTGTTTATGTATTGATTTAATTTCTGTATTTATATCTCTTACGTTTATACCCTTATTGGTTTTCAACACTGCATAAAACAGTAAACTGAAGAGCAAAAGCTATTCAATTTCTTATAGATTTATACAAGTCGCTGAAACTTTGTGGAAAAAACTGATTTAATTTACAAGGTGCCTATTGATGCATAGTATTTCCACGTTCTTTGATCACTCTTAATGCAGTAGTCTAACCACAATTTCTGATTTAGTCAGCTGAAGAATATTTAAATCACTTTAATCCATACTGTATTCTGAAGTATCAAGGCGCTCACAATAATAAGTGACCTCTATTTCTCTCACTTCTTCCCATAACCACTCTCATTTTATTGTTAACCTTTAAAGTAGCTAATTCACAGAACATTCACATTTTGGAATCAGAGGAAGATAAATGGAAAAAATATTACACTTGCATTGAATTCGGAAACTCTTAAGAGGTCCTTTTGATTGTGATGTGTTGAAAACTGTGTTAAAATTATAAGATATCAGTTTAAATTTTCAGGGGTTTTCCTGATCATCCTTGCAGCTAGGGGGGTTGGTAGGGAATGTGTGATCTGGGTCTTTAGCAGTCAGCGTGCAAAGAATTAGATTAGAGCAAGGTGGGGTAAACTGTGCCTTTCCGCCTTAAGGAGCAGCCAGTTTTCTCTGGTTTTGGTTCTTGTGTGTTAGGGTTTGGGATTCTGAGAAGTAAAGTAGTGTTATCTTGCAACCGTCCAGAAAAAGGGATTTTTTTTTTTTATGATTTCACTGAACTTCTCTGTCCATGAACATAACAATAATATCCCCTGCAGTTCTGTTTAATGAGATTGCACTGCAAAGAGAAATGATTTAATGCATTATTTAAATATTTATCTTTTTTTCCCCACAAGCATTGATTTCAGATGAATGTGTAAAAATAGTAATTTAGAATGTGTTACTGTAATTTTAGATCAAAATTTGTAATGAACTGCATTATAAAACCTCTTAAAAAATGCTACTATTGGTAAAGGCTTTTATTTGAATTTTATATAACTGTTTTAGGCAATAAACCAAATATTGAAAGTTATGGCCCAAATCCTGCAAACAGGTACACAAGTTTAAACATATGCATAATTCTATTGACATCAATGGACTTCTTACCTAAAATTTAATCGTGCTCAAGTGTTTGCAGCAATTGGAGCAAAAAATTATTAAATTTAATATTATTTATTAAAAACTTTGTGGTATACATTCTTTGTCACTTCAAAACAAAATCAATTCTGTTTTACCTATGAAAAATTATTTAGATTTTCAAAACATTAACCAACTTATTGTGAACTTAATACGCATATAATTTTTTTTTTCCCAAAAGTAGGAGCCTGAAGTTTAGCTCTGAAGCCAAGAGTTAAACATGGAAGATGGAATTTTTCTGAAGCACCTACATAACCTATTATCGTAGCAGTGACTGAGAAGCACCAGTCCCATGACTTGAAACTGAAAGACCTAATGTGTGACTACAGCCTGGTCAAAGCATTTCTGCTTTCTTGTGGAAACTCAATGTATCAGAAAGCAGCGCAAGGGCTATTTGCTTATCAATTTTCTATGTGTGTTACTCCCACACTAAGGAGGTTATTGAGGTCCTGGATGTGTCTTTATCAACACTGATAAGCACTTCAAATGTGCATTTCCTTGGTGGAAAATAACTATTTAAAACCTTATATTTTACTAGCAATTAGGAAGCCAAGCATCCACTTTAGCAAGTTAAGACTGTAATATGCAGAGGTGTCTAAGTGACTAGCTGCATGAAAATAAAAAATGTGATTTAAATTGAAAAAAAAAATCACTTTATTTATGCCTGTACTCTGTTCATTTTTAGAGTACATCAACCACCACCTGAAAAGAGCAAGATAACTTTTATAAAAGCTTCAAAAAGGGAGTCTGAGTAAATGATCAGAAGTGTTTATCAGTGAATTATAAACACAACTCCATTGGAGAATGCTTGATTTACAATTTCCCTATTCACTTCAAAATTTCAGGTTCAGCAGCAAGTTTTAAAACTCCAAGGCCCCTGAGGAAGTCGTTATTTTAAAAATACTCCTGGGTTACAAAAGTTTCCAATACTTTTCTAGGATCAGCAGACATCTCTTTACACATAAAAATAGACAGTAATAACTCCCTTCCCATACTTTATCACATTTGTTGTGTTGACATTCATATTACAAATACAATATTTTTCTAATCCTGTAAATAAATATGCATGATATTTATTGAACACTCATTTGCTACTACTTCTAAAATCAACACTAACCACTCTCCCGTTATCTTTTTTCCCCCACACATTTTATGCTTTGTTACCAAGAGACCAAGTTAGTCCAGTACTTCTACCTTTCATTAAGAAAATGCTGTTAAGCGTATTTCCATTTCTCTGATTTATGTATGAGAGTTTTCCCTATCATTCTAGCTATTTCCCACACTATTTTATGAGACATTCCTACATCATTCATAAAAATCCATCCGTTCAGCCTTATCTGCACCACTGATTTATTTTTTTTTATTTCCATACTTAATATTCAGTGCACCTTATGGTATTTAAGATATACGTGTGCAATATTTTCATGTTGAGATGGTATGCATTCCTTTCCAATTTGTTGCTCTGATCCTTAAGGAATCTGGAACTTTGATAATTAAAATATAAACCTTTACATTTAAAAAAGTTAACAATATCCAAATGAGATACTTTAAATAAATAAAATAAATAAATAAATGGAGTACGTATTGCATTTATGTCAGATATTCACAAAATCTTAGGTCTACTGATCCATACAAGCCTTTTGGTTGAGAGGGAAAGACACACTGTTTGTCCAAGGAACCACAAAGCACACAGCAAGGTGCATGAGTGTGGTGGCCCCCCCAAAGAGTCTCCTTCAAGCACAGGAGGATGACACTAAGTGAAGATATTAAGAATGCAATGATTCATCAGTGCCTTGAAGCCTTCTACAACAGCTAGATATTAAGCCTATGTTGCTTAGTGCATTATATATAGTAGCATACCTACAGACCAAACTTGTGTTCTCAAATCTATGTACAACTGAAGTCATTCTCCGTTGACAGTATGTCTATACTACGAAATTAGATCGATTTAATAGAAGTAGATTTTTTAGAAATCGATTTGATACAGTTGATTGTGTCAACTAAGCGCATTAAGTCGGCAGTGTGTGTCCACAGTACCGAGGCTAGTGTTGACTTTCGGAGCGTTGCACTGTGGTAGCTATCCCACAGTTCCCACAGTCTCCGCCACCCATTGGAATTCTGGGTTGAGCTCCCAATGCCTGATGGGGCAAAAACATTGTTGCGGGTGGTTCCGGGTACATGTCGTCAGGCCTCCTTCCTTCCATGAAAGCAATGGCAAAAAATAGTTTCTCGCCTTTTTTCCTGGGTTACCCGAGCAGACGACATATCACGGCAAGCATGGAGCCTGCTCAGCTCACTGTCACTGTATGTCTCCTGGGTGCTGCTGGCAGACGCAGTACTGCAGTGCTACACAGCAGCATCCCCTTGCCCTGCGGACGGCAGACGGTACAATACGACTGCTAACCATCGTCGTCATCCCATGGGTGCTCCTGGCCGACCTTGGTTAGGTTGGTTGGGGGCACCTGGACAAAAATGGGAATGACTCCAGGTCATTCTCTTCTTTAAGTTTCGTCTAATGGAGATTCAGTCCTGCCTGGAATATCATGCCAGCTGGATGCTTCTGCCTCAGGCTGCTCTCCCAGTTGGCAGCACTGCGCGGTCGCACCTACCCCAGCCTACGCCTTGCTCCCATGGCTCATGAAGCCTGGACAGTAGTAAGGAGCAGTTCAACTATAGGCTGAGCAAGTGCATAATGGTGGTAGAATGTGCCTTTGGGTGTTTAAAAGCTCGCTGGCACAGTTTACCGACTCGGATAGACCTCAGCGAAACCAATATTCCTATCGTTATTACTGCTTGCTGTGTGCTCCACAATATCTGTGAGAGTAAGGGGGAGATGTTTATGGCGGGGTGGGAGGTTGAGGCAAATTGCCTGGCCGCTGATTACATGCAGCCAGACACCAGGGCAGTTAAAAGAGCACAGCAGGGCGCGCTGTGCATCAGAGCAGCTTTGAAAACCAGTTTCATGACTGGCCAGGCTACGGTGTGAAAGTTCTGTTTATTTCTCCTTGATGAAAACCCGCCCCCTTGATTCACTCTACTTCCCTGTAAGCCAAACGCCCTCCCCTCCCCCCTTTTATCTCTGCTTGCAGAGGCAATAAAGTCATTGTTGTTTCAAATTCATGCATTCTTTATTAATTCGTCACACAAATGGGCGGATAACTGCCAAGGTAGCCAGGGAGGGGTAGAGAAGGAGGGAAGCACAGGGTTGGGGTAGTTGTAGGGGCACCCCCTAGAATAGCATGCAGCTCATCATAGAAGCAGCATGTCTGGGGCTCTGACCTGGAGCAGCTGTTTGCCTCTCTGGTAGGCTTTACACGGCACTGCTGTGAGTCCCTGTTATAACCTCTGTCCTTCATGCCCTTGGAGTTTTTTTCAAATATTCTGGCATTTTGTCTTTTGGAACAGAGTTTGGATAGCACAAATTCATCTCCCCATACAGCGATCAGATGCAGAAGCTCCCGTTTGGTCCATGCTGGAGCTCTTTTGCGATTCTGGGACTCCATGGTCACCTGTGCTGATCAGCTTGCCACGGTGGCCAAACAAGAAATGAAATTCAAAGGTTTGCGGGGCTTTTCTTGTCTACCTGGCCAGTGCATCTGAGTTGAGAGTGCTGTCCAGAGCGGTCAAAATGGAGCATTCTGGGATAGCTCCCGGAGGCCAATACCGTCAAATTGCGTCCACACTACCCCAAATTCAACCCAGCAGGGTCGATTTCAGCGCTAATCCCCTCGTCGGGGAGGAGTACAGAAATCGATTTTAAGAGCCCTTTAAGACGAAAAAATGGCTTCGTCGTGTGGACAGGTTAAAATCGATCTAACGCTGCTAAACTTGACCTAAACTCATAGCGTAGACCAGGGCTCAGTTCCCACCCCCGCTTGTAAAAGGCACTCTCAGTACCTTGCAAAATCGGATCCTTCTTCCTTTAACTGGAATAAGCTGATGTCCCTCACCCTCATGCATTTTCTAGTGGATTTAAACAAATTCAGATTCTTGGGGACAACCCTCACCATGAAGTCAGATTGTATTTCTTGTCAAATAAGTGAACTTGGGTGGTCAAACTATTTGATAGTGCACCTTCCAAGTTTCCAAAGATAAGTTGATGACAAAAAAGTAATCCATTCATCTACCAAATTCATTCAGAACCAGTTGGCTCTTATTATCACTATTGTATTAGATGAAACCTAGTCTTAGGCCACAGGGACACTCACTTGAAGCCACAAATAAACAAATGAATTAAAACTTCAAATTTCTCTTACACCTCACATAGACGAATGTTATCAGACTGAGTGCACTCTTCTTAATTTGGACTGCAGCGACATTTGTTACAGGCTGTGCAGAAATCTTGGTTAACAAGCAGTTCCTTCAGCTAACAAGCTACTATTTTCTCCTATTTCCCCTTCTTAGCAGGGCCTAGGCTACTTTAAGATAGCAATATGCATCACATCTCTAATCAAAATAAAGGTCGGTTACTGTGAAAAATAAGCAAAGCTTCATGATTGGGCTGTGATTCACTTTTCAATCACATAACCATTTGGGTCACAAAGGTAGACCACTAGTTCATTTAGTCCTTCCAAACTAACTGTAGCAGGATTAATTTGATTATCTCAGAACCACCTCTGGGAGAGAGCCTACTTTTTAATAATTGGTAATAATAAATACTATGCAATAATCATAGAATATCAGGGTTGGAAGGGACCTCAGGAGGTCATTAGTCCAACCCCCTGCTCACAGCAGGACCAATCCACAGTTAGATTTTTGCCCCAAATCTCTAAATGGCCCCCTCAAGGATTGAACTCACAACCCTGGGTTTAGCAGGCCAATGCTCAAACCGCTGAGCTATCCCTCCCCCTTGCCTTGAAATATAATGGGTTACTGCTGCTAGATTGCTGAAATCCTGCTATGTGATGGAATGCACAGACCATTTGTCTTTTCTAGACTGAACATGCCCATTTCAACCCATTTTTCGGTTTCATTCTCCAGACCTTTCATTGTTTTGTTGTGCTGCTGAGATCTCCCCAATTTTTTCTTCCTCACCTCCCCCAAATTATTTTGTCATTTGTTTGCTACAAATAAAACACAGAATAAACGTTAAATTTGCAGAATGTCTGCACATTTAAAGAAGTCTAGAGTTTTCAAATAAACTAAGCCTAATAACTGCAGTGAAACCCTTTCCCATAGCAATTAGAAAAGGCAGGAGGAACCTTCATGTCCCACAATAGTCACATAATTAAGTTGTGACACAATGAAGGTAATCATCATTTCAGGTCTGACTTTCCATATCCAATACGAAACTAACAAGAGTGGTGCTCCCTTTTAAAAAAGATTCATTGAGCAATCGTCCCTGTAGGGGAGTCAGAGAAAGCAGGAAGAGCAACCACACCCAGCATACACACAGGTCAAAACGCTAGCCAAAACAATTACATATTTAAGAGGAAATGCAAGAAAAACTCTAATTTCTTTCTAGCATATAAACTATTAACATCCATTTTCAAACCAAAGTATTATTAAATATTTTATTAACCAAACTTCAGTAAATGTGTCCGGCAACAAGAATTTACCCTCTCTGGCATAACTCTTTTCTGCCAGGTATTTTGTCCACCACTACTTTCAATTTCATGGTCTTTTTCTTTCAACACAGCTGAAAGAAACTAATTCGCCCAGAAGTGCAGCCTGCTGCATTTTATTACATAGAAGCCTTCTTGGTCAAAGCCAGCTCCATTTTTCTGCCCTAAGTAACCTGGTTGACAACCTGAGATCAAGGAAATTTTATTCCCCTTCGAGTGTCTCCCAGTGTTCTCTAGTCAGTCTTGATAATTTGCCTCTGTTTTTTCCATGAGCCAAAATTAAATAGTTTGTTTAATTTTAAACAATCTGTTCCTTTATTAGTATCTTTTGATTAACTGATTGTCTTTTTTTTTTAATCCTATTAATATTACATGCTAGTAAAATCAGTTAGGATTGCTGTGAAAGATTAGAGAAAAACCTACTTATCTAATGTACTTGGTGCATTCAAGAATACTTTGAGTATGGTCAGTTTCACTTGCATGACCAGTTTCCCAGTTTTTGGGGGATTCTTTACACAGCAATAGGTGAGAAACAATTTAGAAATGGAAACTTGGGATTGAAGGGGAACTCGGGGACAAGTGCAGAAACTGAAACTGTGCTGAACTAGTTCTCAAACATGATGTTTTCAGTTGATAATGTCTCTAATGGTCACAAGCATCACAGCTATTCTACTTTGTCCTTATTGGACAGTTAAAATTTGCCTGTTCTTGGGCATTTACTTCATTGTTCACCATCTCCAACTCTAGTCTTTTCTGTAATTACAGGAAGTTCTTGACCAGGAAGCCAGCACGCAGCAGCTTTAGTCCTGATTAAACCTCACCTGATGATAGTTGCACTTCACAACAGAACATTATTCTGTTTACACCTACTCAGGCCACCACATTCTAGCAAAAGAGTTCAGTGTTGCCTTCAGTGAAGGACAACACCCGGAACTGCTACTTCAGACAAAAACCATAAGAGTTAGAACACCAGTGACACTGGGTCACAGTCAAATGAATCTCTCTCACAGCTAAATACCAGTGTGCAGGGACACTAGACTAGCTGATCAGTCTACACAATTTTATTGGTTATCCTTTGGTCTGGTTTAGCATTATGGTAAACAATGGAGTGTCCACAGTTTTACAAACACTCAAGTGGATGCCTGCAGAAGAGTGTTTTAAACATTTTGGATACCACTCTCTGAGTTAAAAAAAACTTCCCACCAAATCATTCTCCACCTTTAGTGGTTTTTCTTTTCCTTTCTTTCTTTCTTTTTTTTTTTGGGGGGGGGGGGGGGGGGGGGGGGTATAGTTTTCATTTTTAGGTACTCCAAAGCACCATTACTGATCTTGGCTTTATATAGTCTATTAGAGTACTTGCATTTTGGCAGCTATGCTATAATTGCTGGCTTATTCAACTGTGTTCTTTATATGAATGTTTCTTTCTACAGTCCCTGAGCCACAATTGCATGTCTTCAGTTCATCTCATTTTAACTGGTTTCCATCCCTCTCTATTTTTGCATATCAAGATGGGGTATTATCCACATTTCCTGCCAAACATTTGCAACCCCACTAAGTTAGTGATCTCAGCTATTTTAGTTTTAATCACTATTTCACCACAGAGTAACAATGAACCACATCATGCAACAAGCTTCCTCTGTTATCCGTGTTGACATCTCAGTTTTCTGTTCAGTTAAAATGCTCTCATATGAACGTATTGCCCCGAAGTATAGTATCTCCACTGTTTTTTTAAAGGGACATTTGATTCTATCTCCAGATCATCCTGATCCAAGAAAAGAACGTAAACACTCCCTACAGGAAAAAGCAGGAGAGACCAGAGGGATGAAACAAATGTACAACTTCCTTCATACTGAGTTAGGAAAGTTGAAAGGGCTAGATTGGAAATAACCTAGCATAAGAGTTGATAATTCAAGACGGCAGTAGGGTTTTGGAGAGCAAATAATTTTCATTATTATGAATTACATTTTGAAAGACAAGCATACTCTGCTGCTAGGAAACATTGAAAAATCTTATTGTCCAGAAGTCTGGTACAAGTGTAAATGCTACCTGAGCACATAAGGATAAATTTTCCTGTCCACTGGACAAGGACAAAAGGGAAGGCAAAGGGTGGGCTCAGCAACATAAGGCAGTATCAACGAGCTTCCTGTCAGAGTGGACTTTGTTCATATGGTACTCCTGGGGGAATTCTGCACCAAAAATTTAAAAATTCTGCGCACGTTTTTGAATCCTGCCAAATTCTGCACATTTTATTTGTCAAAATAACACTATATAATCGTCAGTTTCAATTATTTTGGCAAATTCAAAATACCTGTCAGCAAATATGTCTATAACAATATAAAAACAATGAGAAGTACTTATGGCACCTTAGAGGCTAACAAATTTATTGGGGCATAAGCTTTCGTGGGCTAAAACCCACTTTATCAGATGCATAGAGTGGAAAATACATATACACAGTACATGAAAAGATGGGAGTTGTTTTACCAAGTGGGGGGTCAGTTCTAATGAGACAATTCAATTAAAGTGGGCTATTATCAACAGGAGGAAAAATCACTTTTGTAGTGGTAATCAGGGTGGCACATTTCAAACAGTTGACAAGAAGGTGTGAGTAACAGTAAGGGGAAATTAGCATGGGGAAATTAGTTTTTAGTTTTTGTAGTGACCCATCTACTCCCAGTCTTTATTCAGGCCTAATTTGATGGTGTCCAGTTTGCAAATTAATTCCAGTTCTGCAGTTTCTCGTTGGAGTCTGTTTTTGAAGGTTTTTTTGTTGAAGAATTGCCACTTTTAGGTCTGTTATTGAGTGTCCAGGGAGACTGAAGTGTTCTCTGACTGGTTTTTGAATGTTATAATTCTTGACATCTGATTTGTGTCCATTTATTCTTTTGCGTAGAGACTGTCCGGTTTGGCCAACGTACATGGCAGGAGGGTATTGCTGGCAAATGGCCAAACCTGACAGTCTCAGACACTCAGACCTCTTGCCTCCCAGAGGCCAGCTGCTGGGACTCCTCCGGCCCGGAAGCTCACAGCCCAGCCACACCCCCCATAGGCCAAACACTCAGACCCTCCACCTCTAAGAGGCCAGCTGTTGCCCCCTCCAGGCCAGACACTCACACTCCCTACCCCGCAGGGGCCAGCTGTGGCCCCCCAGGCCTTCACACCCTCTACCCCCCAGAGCCCATGGATCCAGAGGGAGAAACAGCCTGATGCTGGGTCCCGGGCCTGCATGGAATTTCCTATGCATCGCTGCCTCCTTCCTTCAGGGCATGCTGAGAACTGCAGCTGCTGGAAACCCTCCAGTTCCCTCCCTCTTCTCTCTCTCCCCCCATCCCCCCCCCCGGCCAGCCTTGTCTTCTATTTGCAAGCTGGGCTCTGCCCAGGTCCAGCAGTCCCTAGTGGCAGCCAACATCTCTGCAGCCCATTTCTGGGGGGGAAAAGAAAATTCTACGCACACAATGTTAATTTCTGCAAAAGTCTGCATTGCACAGTGGTGCAGAATTCCCCTAGGAGTAAACATGGACTATATGGGAGTGGTGCCAAAATAACTTGGCAGCATTGGGTCAGAGGAAAAATTTGCTGGGCAGAACAACAGAACTCAGTTGCCAGTCAGCTAAGAGAAGATAGGCCTAGGCATCCAAATGCCTTTCGGTAAGTGGATCAACACAGGAAGAGTTGTGTGCCGAGCTTCATTTTGAACATGCTGTCTGTTACTGCCCTGATCAGAGATCTCTGGCACCTGGAGGTGCAAGAGATTAGATTTGGAGTTTTTAGCTGAAATAATATAGTTTAAAGGCAAGTCCTGTTTCTAGGGAAGGCAAACAACCGATCAATTTTTTAGCTAAGCCAGAGTAAGCTGTATAGCAGCTTCCAAAGCTTTACTAACTTAGTAGTAGGTTTGATTTTTTTTTTAATATATTATGTAAATTGAGAATTTGCCCAGGTGGAATCAAGCTCCACCGGTGGAAACTGCAACTTTCCTCATCTACATTGTGAATTTGCAGTAATGCAACTACAATGGTAGCTGGCCATCCTTTTCTGGAATTGGGGCAAATTCACAACTTGGCCAAGGCCCAAAGAGTGAGAAGAAGGCATGCAAAACTACAGGCCCCAGCCAGATCATTCAAAGACAGTTTGATAATGCTCATCTAGCTTGTAAACTAGATTTGTGCATAGTGCGTTCCTCTACTAGCACAGCCTCCTAGGGAGGGTTCATTGTAACTCAGTCCACCAGTATTTTCTTACTGCTCTTTTCATACTGCTAGAGAACAGCCTGACAGGGCTTAAAATGTGCCTATATTTGAGTCCCATACCCTTGATTTTGTTTTCTTTTCTTCTCCATAATATCAGCCACTAATGGAACTAGTTTTGGGGAGGAAGGAAAGATGAGGTGTGTGTGATGATTTCAAACAAACAGGTGGGTGCCAACAACATTAACAGAAATCAACTAATAAAATCTGCTGCCAGATTTTGAATGCTAAATCTTGAGAGTTCTACAGAGACAGCTGTATTTAGTTTTGAGAAATGCATTAACTACGATGAATAAACTTGTGACAAGTCTGTTTGCTACCCAAGTACATTCATGGCTCTCTGCAGCTGTGTATGACATCTAAGGCTACATTTATATCAAGGAAGTCATGGAAGTCACCTCCGTGACATTCTCTGCTTCAGCCCCAGGAGCTGCAGGACTCTGGAGCTGGCAGCCAGCAGGCCCCTTGCAGGGTTCCAGCATCAGGCAACAGCAGCAACAGGGGGCCCCCTGCAAGGTTCCAGCTGCCATGGGCAGAGGGGGAACCCCCCAGCTCCCAGCCACAAGGGTGGCAGGGGAAACCATGGAGCTGCTGCAGCAAAAGTCACAGACAGCTCACGGCTTCCGTGAATTTTTGTTTATTGGCCGTGACCTGTCCGTGACTTTTACTAAAAATAACCATGACAAAATCTTAGCCTTAATGATGACTTGTAGCTCTTTGTACGGCTGAACAGCAGCAATTTCTGATCTCCACCTTACATCAGTAAGCAACATAAATAGCACAGATGTCTCTTCATACATAAACTAAAAGCTTTCCCTCCCTGCATTTCCCTATTCCTCATCCTTTTGTCTGATCTCTGAACTTGATAATGAGATTACACTCACCCTGTCAAGGGGGAGAGATGTAGCCAATGATTTTAGTTTATTATCCATTTGTTGTGTGATGTTAGGATTAACTGTCATATTATATCTATATTCATTGTATGTTAAATAGAGTTAATTTTTAGGATTATAGAAGTGTAAGACTGATCATTATTTAGAGGGAATCATGTATTAGATATTAGTAAAAAAGGCTGAAACGCAAGACCTGTAGGCTGAGGCCTGCAAGATTTTAGCTAAGCTATTTTAGGCCTTGGAGATAAATGCTGACATAAGTAAATGACTGAGGAATAACCCGATGCCCTAAGATTATGGGGAAAGAGGTACCAAGTCGTAATATTGCGAAAATGTAGCCGGAAGATTAATTTTAAATCATAAAAATGCTGTAAAAGCACATCTGTTTCCAACATGTGTCTTAACCACAGGATACAGGTGGTGCATCAATGCTACTGAGAATAAAGAGAACGAACATACACAGCCTATAGAATTTGGGGTAACTTATGTTTCTAGGTGACACAGACGAATAAGGAAAAAAGAGGGTTGACACTTTCACGTACATGCGCAGAATGTACGTATAGACAGAATCACACTATAAAAAGGGGGTACCCAGTGCAGGAAAATTGAGCTTCCTATGGGAGAATTCCAGCAGGGACCATCCCTTTGTATTGATGATCAATACATGAGAGAGCATCAGATTCTAACATTATCTAGGAGAATGTGAGTATGTCTGTAGTTATAACTGGCACATGGATCTATTTAGGAGTTGTATATGCTGTGACATTCATAACTTTGTTGGCAGCTTTAATAAAACAGATAAACGAGAGTGGACCTTGTTCTTGTATATGTTGGTTGCCTATGGTTTCATGTGTTCCTATGACCCCCTGATCTAAAACATGGTAACTCTATTGAGCTTGAAACTGTAGCCACCAGAGCTGAACACTCAATCATGTAATAACAGTACTAAAATTAACTTTAAATTAAATAAATATAAATATATAAATAAGGCTAATGTCTACCTCTTATTTAAGAACATCTCTTGTAAAATGTGCATTTAAATTTTACTACTGCATTTAATTCTCTACTATTCTTGGTCCGATCATTTCCTTTATCATAGTCTTCTACCTATTGCAAAAAACCCAAACAAAACCAAAAAAACCCTTTCTACCATTATAAAGCACCAATTTTAATTGTGTTGCTGCCTCAGCTGAATTTTGCACTCATTGCCAGACCCATCCAAGGTGCATAGTTTGTTTTACTCCCAACAGCTCATATCCAGTATTTTGTGAAAGGCACGTGTATGTGAAAATTTCATTTACAAGTCATTTTTTTAATCTTAATCAACATGCAACTCAGTACCCATAATACAATGGAATGTGTGGCCAAATCTCCAAGTTAACCCCATAATCACTAGCTATTGATTTATGAAAAGATTTACATCAACTAAAATCCACTTTCAGTAAAACTTACTCTATATCTTTTGTAACAGAAACTATAAGCATAAACATGTCCTAATTTCTTTGTCAATTTGGGTTAAAGATGAGTAATGAGTCTCTTTGCTGTGCAATATTTTCTGTATAATTCTTTTCAGAAACAAGATAGTCTACTTCAGCCACACTTCTGTGAATTTCTTTATCTCATTCTGAATCTCTTATCTTATCGATTCAATTTTTCTGATCTAGATTTGGCTTCACATTGCCATTTGCTCTAAAACTGTGCCACCATAAACAAATAACCTGCCCTGTGTGTTCTGAACTGTATGGTATTGAAGTGAACTGCTCATAAATTGTCAGAAGAAATGTCTTCACATTAAATGAGAATTGTACTTTGTTCTAAAGATTGACAACGATTGGCAGTTGCTACAGAGTAATACTCAATGACCCTTCCCTTCCCTCACCCCCGAGCACAGTACCCAAAGACAAGAAAGCCGAGTGTGGTATTCCTACTACAGCACTTCCTTCCAGCCTTGAAGCAACCAACCTTGCCAAAGAACATAATGCCTATTCCCTGTGCTGTGCAGCCACACTGCAGTGCCAACTTCATCTTGGAACACTGGCTTTTGATTACATCCATTTACACTTGTTTCTGTTGAGGCTAATGAGCACATAGATCTGCACAGACAAATTAAGACCTTCAGTCCTCTACAGGTACTATACTTATTGGGTCTGGGCTGTGCTGGAGTACACCAAACCCCTAAAATACCACTAGTCCTGCCAGGTGGACCGTGACTCTGAGACAAGCATTGTAGGTATTTCAGCAGCTAGGCTTTGCAAGCGCTAGCCCTGGTGGGTCCCAATGACCACTCAGACGCATGGCTAAGTGACATCATACTTTACTAGAGTGGGCAGGAGAGGGAAGCCTGTGTATTAGGTACCTAGGTACAAAGGCTTAAACAGTTCCAGTTCCAAGTGAGCAATAGCAGGCTCTTGTTTAGGCCTCTCAGTTCAGCCCAACTGATCATCAGGGCTCTTCAGGCTCAGTACTGTGGTGCCCAGTCCTGTCTCTATTCAAGCAAACAGGCGCTTGCAGATTTCCAGGTCAGGGTCACTTAGTGGTGTCTCTCTCATTGGGGCCTCTCTGTACTGGTTCCCTGCCCAGCCACTGCTGCTCCCCCAGACAAGAGCCTCATAGGCCTACAAACAACTGTAAATGTCCAGCTGCCGCAGCCTGTTCCACACATGGCTCTGCACACAATCCTTAGGGACTCCCCTCTGCATCTGGCTTCTCTGCAGCTCCTGGCTAGCCATGCAGCTGCCACTTCCTGGCCCAGAACCCTTACCTGGCCCAGGGAAAAGGAAAATGTAGCCATGCCTTACCCAAAAGTTTCCTTCCTTGGAGTAATGAGGTCCCCAAATGCATGACATTGGGCTTTCTGCTCTATGCAGCCTAGGAGGCAGAACAAACCTGTCAGAGGCAGAATAAGGGTACATCTGGGTCCGGCGGTAAGCAAATCGATCTTCTGGGATCAATCCTGGAAGTGCTCGCCGTTGATGCCGGTACTCCTGCTCGGCGAGAGGAGTACGCGGAGTCGACGGGGTAGCCTGCCTGCCGCGTGTGGACCCGCAGTAAGTTCGACCTAAGATAGTTCGACTTCAGCTACGTGAATAACGTAGCTGAAGTTGCGTATCTTAGTTTGAAGTGGGGGGTTAGTGTGGACCAGCCCTTAGTGTGACTTCACCTCTAAGAGGCTACCAATTGAGACACCTTCATATCCTAGGAAAATTAACCACTTCATCAGTAAGAAATACTAAGCATTAAGATTATATAGAACAATCCACCTTCAGAGCAAGGAATTCAACTAATACATTTTGAGTGCCAATTACTAATCCTGTATCTTTTCTCCATTAACAGCCCATTTGGGGTGGTGTGGATCTGTGGACAATTACTCCAAGAAAGGAAATGTTCAGTTCAGGCACAGACAAATGTCCCTATTCATTATGATGGCTACAGATCCATGGCACTGGGATTTTCATAGCAGCATTCACTCTGGGGAAAAGATGTGGGGTGAGGATTATATACAATTATGTACAGCTGCAAAAGGAAATAGCACTTACTTAATAGTTACTGGGATACTAAAATGAGGAGCACCCTTCAGATGAAGGCAGCATAAGATGATACCCCATCACAGGGACATACATTTATACCAGACCCTCTGAGGCCCCCTGCTGGTGGCCTCCTCGCCCTGCCACACCCTGCCCCAAAAAAGGACAGTGAAGAGGGTCCTTCAAGCTACCTAGAGTGGCTGTGTGGGATACAGCCAATCAGGACCCATCAGGCTAATATAAGAAGAGCTGCAGGGCCAGAGAGAGTTCAGTCCCTTGCTGGTGCGGTAGGAATGTGGATGAGGTGTGGCTGGCTGACAACTACAGAACCCCGGACAGGGCATCGCTGCCAAAAGCCTGGGAGCACGAGAAGGAGCCATGAGTTGGTTGCTGGGACAACATTATTACATGGCCCTGAGATAAGGGTGAAGACATCGCGGAGCCATGGGGAAGTGGCCCAGGGAATTAGAGAAGCCGTGCAATATAGTTAAAGGGACACAGCAGATGTCTGCTACCTACAGGGTCCCAGGGCTGGGACCCAGAGTAGTGGGCAGGCCTGGGTCCCCCCATTAGCCACTGAGGGAAAGTGGCCAGGACATTGAGGCACCCCAGAGTGGGAACTGAACTACAGTGGCCCAGCTGGAGAGCTGTAGCCAGGAAGCCCAGGAGGGCGAAGACATTGTCTCCAGGGAGGGAGCCCTGCGCTATCCCAGAGCAGGGCCAATCTGAGAGAGAGAGAGAGTGTGCAAGCACATGCACTTGGCCAAGAGGACGCTCATGAGAGGTGAGTGTACCCCGTTACAGTCCCGCCTATCGAATATGAAGACAGTATGAACCAAGTGGCTGCTTTACAGATTTCCTCATATAAGGCGTTGTATTTTTTTGTCCATGGAGCTACAACAGCTGTGAGCTCTGACAGTGAAAGATGGAGTTATGCTTTTTGACTTGCACGCTTCTCATACACAATACCTCGGCCACCTGGAAATGGTGGATTTGGAAGCCTGTTTTCCCTTTGACGTCAGATAATAAAGCACAAAGCGTCTGTCTTTCTGACAAATGCTGTGCAGTGAATGTATATTTTGAAGAGCTCTGCAGACATCCAAATTATGCCATAATTTCTCTTTGGGGTGAGATGGAGCTGGACAGAAGGATGCAAGAACAATTTCATGAGCTCTATGGAGCCTGAAGTTAATCTTTAGTTTGAAGGCAGGGATGGTTCAAAGTACTTCAGCTTTATGTAAGATGCAGTACTGTGGTTCCAGGAACCAAGCGCCCAACTCAGACTCTCTGCAAACAGACATGATTGCTGCCAAAACAATCACTTTAATGGTTACAAAGTAATGAGACATCTTTACAAGTGGTTAAATTGGAGGGCCTGTAACAGCACTGGGAACCAGGTAATATCCCAGAAGAGCACTTCAGGAGGATGTAGAAGAGATGCTGCTCTCATAAGAAAAAAATTGGCTATCTGGGTAAGATGAAATCCACCACTTGCCTGATTCCTTAAGGATGCTTGACAAAGCAGCAACTTGATCTTGGAGCGTCTGTACTGCCAGGGCTAGCCAAAGTCCATCTTGAATAAACTCAAGAACTGTGGTAATGATGCAAATGCAGGGACGAGACTGAGTACGAATGGGAGAGCCTCAGCCAGGCCATTGGACGGTTTGAATTTGTAGATTTGTTTATGGAAGCTAAAACTGTGGATACTATCTCTTTGAATAACCTTTTCGGCTTAAGAGGCTCTGTTCAAGAACCACGTAGCTAGGCTAGACTGTCTGGATTCTGATGCATGCGTGGACCCATGTAATATCATATCCCTTGTGGATGGAAAGCAGATAGGAAATCTTTGCATCATGTCAAAGAGGCCAGAGAATAAAGGCATCATTGGCCAGAATGGGTATATCGGAATTACCAGTGCTGCTTGTCTCCTGAATTCCTTTTGGCCATCTTTACTACAAGACATCTGCTGCCTTGGCTTTGTGATCCCATCAGAAAAAGAAGAACCTGAAACCTTGTGATGAAGGTGGTAGGCAAACCCATCGACTGTTGGGAAACCAAAATCCTTTACCAGGAGACTGAATACCTGTGGATGCAGTTACCATTCTGGATGATCCAATTTTGCCTGCTGAGCTAGTTGGCCATAACATTCAATTTTCCCTTTGATGTGAAGGGAGGGAGAAGACTGCAAATTGTTCTCTGCCCAAGTTGACAACAAGGTGAATTTCTTTTTTGCAGCACTGTAGACCTTGCTCCCCTTTGTCTATAGACAAATGACACGACTGAGGTGTCGTCTATCATGATCAGCACGAGGAAAGTCCCAGTATGGGAGCAAAGCTGTGAGACCACATTGCAATGCCCTGAGTTCTTGTCAGTTTATGCTGTGCGTGCTCTCTTGTTTCAGATCCTTTGGATAGTCCTTGATTCCATGTAAGCACACCATCCCTCTAGGCGGGCATCTGTGGTGATAACTGTCCTGACCCATTCTCCTATTGGAAAACCCGACTTCAATCTGCTTGGATTTGTCCACCATCTGAGTGACCTGAGAATCCTCCCGGGGAGAAAGACCTTTTCTGAGGAGTAGATGAGAGATACTTGGAAGAAGGATAAGAGGACACTCCAGTGGCCTCATGTGAGCAATAGCCCACTAAGAATAGCCACATGGGAGACCACTGATCCCAGAAGAGAAAGGAGTGTAGCAATGGGTAGTCCCCATTGAAAGGTTGACTATTTTGAAAAGATTTCTCAGCTTCTCCTGTTTTTCATGCAATAAGTCAGTGGCCCTCAACCTTTCCAGACTACTGTACCCCTGTCAGGAGTCTGATTTGTCTTGTGCCCCCACCCCCCAAGCTTCACCTCACTTAAAGACTTCTTGCTTACAAAAATCAGGCATACAAAATATAAAAGTATCACAGCACACCATTACTGAAAAATTGCTTACATTCCCATTTTTACCATATAATTCTAAAATAAATCAAATGAAATGTAAATACATTGAAATGTAAGTACTTAGTATATAGAGCACTATAAAATCATTTTCTGTATGAAATTTTAGTTTGTACTGACTTTGATAGTACTTTTTGTGTAGGTAGCCTGATATTAAAACTAGGCAAATATCTAGATGAGTGATGTTCCCCCTGAAAGATCTCTGTGTACTCCCAGAGATACAAGTACCCCTGGTTGAGAACCACTGCAGTAAGGAACATTGTAGAATTTTGAAGAAGATGGGGGACACACTGAGACTGAGTTAACAGACTCAAATCACAAAACCGTGCTTCGCAGCAACCTTATCACTTGGGTATTGCCATCTATGACTGACTCAGGACAGAAGTCACCCAGGAGAGGGTAGACAGAGCAGCTCTCAGATAGCACTACATGCACGTTTTGTAAGCTTTTGCAGTGCTGATCCTAAACCAAAGGCCAAGGACAGGTATTTGTAGTGTTGTGTACTTAGAGGAAACAGCCTATTGAATCAGGATACAGAGACAGGCAGACTTCCCAGTGACTCTCTTCCCAGAAGAAAGGCAGAGGCAGACCAAATCTGGCAGTTTCTCAGAGGTGGAGCCACGTCTCCCTTGCCCGTCTAACAGGACTGGCTGGCCTCCAAGGCTGCACAGAAGCAGAAATCCCAATGTCTAGGATCTATGGACCTCATTCTGAATAAGAAAGGAGCTGATAGAAGTTGTAGTCTCCTGCTTAGCAAATCCATCATAGTACTGTCTAAATCAGGCACAGCTGATAGCACATTTACTTTTGGATTGACAGTCAATTCTAGGGCACTGTTTAATTGTTGAACAAAAAAACAAGCTACTGTCTTGGTGGTCTAAGCACAGCTGAGCGTTAGGAGGTCCTCAACTGCAAGCTAGGATCCACCAGCTACAAACGTGGCCTTGGTTAAGTCACAACCTCTTCAGTTCAATTTCCTGATCCATAAGATGGGAGATAGATTACACTTATGTTCACAGGGGTATCTCTCTAATGTGCTTTGAGCATTTTAGCACTACATAAGTTTCAAGTATCCTGATCAATTATTGTAAGTGGTAACCTGTAGGTGAGTCATTAAACTGGAGTGACTTTTGCTTCTCACAGATGGCTATCCAGGGGAAAGTTAAAGATGTCCTCTATTTTTCAAAATAGACAGAGAAACTTTGTGTTCTCATCAGTGTTCTACTTCTCAAAAAAACCCTGACTCATTCCCTAAGATGTATGTAAGCTATGCATCTCAACTTCCATGCTTCCTCACGGTATCACTGCTCGACCACTACCAATAATTCAATGCTGTCATTACTGTAAGCTGAAACGTTCTACATGACATAAAAAACCAGCACAAATAAATAACGAATAGAGGGTTGCTAGATACTACAGATTTGTAGCTGTGGGATTCTGCCAACAGTATGCTTTATACCAGAAAATTTATTTCCATCTACCTTTTCATTTTCTTCTAGATTGAGTCTCTGCCTATGACTGGTAACATTGGGCTTGGATTTTCTAATTTATACCGGAATTGCTTGTTTTTAATTATTTTCTCATCTTTGTTAATAGTGTATTTGGTCACAAACACTAACATCAGGAGACTGGAACTAACCTGTTGGACATCCTGTTGAAAAACACAGAGCTGAAGCCGTTGGTGCAGGCGGACCTTCCGATGCTGCCAAATGTTCTCCAGTTGTCGCTGGTGGTGCAGTACTTCATGGATGACATCCAGGACATGATGCACTGCCTTGGAGTAGTTAGCAGAAGCTGTTAATGAGTCAGAGCTTCCAGGAGTCAAAGGTCGCTGAAGTTTGTCAAGTAACGACTTCCCATCTTGGCTCACCTGACCGGCAAGAAGGATGAAGAATTAAGTTTCTGTTCGAAAGCTCATTAATGAACAACGCAAACTACAAAATTATACAGAACAGATTAATTAAAGACATAGCAGCTAGCACTCTCCACCTCTCTAATCCCAGAACGGGAACACACTGCTGTTACAACAGATAATGCAGAGAAAACTTACATATATGATGTCCACTGTATGCATTAAGTTATGTTCTGAAACAGTAACCTACCAATAAAACTAATCTTCCTAGTGACTTGTCAATAAGAGTCAAAGTGATGTGAGTTAAGAACAAAGTTGGTTTTAACTGAATTCGGTTGATTTCGCATGCTTAAGTCAAAGTTTGCTATTACTTGTGACTTAAAATTAGAATAAGATGTTATCAGAGCCGGAGTGCTTCTATGAAGCATAATGTTGAGAAATACATGACAAATCTTGCTACATTTTAACCTGTAGTACGGATATCAGAGTATGAGGTTAATTCTATTAGTTTTATCTTGATTCTACCCAACCATTAAAGTGCAAAATAATTTCAAAAGAACACAGCAACTTATTTGGTTTAGTCTCACTAGTTGAAGAAAAAGCAGCAATGATCAAATAAAGAGGTGAGGTTACTTTTAATTAATGTTGAATATTCATTGTTTTAGTCCTTAAGAAATTAATTTTCAAGATTAATTCCAATTAAGATGCTGTCATTTGTAGGAAGAATTTGGTGCAGTGCTCTGACAGCCCACAACTGTACTATTGTGAAAAGAACACCTTCCAATTGTGAAGTAAGAAAAAAAGATCTCTCGTTCAATAAGAATCAGACTTTAGAGACAGTTAAGACCTAATATCTCAAATCCAACCCAATCTAGAGATACTACAGGGTTCTTCCCTATTGTGTATTTTCTAATATTCCACAGCCTTGCAGAGTTTCAGAGGTTCTCTCTTTTCCCAGTAATTAAACAGGGCAGCATTTTATCTTTATTCCCACATACACGCCTTACCTATTTGAGTGGTTATGTTTAAACACAAAATATTGTAATATGGCCAAAAAAAGTACATTGGAAAATATGAATATCCTACAAAGTAAAGTAGGATAGAAAATACACATCTATATATGTAGCAAAAATTGGTAGTTCAGTAGATGACTTTTCCTTCTTAATCAGTAACTCAATTAATGACCCAGAACAATGTTAGAGACTGGGTTTTTTCTTGCAGGTATGTCAAGAAAGTAAGGCCCGGATCTTTTTTTTTTTTTTTAAAGTAGAGTGTCCACAAGAAACTTTCCATAAAATTAGGATGTTAGCCCCTGTGTTCTGACTTAATTTATTATTCTGGTAACCATAGACCTATGAACTTTTTTCCTTGTAAAGTAACAAGGGAAAGTATTCTTCACATCCTGTCCTGGACTATTCTGCATAGTTACTGTGAGGTGATAAATAATTAATATGTTCCACCTTATTCATAGATTCCAGAGCCAAAAGGGACCACTGATCATCTAGTCTTACATCCTGAATAACACAGGCCAAAGAACTTCCCCAAAATAATTCATCAGGTAGATCTTTTACAAAAGCATACAATCATGATTTTAAAAGTGTCAGTGAGAGAGAATCCACCAGGACCTTTGATAAATTGTTCCAGTGGCTAATTATTCTCATTGTTAAAAATGTATGCCTTCCTTATTTCCACTCTGAATTTCTCTAGCTTCAGTTTCCAGCCATTGTATCGTGTTATACCTCTCTCTGCTAGACTGAAGAAACTATTTTTAAATATTGTTCCCCACATAGATATTTACAGACCGATCAAGTCACTCCCTTAACCTCCTTTCTGTTATGCTAGACTAAAGGAGTTCAATTTATTTGTCACTAGAAGGCATGTTCTCTAATCCTTTCATCATTCTTGTAGCTTTTCTCTGAACCCTTGGGCCTGGTCTACACTAGGAGGTTATGTCGAATTTAGCAGCGTTAATTCGAATTAACCCTGCACCTGTCCACACAACGAAGCTATTTAGTTCGACATAGAGGTCTCTTTAAATCGATTTCTGTACTCCTCCCCGACGAGGGGAGTACCGCTATATTCGACATGGCCATGTCGAATTAGGGTTAGTGTGGACAGAATTCGACGCTAATAGCTCCCGGAGCTATCCCACAGTGCACCACTCTGTTGACACTCTGGACAGCAGTCCGAGCTCGGATGCTCTGACCAGACACACAGGAAACGCCTTGGGAAAATTTGAATTCCTTTTCCTGTCTGGCCAGTTTGAATCTCATTTCCTGTTTGGACATCGTGGCGAGCTCAGCAGCACTGGCAACGATGCAGAGCTCTCCAGCACAAGTGACCATGCAATCGCAGAATAGAAAGACGGCCCCAGCATGGACTGATCGGGAAGTCTTGGATCTGATCGCTGTGTGGGGCGATGAGTCCGTGCCTTCGGAGCTGCGATCGAAAAGACGGAATGCGAAGATCTACGAGACGATCTCAAAAGCCATGACGGAAAGAGGATACAGCCGGGATGCAACGCAGTGCCGCGTGAAAATCAAGGAGCTGAGACAAGCGTATCAGAAGACCAAAGAGTCAAACGGACGCTCCGGATCCCAGCCCCAGACATGCCGTTTCTATGAGGCACTGCATTCCATTCTAGGTGCGGCCGCCACCACTACCCCACCACTGTCGGTGGACTCTGACGATGGGGAATTGTCGACGGCCGCTTCCTCGGAGCTGTTCGCGGACTGGGAAGATGAGGAAGGAGATGAGGAGGATGAGGCAGTTGACAGCGCTTTCAACGCTGATTTCCCCAACAGCCAGGATCTCTTCATCACCCTCACGGAGATCCCCTACCAACCCTCCCAAGGCGGTAACCCGGACCATGAAGCAGAGGAAGGATCAGTAGGTAAGTGTTTTAAATATTTATTTTGAATAGAATAGGCATGATATGTTAGCAATGGGTTTTAATGATTAGTTTGCCCTAGGCGCTTAACTTTTTAGTCCTTGCCAGTGCAGCTACTGGAAAAGTCTGTTAACATGTCTGGGGATAAAGCAGAAATCCTCCTGGGACATCTCCACGAAGCTTTCCCGGAGGTAATGTGAAAGTTTTTGCATCAGGTTCCTGGGGAGAGCGGCCTTATTGCCTCCTCCACGGTAGAAAACTTTTCCGTGCCAGGCTAGCAGCAGGTACTCCAGTATCATTGCCTGGCAAAGCATGGCGGCATACGGCCCTGGTGTTTGCTGGCATTCACGCAGCATGTGGTCTTTCTCTGTCTCTGTAATCCTCACCAGAGTGATATCACTCATGGTGACCTGCTTTGAATTAGGGGAATTTTAGTATGGGGACTGATGGCCTGTTCTTTAAATAACTGTAACCGGCAGTTTACAGCCACGCGGTGGGGGCGGGGAGGCGAACCATTCATGCTGAGTGTTTCGCCGGCAGCATGCAGGGATCTTTCCCGGGGACAGCGAAGACGGGGGTGGGACGGGGGCAGAGTTCATGCCAGCCGGATCGCTGGCAGCATGCAGGGATCTTTCCCGGGGACAGCCGCGAGGCAGGTGGGACAGGAGCAGAGTTCATGCTGGCCGGATCGCCGGCAGCAGGAACTGGCCAACGCTAGGAGCATTGCTTGGAACGTGAAAGGAGGGCACTGCTGTAAATTAAGCTTTAAGCAGCCAAAAGTCTATGGCTTACCATGGCTGCCTGCTAGCCGAATTCCGTTGTCCGGCCCCGCTTGTGTGATCTGTACAGCAAGACCCCAGGCACTCAATGTGAAGACAGAAAATTCGACCTTGTACTGAGTGCACATGTGATAGGTGCTGTGCATGGTCTTGTTCACAGAGAAAGACTATATTCATTGTTTGCAAAAATGTATCTTTTTGAGGAATTCATTCCCTTTTTCCCATCCCACAGCTGCGAGTGTCTCCCGAGCTACCCCGGCATCCCCCTCCCAGAGGCTGGCGCAGATCAGGCGGCGAAAGAAAAGGACACGGGACGAGATGTTCTCAAAACTTATGGTCTGTTCCCGAGCCGAGGCGGCACAGCAGACCCAGTGGAGGGAGAACATATTGCAATACCAGCTATCACACAGCGAACGGGAGGACAGGTGGCGGCAGGAAGACCAGCAGGCGACTCAAATGCTGCTTGGACTAATGAGGGAGAAAACGGACACGCTCCGGCGCCTTGTAGATGTTCTGCAGGACCGGAGGCAGGAGGACAGAGCCCCACTGCATTCTGTCGCTAACCGCCCTCCCCCGCCACAAAGTCCAATCCCCCCTCACCCAAAGTCCCAAGAAGGAGGGGCGGCAGGGCCGTGAAAACAGTCACTCCACCCCTGCAGACTGCTCAAGTAACAGAAGGCTCTCATTCCCAAAGATTTGATACGTCCTTTCCTTCCCTCCAAATGCACCTCACCCAAGCCCCAGTCCCAGTTTCATCCCCTAACTGTGTAGTTCCTAATAAAAAATAAGTTTCTGTTAATTACTGTTTCCGTCATGTTCTTTTAGAGGACAACGTGTTTGAAGGGGGCGAAGGGGGTTGGTAATTGGAGAGGACAGTCACCTTTACCAGGGTACAGACACGGGGGCAGGTTCAGCACAAGGTCACACACACATTGCAGTCACTAGGCACCCTGGTCAGTCTGGGAGGTGGTTTTCATGTTCGGGGGGGGGGGGGGGGGGGCATGTAAGTTTGTGGTGGGGGAGGGCGGTTACAGATCTTAGGCAACGGTCCTTAGTCTGGATGTCAGAGCCACGCAGCAGAGGATCTGTAACCGCCCTCCTCCGCCACAAAGTCACATAGCCCCACCACACAGAGTCCCGAAAAGGAGGGGTGGCAGGTTCCGATGAAACAACCAGTCCACCACTGCGGACCCTCTAGGAGCAGGCGCCTGTCATTCCTAGAGTTTAGAAGCGTCCTTTCCAACACTACACCCGCTCCCCACCACAGTCTGCGTCCCAGTTTCAACCCTTTACTGCGAAATCCTTAATAAAGAAAACGGTGTTAATGAACAAAGTTTCATTTATTTTATTTTTAAAGGTGTGTTGGAAGGGGGGGGGAAGGGGGTTGGTAACTGGAGAGGATAGTTAACATTAACTGGGTAAAGAAACGGGGGCAGGTTCAGCTTCTGTTTAAAAAAACGTAATAGTCACAGGTTACCCTGGTCACTCTGGAACCTAGCTTTCAAAGCTTCCCGGATGCACAGCGCGTCCCACTGGGCTCTTCTAATCGCCCAGGTGTCTGGTTGGGCATAATCAGCAGCCAGGCAATTTGCCTCAACCTCCCACCCCGCCATAAACGTCTCCCCCTTGGTCTCACAGAGATTGTGGAGCACACAGCAAGCTGCAATAACAATGGGGATATTGGTTTCACTGAGATCAGAGCGAGTCAGTAAGCTTCTCCATCTCCCCTTCAGACATCCAAAAGCACACTCCACCACCATTCTGCACTTGCTCAGCCGGTAGTTGAAGAGTTCTTTTTCACTGTCCAGGGCGCCTGTATAGAGCTTCATGAGCCAGGACATTAGCGGGTAGGCTGGGTCCCCCGAGGATCACTATAGGCATCTCCACATCCCCAACAGTTACTTTGTGGTCCAGGAAGTAAATACATTCCTGCAGCCGTCTAAACAGACCAGAGTTCCTGAAAACGCGAGCGTCATGAATCTTGAACGGCCATCCGACGTTGATGTTGGTAAAAACGTCCCCTATGGTCCACCAGTGCTTGCAGCACCATTGAAAAGTAGCCCTTTTGGTTAATGTACTGGCTGGCCTGGTGGTCCGGTCCCAGGATAGGGATGTGAGTTCCATCTATAGCCCCACCGCAGTTTGGGAATCCCATCGCGGCGAAGCCATTTATGATCACCTGCACGTTTCCCAGGGTCACTACCTTTGAGAACAGTAGCTCAACGATTGCGTTGGCTACTTGCATCACAGCAACCCACATGGTAGATTTGCCCACTCCAAACTGATTCGCGACTGACCGGTAGCTGTCTGGCATTGCAAGCTTCCAGAGGGCTATGGCCACTCGCTTCTGGACAGTCAGGGCTGCTTGCATCCAGGTGTCCTTGCACTTCAGGGCAGGGGACAGTAACTCACAAAGTTCCAGGAAAGTTCCCTTACGCATCCGAAAGTTTCGCAGCCACTGTGATTCATCCCAGACCTGCAGCACTATGCGGTCCCACCAGTCCATGCTTGTTTTCTGGGCCCAGAATCGCCGTTCCACAGCACCAACATGACCCATTGTCACCATGATGTCCACGGCGCGGGGTCCCGGGCTTTGCGAGAGGTCTATGCCCCTCTCAGACTTAATGTCCTCACCGCGCTGCTGTAGCCTCCTCGCCCGATTTCTCAGCATCTGCCTCCGAAAAAGGTGGATGATAAGGCGCGAGGTGTTGACAACGGCCATAACTGCAGCGCTGATCGCAGCGGGCTCCATGCTCGCAGTGCTGTGGCGTCCGTACTGTCAATCACCAGAAAAGTGCGCGAACTGATTGCCCGCCGGCGCTTTCACGGAGGGAGGGTGGGAGTGAGGGTTGAATGACGACAGTTACCCAAAACCACCCTTGACACATTTTTTGTCCCAGCAGGCATTGGGGGCTTGACCCAGAATTCCAATGGGCAGCGGGGACTGCGGGAACTGTGGGATAGCTACCCACAGTGCACCGCTTCCAATGTCGACGCTTGCCCCGTTAGTGTGGACTCACAAAGTCGAATTACTGTCCTTAGTGTGGATATACATGTTCGACTTTGTAATATCGGTTCCACAAATTCGCTTTAAGTAAAATTGAACTACTCTCGTAGTGTAGACATACCCTTGGAAATTTATCAACATCCTTCTTGAATTGCGGGCACCAGAACTGGACACAGCAGTGGTCACACCACCGCCAATTACAGCGGTCAAATAACTTCTTGCTTTTACTCAAGATTCCCATTTATGCATCCCAGGATCGCATTAGCTCTTTTGGCAACAAGATCACACCAGGAGCTCACGTTCAGCTGATTATCCACTACAATTCCCCACTGCTTCCCAGGAAAGAGTTCCCCATCCTGTAAGTATGACCTACATCGGGGTGGGCAAACTTTTTGGCCCAAGGGCCACATCAGGGTAACGAAACCGTATGGAGGGCCGGGTAGGGAAGGCTGTGCCTCCCCAAACAGCCTGGCTCCCGGCCCCTATCTGCCCCTTCCCACTTCCTGCCCCCCTCAAAACTCCCAACCCATCCAACCCCCCCTGCTCCTTGTCCCCTGATCATCCCCTCCCAGGATCCCCCACCCCTAACTGCCCCCCCGGGACCCCACCCCCTATCCAACCCGCTCCCTGTCCCCCGAGTGCCCCGACCCCTATCCACACCGCTGCCCCCTGACAGGCCCCCCAAGACTCCCATGCCTATCCAACCCCCCTGTTCCCCATCCCCTGACCACCCCAACCCCAAACCTCTGCCCCATCCAACACTCCCCACCCCCTTACCATGCTGCTCAGAACAGCAGGAGCTCGCAGCCCACCACGCTGCCCGGTAGGAGCAGCATGCCAGAGCGCTGGTGCAGCATGGCGAGCTGAGGCTGCAGGGGAGGGAGAACAGCAGGGGAGGGTCCAGGGGCTAGCCTCCCCGGCCAGGAACTCAAAGGCCGGGCAGGACAGTCCCACGGGACAGATGTGGCCCATGAGCCATAGTTTGCCCACCGCTGGCCTATATTCTTTGTTCCTAGATATGTACATTTTATATTTAGCCATATTAAAATGTATACGGTTTGCTTGATCCCAGTTTACAATCATTCTGAATCAGTGGTCTGGCCTCTTCATTATTTACACTTCCCTCAATTTGTACATCAACTGCAAAATTGATCAGTGATGACTGTTTCCTTCCAGGTCATTGATAAAAACGTTAAACAGGACTGCACAAAGAACCAATTCCTGCGGAACCCCACTGGAAACACCTGGTTTGATGATGATTCTCCATTTACAATCACATGTTGAGACCATCAGTTAGCCAGTTTTTAATCCATTGTATGCATGCCACGTTAATTTTATAAGATTCTAGTTTTAGCAATAGCTACATTTCAGTGATTGGGCATACAATGATCCAAACGTATTGCCAATATCTGAGTTTATGTTCATTAGACACTGTGGGATTCTTCCTACTAACAGATACTGTAATTTGTATCTCAAATTTGCAAAGTACAATCAAGGCTTAGAAGGAAGTTTAGTTTTGAAGTTGGTTACAAAGTAGGGGAAATGTACATCTATTTGTCAACACATTATAAGTGTAATACTTAAAAAAATGGTCAATCACAAATGCTGGAATTAATATGATATTTCCCCCTCTTCCCATAATTCATTCATCCTAAAGTGACTGAAGTATATGCTATAATCCAGTTATTTTATTGTTTTTTTAAAAGGTAAATTAACAGATTATCATTTAGTACACTAAGTCTGTGTCTACACTATGCACCTTACAGTGGCCCAGTTGTGTCGCTACAGCAGTGCCACTGAAAGGTACGCAGTGTAGCTGCTCTTTACAATAAAACCACCTCCAATCAGGGGCGGTAGCTTTGTCAGCGGGAAAGCATCTCCCACCAACAAAGTACTGTCCACACAGGCGCTTTCATCGGTAAAACTTTGGTCGGTCATGGGTGTGGTATTTTTCACACCCCGACCGACAAAAGTGCAGTGTAGACATAACCTAAAACTCAAGGCTCTCACATACACATACATTACCCATTAACAACTACTGGATTGGCATCTGTGTTAAAGGAGGGTAAAGCTGAACTCTTTCTGTTGAGTAACAAGCTCTTGATGGTACCATGGCATTGCCACATTGATCATGTGTGAACATTCTGCATCCAGGTATTGGTTCTGCATTCCAGGTACTGTCAGTTCTTCATCACATTGAGGCGGGAATTGCTGTTGTGATGAAGTCTCGCCTCATTTATTTCAAGGGATTCTGTAAAGGTACCTAGCTGTACTCAAGTTGCAAACATAGGATTTCAACTTCCGGTCTCAGGCAAAAATTCCACATATTCTGCCTGAGTAAAGTCTTGCCTACAAAGAATATATAGTCTTATTCATTTTTCCTACTCATCACCATCAGGTACTATAGCACCAAAAGACTAAAATGACAGACTATTCAATTTTGCCACTGCTTTGGTTAGCAAGGAATAAGCTGTTCAAGTGAAGTTTCATTTACTGCAATGTTTCATAATTAACTCAAGAAGAAAAACTAATTTTGTTTTCCTTCAAGACTTTATTGCTCTTTACATGTATGAATATCATTTCACAATTCGCCCTGTTGCCTTATCCTCCACCATAAAGTGCTTTCATTTGAGTTAGCAGGAATACTGAGTCTAGCGTTTCACTCTTTTTCTTTTCCTTTTTTTTTTTCTTTTTAAAACGAGGATCCACTGGATGACTGAAAGAGCTTGAAGGAATGGGGTTTTTAAAATTTCAAAGGAAGTTTCTTTTCTTGGGAGGCCAGGTGTTAAAAACTAAAGAAACTAAGTCTTAAACACACTAAAACTTCCATCAAATGCTCAGGTTTGTCGTAAGTAACAATCTCAACCATTCTCCTTTCCTCCAAGGAGTCTTTCAGCACAAAACAGGGAAATCAAGGTATGTTTTACACAAAGAAAGAGAACTTGTGAACCCCGTTCAATTCAGCCAAGTCCAAAGGGAAGTATCGGATATAAATAAAAGAATCTTGGCCCCACATTTAAAATGAGACAATCATTAATATCACATAATTAACTTGTAATTACTTTTCATCTTATGTTGCTTAATTTCTGCATTTCATTCAGACAGTAAAACTAAACCATTACCAGCATTAGGCAGAGTTTTGTAGCGTTTGAGTTCTACACTAAATGAGAATTTTTGTTCTTGAAAGTAGTATTTTTAAAAAATTCCTTTTATCATCAGTACCCTCAATTCATTCACTTTTGTAACACCTCACCCAAGCTCCTTCAAAAAAGTTCTCCAGAAGCACATAATACACATTGACACTAAAGGAGATGGAGTGAGAAAGACTGAACAGAAAAATGGTTAATACAGGACATTTTAGTTATAAAGGGAAGCCAAATCCCATTTGAGTTCCTGCCCCTTTGGGACCCTGAAATATTTAAAGCACACCAGAAACACTTCATGATGGATGTTATTTTTTTGTGCTGTATTGGTGTTCTGTCAGCATTTTTCAAAATAAATTGTTTCCTAGAGTTGGTAACTCAGCTGTAAATACATTCTCTAGCTTAGAAGTGCAACCTTGTGGTTGTAAATCTGAAAGCCAGAATTTTATGACTTTTTGAAAACTAACAGTGATGTTGAACATGTTAAAATATTATAAATCCTGAATGTGTGTGTACACTGGCTAGTTTTAGATCCTTTTTTACTGCTGGCAGAAAAAGGTATCTGATTTTAATTTGCCAAACGAATAATGCAATCCTTACTCCAATCCACTTTATCTTTTTGCAATAAATAGAAAGTTTTAAAAACACTTATTTAAGTGCTGACTCCTAATTCAGTGCTTTTCCAAAGGAATTTCACATTTGCTGTGCACTTAAAAACATATTTTAATGACAGTATCATAATACATCTGAACATCTTTTAATGGCATTAAGTAATACACAATGGAAAAAATCCACCACTTTATACATTGCCAGGCAGCCTGCAGGGAAAGCATTATGGTATCCCAGTTAGACAGTTTAAAGTTCTTCCCACAAGAGCAAAAGCCAGAAACCAAGTCGGAGTTTGAAAAATAGACCAGCAAAAGCCAGAATTCAAAGTTAAGACTAACACTCTGCCCTTCTGTGTAATACTTCAAGGCATAGTGCCAAACCTAGCAGATACTTTTCTGGCTTTTGTCAGTTGGTGATGTAACCATAATTTTATTTAAACATACTGTAAATAAGTCAGCAGCCTAATGGAATAAATAAACTGCCTACCTCTGAGTAAGCCAGACTGATATGCTCATATATTCCTTGATGATGATGAATGGCATCTTCTAAATCTTGTAGTTCAGAAGGAAGTTCTACCTCACCACAGGCCTTACACCATGAATCCACGTTGTTCATGTACTAGGAATTGAAAAACCACATTGTGTCATTCCCAGATGTACATATGGTAAGACACTATCAGTAAGTAAAACTCATTACAGACATTCATACATAGGTGTGCGCAAAACTATTTGGGGTGTGGAGGACCTTTAAAAGAAGTGTTATTTGATGAAAACCATCTAATGTAAGTGAATATGTGAGTTCACAAGTCAAATAGTTTCCATAATACAACCAACAGTCTTTAAACAATCTGATTGAGTCCATGTTCTTAGTACTACAGCATGCTCGGGAGCGCTACACATGAACACAGCAACCTTCGAAGTGAACTCAACTGCTAACTACACTTCTCATTTCTGGAGCTTACTTTCACTCACACCGTTTCTTGATTTTTCAGCTAACCAAAAAAGATAAAAGCACGAAACGCATGCCACATCACATACACCAAAGGCAACTAAACCTATTATGCCAGTGGTTTTTAATCTGTGATCCGCGGACTCTGTCTAAGATTTCCAAAGGGGTCTGCACTGCCATTTGAAATTTTTTTAGGGTTCTGCAAATGAAAAGACAGTTACCTTTTCTGTAACTGGTGTTCTTTGAGATGTGTTGCTCATGTCCATTTCACAATAGGTGTGCGTGCTCGCCACTTGCACTGGTGCCGGAAGTTTTTCCCCTAGCAGTACCCGTAGGGGGGAGCACCCCCCACAACCCCTGGAGTGGCACCACTATGGTGCGGTATAAGGGCAGCCGCGCGCTCCCCCCACCCTCAGTTCCTTCTTGCCAGATAACTCTGACATTGGGGAAGGAAGGCGGAATGCGGAATGGACATGAGCAACACATCTCGAAGAACACCAGTTATGGAAAAAGTAATTGTCTTTTCTTCTTTGAGTGATTGCTCATGTGCATTCCACAATAGGTGATTCCAAGCGATATCTGTTGGAGGTGGGTAGGAGTTCACAGACTCTCGGGATAGAGTACAGCCCTGCCGAAATCACACCCTTGCCCAGGCCCATCCTGGAGCAGAACCAAGGGCACCGGCAGTTCTGTCTGGTCACGACTTGTGTTGGCTATGTATGCGCACGCTGTCATGTGACCTAGGAGTTGGAGGCACGCCCTGGCAATTATCACAGGAAACCTCGTGATCACCTGGATGAGCTCCCTCAAGGTTTCGAACCTGTCTGGCAGGAGGGAAGCTCTGGCCGACGTCACATCGAGAATCACGCCAATGAACTCTATATGTTGAATCAGTACCAACGTGGATCTGGTATTGTTTACCAGCAGCCCCAGCGTGGTACATGTGGACAGGAGGAGTGATGTGTGTTCCTGTACCTGTGATCTGGAGCCACCTTTGAGCAGCCAGTCATCGAGATAGGGGAAGATCTGCACCTCACCCCCACCCCGACGCCTGAGGTAGGCCGCCACCACAGACATACACTTTGTGAAGACTCTGGGTGCCATCGAGAGGCCAAATGGGAGGATGGTGAACTGATAGTGTTCCTATCCTACCGTGAAGCGGAGGAAACGCCTGTGGCCCTCGAATATGTGAACGTGGAAGTATGGATCTTGGAGATTGAGGGCGGCGTTCCAGTCTCCAGAGAGGGGACGATGTAGGCCAGGGAGCCCATGCAGAACTTGAGTTTTACCATGTACTGGTTTAGGCCTTGCAGGTCCAGGATGGGCCTGAGGCCCCCTTTGGCCTTCGGGATAAGGAAATAGCGGGAGTAGTACCCTTTGTATCTGAACTCTGCAGGCAATACCTCCACCGCTCCTAGATGAAGGAGCCGCCTCACCTCCTGCTCGAGTAGGGTCTCCTGAGAGGGATCCCTGAAGAGGGACAGGAAGGGAGGATGGGTAGGTGGTGTAGAGAGTAACTGGAGAATATAGCCCCGGGAAATGGTGTTGAGGACCCAACGGTCCGAGGTCAGTCGCGACCACTCCGGGAGAAAAGAACATAGACAGTTGAAGAATGGTAGGTTGGGCAGATCCTTGGTGCAGACTGGTAAGTCATCCCCGGGCGTCCCATCAAAAATGGCGCTTACCCGCCTGCTTGGCCGTAGAGGGATCAGGCTGGGATGCAGGCCGAGACTGCCACTGTGGGCGTTTCTTATAGTCCCAAGATTTTTTATAAGGAGGGTCATATCTGGAGTGGGTGGCCTGGTTGGGTGCCTCCTGAGCTTGAACTTGGTCCTGGCTGGGGCCGGGACATAGAGACCAAGAGTCTTTAAGGTTGTGCGAGAGTCCTTGAGAACGTGTAATTTCAAGTCTGTTTGCCCAGCGAACAGGGCCTTGTCATCGAAGGGGAGTTCCTGCGGGAGCTCTGTGCCTCGCTGGACAACCTGGAGAAGAGGAGCCACAACACCCTCCTCATGGACACTGCCCAAGCCTGCCTGAAGGGCTGCTCTAGCGGCAGCTGTGCCCTCCTCCACCAGGGCCTTATACTCCTTCCTATCATGCTCCCGGAGGGAGTCCATGAACTTTGGCATTAAGCCCCATAAATGTTAAAGTCGTATCTGCCCAGCAGGGTTTGGTGGTTTGCCACCCTCAGTTGGAAGCTCAAGGAAGAATAAAGCTTTCTACCAAACAAGTCTAGTCTCCTTGAGTCCTTATTCTTAGGGGTGGGAGCGAGTTGGCCCTGATGCTCCTTGTGGTTGACCGCCTCAACCACTAGGGAGTTGGGGGCAAGGTGGATATATAGATATCTGTGCTCCTTGGTGGGCACGAAATACTTCCGCTCTGCCCTCTTAGATATGGGGGGCAGGGAAGACGGGGTCTGCCACAGGGCATTGGAGTCTTCATCACCCCTTCGTGGAGAGGGAGGGTCAACCTGGCTGGCGCTGTGTCCGAGAGGACATCAAAGAGGTAGTCCAAAGGCTCCTCCACCTCTTCAGCCTGTAGACTGAGGCTCGAAGCCACCCTTTTCAAGACCTCTTGGTGGGCTTTTGTGTCTTCCTGGGGAACAGGAGGAGGCGGCGCTGTGATTACCTTATCAGGGGAGGGTGAGAATGGGGGCGCGGTGCTCTGCATCCCCATCGGTGCCGCAGAACCCAGCGCTTGGTCCCCTTCTGAGCGCGGGGCTGGGGAAGAGCGCTCCACTGACCCCTTCCTGGAGGGCTGAGAGAGGGAGGCCAATGGTCTTTCTGAGGCCCCGGCCACTGAGCAAGCCACCACCACGGGCTGCATCAGCGCCCATGGGGTCCATTGGTACCCAGGTGCTGTCCAGGGAGCCTGGTGCCACTGCACTTGCTGTGGCATCGTCAGAGTGGGCTGCCCCGCCAGACATGCCCGGTCCACCGACTGTCGGCTCCGAGGGGAGGCCAGGCTAGCATACGAACAGCCGCTATCCCGGGATGGAGACAAGTAACGGCTTCATGAATGGTGCCAGGCTCGAGACCTTGAGTTCAGTGTAGAGGAGCGGGAGTACTGTCTGTAACAGCTGCTCTGCGAACGGCTCAGTCGGATGGATCCGCGATGGCCGGTTGCCAGCGATCTACGCTTGGGGCTGCGGAAGCGGTGCCATGCTGGGGACCTCGACCGGGACGGAGAGCGTGAGTGGCATCGACATTGGTATCGTGAGGGGCTATGGTGGCTTCTTGGAGTTGGTGACCTCTGGTGCTGTCTATCCCAGACCAAGCGTGGCACGCTCTGATCTCAAGGCCTGCGCTCCCTCGATGCAAAGCGGTGCCTGGATTCTCTGCTGCTTGGCACCCAGCCAATCTGGTGGGGGTCAACGGGGACCGGTGCGGGCTGTGAGTGGGGCGGTCACTTGCAGAGAACGGCATCAGGAACCTTCCCTTGACCATGAGCGGTACCACCCGGGTGGCGACTGTGGCAGTCCGAGCGCCAGCTTGCCTCTGGACCGGGGAGCCACTGGGGTCGATGCAGCCGGTACTGGGAGAGACATTACATCTTGAGCCGCCTGCAGGGCCTCCGGCATGGAGGGCACCAATATGTGGCCACTGGCATCCGGGAGGCTGGCTCAGAGTGGGCTGGGCTACTCCACTCAACTTGAGTCAGCGGCCGTGAGGTCGAAGGGATTGAGAGCTGCCCAATGTGGGTCTAGTCTCGCCCCCAGCCTTGCCCTGGTGCCTTGACAGAGAAGATCTCTTCTTCATCTTCTTATAGTGTCCCGTGGATAGGGAGCGGTGTCGGCTGGTGGAGAGCACCACTGGGTCACCGCGCACCGATGCCATGGTGCTCGATGCCGACTCGGAGCAGCATAGCAGTGTCGGGGTCAGGGCCGACTCCATCAATATTGCTCAGAGCCGTATGTCCCGCTCCTTCTTGATCCGAAGCTTAAATGTTCTGCAAATCTTGCAGCAGTCGCTAAGGTGGGTTTCCCCAAGAAAGCGTAAACAGCTAGCGTGCGGATCACTTACGGGCACAGGCCGTTTACAAGTGTCGCACAACTTAAAGCCCGGGGCATGCGCCAACCCGGGCACACTTCTCTACTCTATCTATATAACTTTCTCTCTTTTTTTTTTTTTTTTTTTTTTAAATTTAAACTACAGGTACTATCTAGGAACTAAATGACAGTCCAAACAGGGAAAGCTACAGCAGAAAGCTGGAGCACAGCAGTTCCGAAGCACCTTCACTGGCGGCAAGAAGGAACTGAGGGTGAGGGGAGCACGCAGCGCCCCTTATATTGCCCCATGGCGGCGCCACTCTAGGGGTCGCTAGGGGCGCTCCCCTACGGGTACTGCTAGGGGAAAAACTTCCAACACTGGTGCACGTGGCGAGCACGCACACTTATTGTGGAATGCACATGAGCAATCACTCGAAGAAGGAAAAAAGATTGAAACCCAATGTATTATGCTATCCACTACAACAGTGAGCATACAGGGGAGATGCAACTTAAACAAGAGGTATTCTTCTCAGTTAAATGTGCTGCATCTGGGAAGTAGATAAGCATATATGGAAGCACTAAAATAATTAAAGACCTAAAGCTATTTGCATGTAAACAGAAAGTCCTAAATGCAAATTACAGTTTAAAGGCAACCATTTGTAGTCTCTGGCTGTTGCAAACCATTCCTTTCTCACCCGGTTTCTTCCCACCTCAACTTTCATCCCCTATCGCTAATCAGATAGCTGATAAATCACAGCCAGTTTTCCTATGGAGAGAGTATTAGAATCCATTACAGCTAATTGTCAAATGAACACAGCAGAAGGAGCAATTAAAGAAACTAATTTAATTAATCCCAGCAGACTGCAAACCGTGTACTTTCCTTTAATTTATTTTACTTCTCTCTCACCAATTCACATTTCTGTACACTTTGTACTGAAGCACGTAGTAACTTCCCAAAATGGCTTGGACACGGTCAGTCACAGCTTGTCAGTTAACTGCCAGGTACAAAACAACCCTTCTGTGAACTGGAATACATTCCTAATTTCAGACACTGATGCGGTTCATTTTAAAAAAAAAAAAACCCACTCCACTTTGGTCAGGAGGCACACCAACATGTAATTATGTTTTTGCATATGGTGCTTTTCAAAGGTGTCAGACTGGCAACTGTAGCGATGCAAATCTTTAAGTTAGCCAGGGAACAAATACAGCACAGACACTGGTGAAGTCCCACACTGTCCCCATCAAATATCTCAAACTGACCTAGAATGACCACATCTATAGATGCATGAAAACAGTTTATTCTTTTTGACTCGCCCTTCTGTGGCCTCACTGTTGAGACTGCCAAAAAAGGTATCTCTTAGCAACAGCTGTACTTGTAATAAGGACACCTATTTACCATAAATGGACTAAGATCAGCTACTTGCTTCCCTAGACCAAAGCATCATCATTAGCATGCTGAAAGCACTGTAGGGTTGCCTGTCAATTAAAGGATTCACATTCTCAAACAATTTGGTTTTAAGAATCTAGCATCTCCTCTTAGTAAACATGCAAAAATCCACCTTAAAACAATTAGTAATTACACTGCTTCTTAAATTTTTGTGGCCAAATGATCTTATTCCCAAAAGGCTACTTAAATCAGTTATGAGCAAATGGCAATTTTTCTGGAACTCAGTTTGGCATGTCGCAAGAGAAAACTGAGGAATAGCTACAGGGACTATACTTAACACACTACTTCTTACCTATCTCAACAAGCCTAGTGCTCCCTATCAATAAAAACACCAGCAGCAGCTAACAAAACACACCAACAAGGAAACGGAATATTGACGGGAGACTCAACAGCATGCATTTGCCAACCAGGCTGCAACTAATTCCCTGAAGGGAAAAACATGCTCTAGTTATCAAGACAATTAACCTGGCAATGTGGAATATTTAGGCCTACTTCTTCCTGGGTCAGATTAATTCACATGGTTTATGACTGATATTTTAAGTTGTATGGGGGCCTAGAGCCAGGAACAGGGATATGTAATGCCAATGGAAGTTAAGTGTACTATTATGGGACACTGAGTAAATATCCCCCACCCAACTCCAAACCCAGATTAAAGAAAGACATTTAAATACTTTACTTCCCCTAATTTTCCAGTGAGTTAGGTTTATTACTCAATAGGTGTTTCCTGAAATGCTCCTTAAATATTGAACCATTCTGGGACTGATATTCACAAACACTATCATCATTCATTGTGTGAGGCAAAAAGCAAGGAATTACTGGCCAAATGACTGTTTGGGTAAAAAGACCTTTATATTCATACTAATTTTTTACTTTCTTCATCATCTCAAAAGCTTGCCCCAGGTTAAGCTCTATGTTCAAATCATTAAATTCCTACATCCTTTTGCTTTCTAATTTCTACACTGTATTGGTTTTCTAAGGAGCCTCGTGTATAGAACACAAGGAGCAGTGACTTAAAACCCAGGCAGTCTTGCGTCAGGGAGAACAAGCCTTTGTTTAAAAGTGATGATGAAGTTCCATACTACTGTAGAGCTGAACAGAGATCAAGTCTTCTACCTGTAGCCTTTGCTTTCTTTTAAGCCCCATCCAGAATGGAGCTAACTCACTTTCTGGATTTGTTTTTTAACCTGGTTTCATGGCCAAATCAGGTAATTTGGTTTATACTTTTAGCTTGTTAGCTTTCGTTGGCTGTGTCCCAATTACTGACCTGTTCTGTCTTCTGGTGGAAGATGGAGGACATATCCAGTAAGGTGCTTCGTTCATCCAAGGCTGCAGCAAATGCCTTCCACTCTTGCTCCAACTGACTAGCGATCTGTTTAATCTGCTGTGAAGCATAATGGCCAGACTCAACCAAACGATTTGCTACTGACATGATGCGGTTTATGTTTACATACACATTCTGTGGAGAAAGGATGACAAAGGCAGAATGTGGTTAGGAAATACAATTAATAACCTCACAAGATAGATCCATGAAAGAATCTGTAAAAAGTGCTAAGCAATGTTTACTGAATAACCTAGTTTTACATATACTAAAAGTACATATTTGGGGGTAGATCCTCCATTGGTGTAAAGAAGTCTTGCTCGGATGACAACAATGGAGATTCTCAGCTGTTGTAAATTTGTGTTTCTGACTCATAATGAATGACAATACTGTGGTCAAAGAAACACCTAGTACTTCACAAAGACCCTAATAAAAGCAAACAGACAAGCTTCATCTTACCTCACAGAGGGCTTGTATAGTAACTATTTCACTAATGGAGAAATGAAGGCATTCAAATAGTTAACTATTCGGAAATTATAAGTGACTGGTAATCACTTGTTTTAAACAGCATGTTCATGTTCCCAGATCACCATGACCTAGGGACCCTCTCTCCCCCCAAAATTTCGAGTTTTTACCTCCACTCATTGAGGCATTACAGACGTTCAAGGTCACAGAAAGTTACAGCAGCAGAAGTCCTCTTCAGTATTTGGCAATAATTGAACTGTTTTTGCACATACTTTCTGAAAAAAATTACTTCCCGACTTAACCACTGAACTCCAGCCAGAGGAGTAAAAGACTGGCTAACTTCCAAACAATTGAAAATGATACTCTAAAGCACTGGTTTTCAACCTGTGGTCCGCAGACCCCTGGGGGTCCACTGACTATGTCTAAGATTTCCAAAGGAGTCCGCACCTCCATTTGAAATTTTTAAGGGTCCACAAATGAAAAAAGGTTGAAAACCACTGCTCTGAAGTGTTAATGCCTGGGCAATCCTAGGCATCCATAGGCATCACTGCATTCATCTCACAATTATATTCTTATTCTGACCCTAAACACTCAACACCTAAACTCTGGGCAGACAAAAAGTAAGATCATGCAACTGAAGAAACCATATTTCAGTTTCTAGAAAATACCGGAAGCTGAAAATCTTTACCTAACCATCAAAGGATATTTGTTTTCACACAGTCACTCTTTTTTCTGGGCCAATCTGAGAAGCTACTATAAAGTTATCTGTAGCAAGTGCTCTTGGTTTACTTTTCTCCTCGCAACATTGAAAAATACTGGGACTACCTCATCAAATTTGGATGAAGATTTGGCACATGTGACAGAGAAGTTCCTTGGCAAAAGGTCCCCTTCTTTGCAAACAACTCTTACCTCAGACCTGACAAACTCACTACACCAGACATGTACGTTATCTACAGAAACTTATCGTAACATATCAATATTCTCTCTCCCCCCTCCCCCGTCAGCTGGCAAGGTAATGCAAGGTTCTCTTGTTTACCCTTGCCACATCCCAGAACATCCAATGGAAAACTATCAGAGACAACTACCAACGACAGAAACCACTTGGAGGTGAAAAGGAACATTATAGCAGGAGGAGATCACCCTGGCTATGAATAAAGACAAAAGATTATTTCAGTAAAACAGTGTGTAGGGAAAGACACCATATCCATTCACTGAGGAAACCCCTTAAGGAGTGACCGTTTGGATCTGGGTTTTTGTGAAACCAGCTAGGTTTGCAATGGACTGAACTTTGGGGGAAAGCCTACTTTATTATATAGGAAATTTAACTATTAGTAAGTATAGACCCAGGTTCACATTTTATAATTTTGTTTTGTACTGTAACCATTTGCTTTCATCACTTTCTCCCATTTCCAATTAAATCTTTGCCCTTTCTTAAATGAGCCTGCTTTTGCTTTATCATAAGTGCTTTCAAGTGCTGTGTGGTTTACAGAAGTGGAGGTTTAACATTAAACTGGTAAACTGGGGTACTTTGCATGCTAAGTATCTGGATTTTCTATGAGTAGCATGTGTCAGGGGCTGGATATCACAGGGGAACAATTCAAAAAGGACTCAGGGCTTGGACTGCACCTATTGTTAACCTGCAAGGTGAAGTAAGGGCTGGTATAGCCCAGAGGAGAGTGCTTGAGTGGCTAAAAAGCCCATGGTGTTACTGAGCTGACACCCAGCTACCCCAAAAAGTCTCCCTCTGATAAGAGGCAGGGGGTAATAAGGTGACTCTCAGTCCTAGGTGCCCCGAGAACCATTACACCTGTAGTAAAAACTACCTGAAGAAATCCCAGCAAGCACTAATACATACAGAGCAGAGTGAGGAGGAGAACTTTTTTAAAAGCACCAGGTTCTCTGTATTCTGCCCAGGTGAGTTCCACTTTCCAGCCTTCTGCACTTTTTGAAAATCATCACAGATCAGTGTGGAAAAAAGGTAGCACTCTCTAATACTCTGTGATTTGATACCTTTGCTAACTGAAATCACAATGCATCAGATCTGGAAATAAAGTACTTCCCACTAACTTTATAACAAACCAAAATCTAACCTGGCTTTGTCTCTTCCTTTTTGAAGCAGCAGTATATATGATTGGAGAAGCACAGGATAACTATCTGTTATCTGAACAATCTTATTGAAGTAAGTTCAATTTGATTATCCAGCATGTGTGGGCTATAGGATGAAAAGCCTGTTAAAAGGCCTGACAAGGGGGCTTGGCTGAGTAATGGAAAATTATGTTAAGTATCATGAAAACTGAAAATCCCTTCCCTTTCTCCATACTGAGAAACTGAAAAGAATGAAGGAAATATTCTACTACTATATGAAGTGTATATCTAACCTATATAACCCTCCACAATAAGAAGTCAGCTAGTCTTATGGCGTCAGCTGGGCTTGAAGGACTGAAATTTTTACCACCATAAATGTGAGTAATTACAGAAGCCAAAGCAATGATACAGGTAACCAAATCTAAGGCTTCCAGGGTGAATGGCTCATCTGTGGGTGTCAAAGAAATATTCCTTATCACTGTGTTTACACTACTTTGTTCTCTGAAGCTTTAGCATGAAAGGTACTATAAAATGTGCAAATGCACACTGCCAGAACACAAATGAACAGTAGTCTCACCCAGTACTTTATTTTTTCCCCATTACAGCACCCGCCACCATTTGAGACGTCTACTAAAGATTTAAATCTCAGTACCTAGAAGCTGGTTCCTGTGACAGAAAGCAGCAGCAATTCAGCTCAGAGAAAGAAGAATGACAAAAAGGAAGAACTGGAGGATGACAAACCCCTCAAATATTAACTGGCTACAATAGGAAGACTTAACCGAACCTTGGCTAGATAGAGGATAGATAGATAGAGAGGGACTGACAGGTGCATTCAGTGAAAGCATATGGTCAACTATCTTTATCACACCTATACGCAAAATAAAAATGTGATGCCCTTAGAGAACCAGCAGGTATTTCTTGAACTGAATCGAGTGCTGTCTTTTTCTACTGCTCCATTCAGGGATTTCTTCTTAGTTACCCCATTAGTTGATGGGTGGCATTAGCTGACTGCAAGTAAATAGGCAATAATTGTAGGCCAACGATCGTCAACAACTTTACTAAGAAATAATAATTGTTTAATCTGTCATTTTAAATGACAAATAATGCAATGAATCTGCAGCTTCTAAATGCTAATCAACTGTTTAGGAAGTGAGGGAGGAAAGAGGTACAATTTCGCAGTGTTTTTCAGATTATTCCACTGCATTGCAGAAGTATAAAACTAATGAATGCTATGGAGCAGCACAAAAGGGCAGCAAAAAAGCCAGCAACAAAAAAACAAGTCAATAATGTAATAAGGGCAGCAGTTTGTATAAAAATACATCTCATTTACAACCTTCTTTACTCAGAGCTCGCTTTAATAGACTGGCATTTGCTCTTTAAACTTCAAAATACCTGAGAGAGATTCTGCAAGGTCTGGAAATACCAGAATTTTTCTCCTCCAGGCTATATATAAAAAGTTATTGCTTAACATGGCAAAAGCCAGCAAATTCAGATAAACAAGCTAAGGCACAGGCCAGCTATAACAGCATGCGTCATCCTTTGGCATGCGGCTGATTTCAGGGAAGGCAAGTATACATGGGAAATACGGGTGACAGCCTGCCAGTTTACCTCAGCTTCTCTGTAGCACTTAATAGAAACAAACTGGCAAAAGCACTAAAGGTTTCATTTTAACCCACATATTCCCAAAGCCTTTTATAAAATGCTGCTTTAGCAAACAGATTCTGAAACAGGAACTGCTATTCTGCATATAGGGGGTGCACATTTGGTATGATATTTTTAAGGATGTCTCTTAGTGTATGTCACTAGGATTATTATCACTGCATCCTTACTTCTCTTTTGTGGTAAATTACTAATTATTCATCCAAGATGGCATTCAGAAGTTCCAATCAGGGATCAATGATCCACTGTACTAGGCACTGCCCAGGCAACTGAAAACTGGGCAATGTCAACAGTTTTATTGTCACTTGTTAGTAATTACTTAAGTTACCTGCAGTATCCAACCAGTATTCCCCGTTGTGTTACGGAAAAGAAAACTGGACTCTTTAGTCTAGAAATGCTTTACAAAAACCCCTCCCTGGGAAGCTATAATACAAAAAATAATGAAGTCTACAGAGACGCCTAGGTGTGTCTATCCCAATTATGCGTTAGCATTTAGCCTTTTGAAAAATCACAGCATGTCAAAGTGATCTGACAAAGACTGCTGTTTAAAACTAACAGTGCCGCTCTTGTTTGTTGGAGCTTCAAAGAATCTTACAGGAGTGTAAAATTCAAGATGTCGCTTATCAGTCTCAGGTGACAGGTTTGTAAATTAAAGAAATGTTAGAGAAGTAAAAAACTTCAGACTGAAAAGGTATCTTTAATAGGGAAAAAAAAATCATGGTGGTTTTCAGTTCTGAAACACTCTTTTACCTCATCTGACCTTCTTAATGTTTTCATTCATTCCAACCCCTGAGGTGGGATTTAAACAGATTTGTTTAGTACCTTCGCTCTGCTCAAAGTTAACTGTTGATCCACTAGAGTCTGTAATGCAGCCTCTGTGCTTTGGATTAAAGCTTCCAAAAATCCTTAAGGGCGCTTAGTTCTAGGACTCTCAGTTCACAAACAAAACTGACAGTGTTTGACTACTACAGATTTTAGTGATTCTGAAACAGGATAGTGTACACACACACACACACACACACACACACACACACATACACACGATAGATACCGTGCTTTGACAATAGGAATCCAGAATTCCTTAACTAAAATATATTTTAGCAGGTCATGGGTCAGTTGACTCCCAGGGCAAAGAGGATAAGCAAGTATAGCTTTTAGCATTGTTTATGGGGAAAACAAAACCTGAGTTTAAGGGCTGGTGTACACTTAAAAATTAGATTGACCTCGCCATGTGGCTACAGGGCTGTGAAAAATTTTGCACACTCAGAGCCACAGTTAGGTTGACCTAACCCTCAGTGTAGACACAGCTAGGTTACAGAAGAATTCTTCTGTCAACCTATCGCCTCTCAGAGAGGTGGATTAACTATATCGATGGAAAACACACTTCCATCAAGGTAGGAAGCGTCTGCACTCGGGTGCTACAATGGCCCAGCTGCAGCACAGCAGCGGTGGCACATAGCGTAGATATAACCAACAATTGACTGTAATTGTCTACTCTATGTCAATCCCAACAAACACTGCTGTACCTTCACACATTAATTTTCAGGCATGCAGTGTGCTAAGCCCCTGGCAGTAGCCAAAGGTAGCTCAGCTTTAGCTTTCTCTTACCCAATTTAATTTTAAAGCAATACTAACACTGGCCTATATGATCATGTTCACAGCTTTGAGGAAAGCAAAACCATGGAAAGTGCAGGAAAACAGGTAGCAGAGGCGGTGAGAATATGTACAAAGGCCAATGAGAGTGTGAGGTTCCTAAAATAGATGTTTTAGAAATAGATTTATAATGGGATTTTTTTAGTAATAATTTTTTCAGTATTTTTATTATTCAATATATTTTTGTTAATGGTTATATAAGAGAAATGGGAGCTGCCCCTTTAAGGATAGGGTGGAGGCATAGTGACTGAGCTAATGCAGGGGCTCCCAAGGGCCTGACCAGTGCATGCTGCTGCTACAAGAGGAGGCTGGCCTGTAGTTGTCACCTAAAGAAAAGGTTTGGATCCCCAGCATAAACAAAGCTCTCTTTAAAAAGCCGAGTCTTGTAATGGAAGCTGCAACAACTGCTGTGCAAGATGTTCCTCATCCTCCCTCCACCCACACACTTGCACAGCTACTTCTGTCACCCCTGCCAGCATCTGCAGCCCATGGGGCACATGGAATGAGGGGGCATAGCCATCGAGCACGTCTTCCCTCCTCCTCCACATAAGGTGGACTGAAGTCTTCGTAACTGATCAATGATTGATAAACAAAGTTTCCGATCCCATGCGCTGAAAAAATAAAAAATAAATCAATCCTCAGACCCCAAAAATAATTAAATTGGCTTAAAGACCCAAACAATTTTTTCCACCATATGCATTTTGGGTTCTTTCTATTTGCCTTCTGTTTTTTGTGCTTTTAAGGTTTGTGGTTTTCAAGCTTCTTCACCTCAAACATGAGAGCTAGAAACTTAATTTTGATCAATCAAAGCAGAGATTCACAATCCCTTGACTCCAGGAGCTGGGTGTTACAGGCTGGCTAGCCCTGGTAGGAGGATTCTGACTCAGCTTCACCTGTGACAGATCAGTTACCCCTCCCTTCCTCTCCCCCCCGCTAATCCTGATCTGCTGGGCATCAGAGGGCCTAGGTCAATCATCAGATCCCCTGTGTAAGAGCTGGATGATTCCCATAAAAGCCTGGGAGAGCTCAACTGGAGAGAAGAGCTGCAGGAGGGAGGCTGTCTCCTGTTACTGGCACTGAAGGAAGAGGGTGGCAGGCAGGAGGGGAGCAAGCTACTGTGAGAGGGCCTGGGCAGGTCCAAATCCCAGATAGATGGCCTGGAGACAGACTAGGGATAAGAATCCATCTTGTGGAGAACAACCAGACTGGGGAAGGACTCCAGGGAGCAAGCCCTGGAGTCAGTGGCTCAGGTAAGAGGTGGGCCTCCAGGAAGAAAGTTGAAAAGGGTCAGCACGCTGCAGGAGGGTGGGGGGAGGGCAGCCCCTTCATTTTGTTTTCTTTGGGAATAAGGTTTAAATTAGTTTTCAGTGCCCCACTGGGGATGCTGAGATAAGTGGGCACCTGACAGAGCTTCCCTGAGTGAAGGTGGGCCGCACACATGGGGACATTGTGAAGATCAACTCTTAGGGCTTCAAGAAAAACGCTGAATATCGCTAAACTCAAGTAAGTCTCACAAGTTGATAATACTGAGTCAATGCTCTTTAAAGAAGTTCTAACACTTGAATGATTCCCAAGTGGTCAGAGTAAACAGGCTGGCAATAAGTTGTGCTACTATTGCTGAAGGCAAAAACAGACATTGAACATGCACGAAAGGGAAGGCCCTCTGGCTGACTGTCTTGAGATGGTAGATTTGATCTACAAGTGATTGCAAGCCCCCAGTTCTGTAGGCTTCCCTTGATTCATGCTGTGTTTATTCCATATCTCCAGCTGTCCCTTTGTGAAATGACAACATGGCTCAACAGAAGCACCAAAAAAAAGTTTGGAAATGCCTTGTTTCCCATTGCACATTTTTAATGTAAGTAGGGAAAACAGGGCCCACTGTGATCAAATTAGAGATTAATGTTAGCTGATGTACAACGGTTGCATTTTTTCAAGGTGGTGTGTGTCAGGCCATTTGACAACTAAGTTCAATAGTTTTGTTTTAAAATGATGTTCAGATAGGTGCTTTACTTGTGCCAAATACAGTGTGCTGAAGACTCGTTAGTTCTTTTCATCTTTGAAGATGAATCATTTGGAATAGTTTACCCTGCAGTTAGGGGAAGCACTAGAGTACAGAAAAAAGGTAATATATGCAGATGTGCTATTTTTTGTATTGCAAGGAAAAAGACTCTGCACTTGTCAAATTTATTCATCTGCAGACTAAACACATGAACTGGAGGTCATATACCCATAATTACACAGATGGTTAACTATATCAGATTTAAAATAGCAGTTTGCTTTTTGTTGTTTTATTCACACTTAAAACATTCAGCTGGCCCCCTCAGTCTCCTTGGGTATGCTCCTCTCCTCAGCATCTCTCACTGGACCCACAAAGACTCCTGTAGGTCACAGCTTCTTTACTATTGCTGGACCCAGCTTGTGTTCTGGCAGCAAGCTTCCATCTAGCATTTATTCTGATTAATGGAAAACTAGGAAGTACAGCACCAGCTACGCCTGTCCATTTTTCTGGATAAGGCCGTTGGTTGAACATACATTATGCCTCATTCAGCAATGAACTAATTACCAGATATGGAACTCAGTGATGTTCAAGCTTGTTTTTTCAGGCATTATTGGGGGGCGGAGGAGGGAGGGAGAAAGATTAGTTTGTTTCTTTGAAGGCCCTATTGTCTTGTTGAACCTGCAGCTGATTTGCTCTGAAATTTAACCTTGAAAAAGAATTTTTATTAATCAGATTCTGGACAAAAACATTTATGAGACAAACTTACATTTGCAAGCCCTATTCCCCCCCTCCACCCCCATTTTGGATTTAGATTACTCCTACAGGTGACAGAGCCATTACAACTGAATACAGCAACAACTTACACCTCCAAAATCTCTTGCATATAGAAAAGCTGTACATACCTAGCAGTTATTTTATCACTTTTCCTCCCTCCCCTCTACTTTGTCAGGGAGATGCAGGCTGGGGCAAGGGAGAAACAATCAATTTTTTTTAAAAATGAGAATATTTAAAATAGAATGTATGTAAGCTCTGTATGATTACAGACAATTTTTTCAAATCGAGACCATCAATTTACTGCTTACAAAACATGTGACATTTCTGATGACTGCAGTTTTTATAGGCTTCATTAAGATTGACGCTTTCCCTGTTCTCAGTTGCCTTTAACTTTGCTCAACTTTAATTGTTCAGGCTGAACTTGATAGTATGTTTCATCCACAATGCTTCAGCCATTTCTCAAAGTGAGATTAAAGAAAAATATGTTTTGCCTATGTTGAAACAATTCTTTCAGGTGTTTCATTGAGAAGCTCTGTACCTCCATGCTTTGGAGCAAAGGCTCAGGTGACAGGTGTCTTGCTAGTGTCTGGTATGTGCCTTTGGCTGTTCCTAGGGTGAGCAGATAGCAAATGTGAAAAACTGGGGACCCCCCCCTTTTTTTTGAGGGGTGAAGGAGTATAGTTGCATATATAAGACAAGCCCCTAAGTCTGGTCACTCTAGCTATTCCTATGAAAAAACATCCAAAGTTGGTGCACTTGTAAGATTTGAAAAACAACAGTTTGCAGATGCACTGTATAGGCTTTGTGAAGTTTGGCAGCTAAATTCACACACGATTTAATCTGCACTGAATGTGCTCCAGCCCAGGGCTGCGGAAGCCAGGCAGGGCTTCTCCTGCAACTGCTGCTCCCAGCTGTAGTGACACCAGAACTGACAGCAGGGAGATTCTCTCCTGTGCTTACTGCCAACCTCCACCACTCTGGCACCCAAGCAACAGGGAGGAGGAAACCTCCTGTCCCTAATTCAGAGGGGATGAGAGCCTGTAGGACAGGGATCACTAGTGGGACAAGTTGGACTGGGCTGAAGCAAAATAGCTAACCATTAGAGAAGACTTGCCTACCGAGCCTGGAATAGAACCCAAAATAACCAATAGCCAACATTCCTCTGCTGTCAGCAAATCTCTCTGAAACCCACTGGCAAAAAAATCCCGTCCCTCTCTAACGTTGTTAGGAAAACCTACTGCTGCTATTAGTTACTCCATTAGCTGAAGAGGTCTGCATGGTGGATCTAAATTAGGGATTCTCAAACTTCAATGCAACGTGACCCCCTTCTGACAATAAAAATTACTACATGACCCAAGAGGGGGGACCCAAGCCTGAGCCGCCCGAGGCCCACCACCCCAGGGTCGGGGCTCCCAAATCCAAAGCCCAAGGGCTTCAGCCCCAGGCAGGGGGCCTGTAACCTGAGCCCCAATGCCTTGGGCTGAAGCATTGGGGCTTTGGCTTCAGCCCCGGGCAGTGGGACTCGGGCTTTGGCCCTGGGCCCCAACAAGTCTAAGCCAGTCCTGGCAACCCCATTAAAACGGGATTGTGACCCACTTTGGAGTCCCGACCCCCAGTCTGAGACCCGCTGATCTAAATGTTCCAAACCTGCTGATGAATAACATGGGTGTCAATATAATCTCACATGATGGAATTTGCTTTTTTGAAAAGGTAGGAAATTACACACACAAAAGACTGTGTTGAAAGAACATTAAGGTTGCAAAGTCACACACTCAGAAGTTCAGATATACCAGAATTAAGGTGCCTGTGCAATCTTAATTTGGCCCCCCTGTGCAGATGCATAAATTGGAGTTATATAGCAGAGGTGACCAAACTGTGGCTCATGAGCCACATGCGGCTCTTTTACAATTAAAATGTGGCTTGCTGAGCCCCCCCCCCCCCCCCGATTCTCCGCCTATCAGAGGGGGCAGGGCAGTGGGGCTAGTTGCTTCTGCTAGAGAGTACTGGTGCCTGCGGGGCGGGACGGAGGGGGGGGGGGGGAGAGCATGTACAGTTTAAAAGGTTTGCCCCTCCCCCAACAGCTTGAGTCACAACCCCCTCTTACCATCAGGGGCCTCTCCCTGCAGCTCCCAGGTGTTAGCTCTGGTGGAGAGCAAACAGCCGGGAGCTACAGGAACAGGCCACTGCCTTTAGTTCCCTGGGGAGAGGCAGCAGCCCCCGCTCCCCCGCCTGCAGCTCCCAGCTGTTTGCCACTGCCTCTCCCCACAGCCACAGCTCCCAGCTTGCTGGCTCCAGCAGCTGCAGTGCAGAGAGGGGCCCTGAGGCATCATGTGACCACGCAGGGTCAGCAAACCTGGCAAAAATCTGAGGTGGCACGTGACTCCATGTGCCCCCTCGCGTGTCACCTCTGGTTCTGCCCAATGGGGACGGGAGTCTCAGGGCTTCAGCCCGGAGCCCCGGCAGGTGCCCCAGCTCTGGAACTTCTGAAGATTGCCGTATGCGGCTCAGAGGATCAGTAAGTTTGGCCACCCCTCTTATATAGTCTTTTATTACATGATCAAATAGTAATTTTACCACAGGACCCCTGCCTCATTCAGTCGATAAAACGGACTGATTTGCAATGAATGGTAATAATTAAAATAATGTTGACCTATAACTAAGTATAGCCTTTCCACTAAATCTGGCGGATGTTTCTTTGCTAACAAGGAAGATATAGTGTATCTATATTCATTTGATTAAGCAATTATATAACAACTTACATTTAAGCAGATTCTCAAAGTTTACATTTTTATGATGTTAGAAAACAGTGAATGATTCATTTCTTATTTACTAATTATTTTGTGTTGAGCTCTATTTGGATGGAAATTCAAATTCAATTAAAAAGACACCAAAACAGCATTTTATTTAATTTATCTTAAAAGTGCTGGATACACAAGAAAATAGTTTTGCAGTTTATCTAAGCATGTTTGGCATTTAAATTAACTATCTATTAAACAAAGCAAGTATCTGTAGTTAGTGATCCAAATGGATTGTTTCTGGACACCATGTGCTACCTACATTTTAGAACTACTAGATCTCACCCTCTCATACCTACTTTTTAATCTATAACCAAAAACCAGGAAAGCTTGTTTTCATCTTCAAACTCCCAAGTGGTTTCTTAGCTTTGAATTAGTGATTGAACTGAACTAGCTAAATAAACTGAAATCAAGAAAATAGTCCCTCTGTATCTGCAGAAATGACTCCTGATGTCAATAGCTGGTTTAGCACTTTAAACTCTGGTTCCAGGTGCTTAGCCAGTAACTGACACCAGTTCAGTGGTCTGACTTTGTTTAAAACTTGGCAGGCAAAAATGTACTAATTATTATTTTTTATTCAATTTAAAGAAGTTTAGGTTTTAACATAGGTTAATTCCAAGTTTAATTTTAAATAGGTTTATTTTAAAAACAAACGTGTATTTAATTTAAACTTTAAAAAAATCTGTTGGTTTTTTTTAAAAAAAATCCATTTTGTCCACACTGGAAGATAGTAAGTACCCATTCCATGAGAAAACATTTACTTCAACTTCATTCTGTTATGTCAGAATGATAAATGATCCCTTTTAAAAATTGAAGATTGTGATTACTGAGCTGACAGGCTCTTTCATCGAACAGTGAAATTTCTTATAAGTATTCAAGCATAAGTTGGAGTCAATTTATGGGTTTTCATATAACTAATTCTGCCCACATTGTGCGCCCATCTAGCATCATTCTTCATTTAAAGCCCTACGTGTTTTCTCTGAAGTTGCTGGCAATTTCTAAAGCAATACTTGAGACTCCACTACTGAAATGCTTGCTAGTAGTTGCCAAAGAACTATTCATTATCTGTATGCTGTACTTTCACCAATACTGACATGTGGTCTAATGGACAGGATACTGGGAGACTTGGAGCCAGGAGACCTGGATTCTACCATAGGTCTGGTAAAGTCACATCACCTCTATGTCTATTTCCCCTCTCAACCTTTCTTCAGATTCTAAACTCTCTGGAGCACAGACTGTTTCTCACTATGCATTTGCACAGAAACATGGTCCTGATTTTGGTCAGAGACTGTAAACATTTCCTTAAAATCCAACAGCTGTGCAAAATAAACTGTTTTTGCAAGTAACGTTTCTTACCATACAGTTCATGGCAAAGTGATTGTGCTGCGTCTGCAGCTCCATAGCGTGGGGGTGACTGGTTCCAATCTCTGTATAACTATTCAGAAACAGACCTTTGTTGTGTGTGATCCAGTCAAACATCTACAAGAAAAATAACGAGATCACTCATTTACAATGCAATGACAAGCTATAAACAAGGAACATGTGATTTCGCATTTTGAGAGAGAGACACAGATACTACAATAATGAAGCCTGAAGTTGCAGTTCATTTTTGCTACTTTGTTAATTTCAGTGTTAACCATCTCACAGTTTTCGCAAACGTTCTTTTTGGGCTGAAAGCACTGTGCTAGATCTCAGCCCAAAGATTGTCTTCACCCCATACTCTAGTTGCAGCAAAATCTGCTCCATTAAATTAGGGCCAGAGAAAAAAATCTTTACTTGAAGTGTGAAGGTATTGCACAGGTAATGCACAAATAAAGACAGCATTATAAAGCATCTACATTTTCATGTTGCTAATCTTCTCAATGCTGGCTTGCTAAATTTAAAAAAAAAATTAAGACAACCTATTAAAAGCCTAATTGTATAACTGCTTAAAAATATAATTTTAGTTATGTAATTGCCTGAATTCCTATCCATGTTTTATTTTAATTACAGCAGTGCAGCTTAAAGCCTATGCAATTATACGAAATATATATGTTCAAGTACACTATCACAACTTCCTCCATTTTTGTCTTACATACAATAGTCACAAAATCCTACATTATGACAATGCCAAGGTTTTTAAATTCAACATAAATGCAGGAAATGCAAGTTATACTCCCAACCACCATCTAAGTGAGAACTCCGCGCAACTGATGTACCTTGAATTATTGGCTACATTATTAAGTGTGACTTCAAATACAGCATTCAACATGTAGATTAGTTAATGTTGTATTTCCTTCACTTTTTAATTGCCCGTTTTCGGTGTGTGTGGATTAACAGAATTAACATTCACCTAGATTTTTTGCATGCAATGTATTATATATTTGATGCTAGGGAGCCGTTCAGTTTTTTGCCGGTGGAAGGTGAAACCCTACAGAGAACAAGCAGCCCGGCAAAACAGATGCAGAGCTTGATTCCCTGCTGTGATCATCAACTCCTCCATAATTCTAAACTGAAGAGACCACCTGCTCTCTGAGCTGGGTGAAAAGGATTCCTTGATGAAAGAACACAGCGAGGAACCAAAAGTGCTGCCAAGTTCAAAATATCAGCCTTAATATACATAGGTTACCAAAGCAACACTAATAACTTCAGTTCTCCATTCCTCCATGAGCTGGGAACACAGAATATATTGTAAGTGGCCGGGCTGAATGTCAGGACCTAGGAGCAGGAAAAGCCAAGAGTGTGACAGCTTCCATGTGAGGGCAATCCAGACATACCTGAGCAAAGAGGTTGAAAGTTTAGAAGAAAATCTCAGGTCTGCGTGACCCATGCCTGCAGACTTGGTGTTTCTAAGCCTGTGCTTGGGTATCCACATTGCATTGGAAACCCAGACTTTACAACCATGCTGGCACATCCAAACTGCTTTACGCATACCCAAGTCAGAACTTCAGCTTCTCTGGGTGTTTAGCATCATATCCCAGAGTTCCTAGCTCTCTAGCTAGCTGAAGCTGCTCTGTGCTTGGTTATGGGAGAACCGGTCTGTGGAAGTTGACAGGAAGTATTTTGCATGGTTTTAGCACACCAACACATCCAGCCAAGCCATTTTGAGTTCATATGCTCCCAGCAGTCAGAGCCATCAACATGGATTCCGACTTGGCGGAAAAACTTTTCCATCTCATGCTGCCAGTCCTAGTTCACAAATCAGGCAGAGCATCTGCAAGATGCTGGTGGACACTTCAGCGGCAGTTTCTGAGCTGCCAAAGGCACCTCTCAGAAGGGGGTACTGACATGCCAGCCATGACCCAGCTGATGCTGCTCATGTCTGTTACCTTAGCCACAGATTCCCTCTATGTTGACCAGCACTTCTGGAGCAGGGCCACAGCACAGATTGGTGGGATCACATCGTCATACAGACTTGGGGTGACTAGTCAAGCGCAGTCCTTTCGCATGAAGAAACAGATGTTCCTGGAGATATGCAATCAGCTTGCCCCATCCTCCAGTGCCAGTACACCCATATGAGGGCAGCCAGGCCAGTCCAGAAGCAGGTCACCATAGCCATCTGGCAGCTAGTTCCCCAGCCTGCTACAGGTCTGTGGCTAACCAGTTTAGAGTTTGCAAATCACTGTGCGAGTTGTTGTGGCAGAGGTTCGAGAGATGATCAGGACTGTGAAGTTCGGAAAGGTGGTAAGCACTACAAATGTTACTGCACAATGTCTGGGAGGACAAGGGGAAACCTCTTCTAGTAGACTCAGGACACTCCTGGATTTCTGAACTGGCATACAAAGCCAGACAGTGCATCTGTCATAAATGGTGCTGGATCCAGATGTCCCACAGAAATTAGGGATGCTTTATGTGCCCACATACCAGGTTTGCATGAGGCCATGCATAAGGGGGAATGAAGTGTTATTTTAAGTCATGCTCTGTATGGGTGAAAGGCAGCTGTGGGATTTTTTTTTTTTCCTTTTTCTTTTTTAAGTGTGTTGGTAATATGAATTCTGGAAACACTTTCATGAAACGTATGGAGATGTTATACATTTTATGAATATTGGCCAGGTACTTCAGTTCAATTTATGGATTACTCTGAAGTTTGTAAATTTTATGAAATTTACTGAGAATGGGCAAGTGATGACCTTTATTAACGTTTGCCACTTAAGATTACATATAATAAAACTTGAATTCCACACAAGGCTATAGTAGCAAGACTTTATTTAATACATGTATTAAAATACCAATATAAGAACCAGAAAAGCAGACCATACACCACAATAACCAAGTTCTGTGCCAGAACAGTGAAAGGTGCATGTTATCAAATGACATGGCCAACTATTCCTGGGTGTCCCCTGCTTGACTTTCCGGTGCATTTTATACCTGTGGGCTGCAACTGGACTTGAATGGATGAATCCAGAGGGTATATCTGCCCATTCCATGTGCTACTGTTCATTGCCTGTGACATGATCCAGCCAACTGCTGAACTGCTACACAGTCTGCAGGACACAATAATGTGGAGGGAATTCAGGGCATGGGGCTAAAGCTGGCAGTGGCAGTAGAACCTGCAGTGTGGTAGCCATGAGTAAAAGTAATAGCTTGAACTGCTCCTTCTGCTGCACTCAGTCTTCCTCCTTCAACCTGCAGGCATGCTCCATGAATCTCTCTGCCAATCCCTGCTCACGCTGTGCAGCGTCTCTCTCTTTCCAATCTTCTCTCATCCTTATCCTTCTGATATTTCATTGGGCACTTCTGGAACTCTATCTGCTGATTCATTCTATCTAGAATCTCTCCCACCAGCTCATCTCAGATTTTCTGCTTGCCCGCCCACTCCCCCAGGCTCCTAGTGCCATGTATTTGCCCTGCAGAGGTGAAAGAGTCTCAAAGGGGGGTGGGAGAGCACATTATTGTCCAGTCATTAAAAATTATATTTTCCACTTTATCAAAGGAGCTACTTTAATTCAAGGTCAAAAGATTTTACTTTTCAGCAATGGACTGTATTTTATTCACACAAAAAACATTGGCCATTGAAGATCTCCTCCAGAGCAGCACTGAAAGCCATGGACCAAATTAGACATTGTCGTTTTGTTTGGACTCATAATAGCCAGCTTTTTGGAGGACTCAGTTTACAGAACAGTATGGGCATGGCTAATTTGTAAGGTGCACTGTATTAGAGGGGAAGAGTATGTAAGGTTAATTGTGGGGCCCCAATCCATCCTTATAACAGCCATTAACTAGTAAGAATTTTATGATAACCACTTAACTTTCTTCCTCATTTTACGGTATCCATTTTGAATCCCAAGTGGTGGTGGGAGGAAAGCGGGGGGTGCTAAGGGAATGGCGTGGGCTCTGCCATGAACAGAAGCACATCCAAACCCTGTCTGGTATTCATAACGTAATAGACATTCCTCCCTTCCGTATGTTAATGGACATGGCGGCAGAAGTTTACCAGGGTCCGGCTTCGGTGTTTGCTCTGATGCCAATTCTAGAGCGCGCTGCTCCCAAGGGCTGTCCCCAAACAGCTCCTCTGAGTAAGGACCCAGGATATGCTGCATCTATTCCAGTAGCATAGCCTCTTCAGTTACCGGCCTCAGCACCAGGGTCACTTCTTGCCATTCATCCAGCTCTCGTCCAGCGGTGCCTCTGATTGGGGGGGTTATAGGGGCACCATCTCCACTCAGCACAGTCATGCACCGTTGTGTGCTCAGTGCACACTACAGTTCCCAGTACCCGGATGAATTTCTCATAAAAGAGGCAGGACGACAGGGAGTTCCCAAAAGGTTCCGTTGACATCCTTGAATCTGCAGTACTTGGTCTTCAGACACTGGCCCAAGTCCAGAAGGGTTCCTGGCCTAGTCAGACTAATTTCTGTGTGGACTGAAAGGGGTTTGGGCTTAAACCTGATTCAGAATCTAAGCTTCATGTGCTGTGAATACATACTCTTAAGGCAGTAGTTCTTAACCCACGGCCCAATCAACACACAGCTGCAGCCCATGTGACATGCTCAAGGTCATACAGGTAGTATATATATTGTGTGGATGAGGCCCACATAACACAGAGAGCTGCATATGTGGCCCACAATGGTAAATAGGTTGAGAACCACTGTCTTAAGGTCTTATCTGGACTAGAATAAAAAGGTGTGTGTATTAGAACATACTAGCTAGCACAGACAAGTTTTATAAATTTAGCACGATGCCTTTAAAACTTGCTGAGCTGCTTAGCACGTGTTAGCTAATTAATACCCACACCTTTTTTCCTAGTTTAGACAAGAACAAAGAAACATTAACCATCACAGAGCACGGCTACCCATATAAGCAAATCCCAGAGGTGAACAATCTCAGCTTTATCAACTCATAACCTACCTATTCCAGTCACTGGGAGATAGAAAAAAGGGAAGAGATTTTTTTTCTGAGAGACTGAAAAGACAAAACTCTGAGTGATTGGCATAAACCCTACAATCAAAACTTTTAAGCAGGAGTAACAATATGAATCAGGAGTTTTTCAGGTAAGACAATAAGGAAAATAGTTGTCAAGTGCCATATTTAGGTGCCTTAAACATTAACTCTTCCTTCATATGCTTTCTGTACAAAATTATCATAGCAAGAAATTTGCAGCTTTGTAGGCTTTCAATCCCTGCCAGAGTAACTGAATTAACACATTTCTGAGGAGATATGGGACATCATGAATGCTGGATGACAGAGAGCATTAAAACTTGGTCAGATTTTTTCTGTGCGTGTGTTTTTGAGCTAATGTAACCAAAGTTAAGAGTTCTCCAACCACTATGTGCATCATTTATTTTTTTTTTCAATTCCTGCACGGCAGAAACAGCTTCTATTTACTTTTTTGATAATTTTCCTTTGGTCACAAATCATACGTAGCAGCATCTCCAGGTGAAATTATAATCTGAGCATTTTAGAAAATGGGCCAAAACCCACTCTTCAAGTGTTTTGGCAGTCTAATTTCAGCCTCTCTTAGGAAGAAGCTACCACCTTTCCAGAAAGCTTTGTGATCAAATACACAGTTGTCATCAGTTTCTAGCTATGTCACATCTTCTGAAGCAGAACTGCTTTTACTCTAATGCACGTGTAACTCTTTACCCCTTACCAAACAAACCCTGGTAATACTCTGAACACAAATGTGAAGTGACTGTTCTATCTATGGCCATTCATTAGGCTTCCCCACAACTAGGGTGTGCACTCTTTTCAAAAGATATTATCAACCACTAAAAATGAATCTCAGGAAATTAGACAGCACATCCGTCTTGCCCAGTAATTAACACAGGACTCTTAAACATGTCAATGTAGGCATCTTTTTCCCCCTCCTGTAGTTCACGAGAGTTTAACTCATTCTGACCACTTACAGACTGAGCAAGTGTCACTCAACTAGAGACTGGGATGATGCATCACTGCATTCACCCTGCTGCAGCAGAGGGACATTGCTCTTTAACAGTATTTTGTGTCAGCCAAAATACCATTCTAAAATAAACTTACTGCAGCTGAAGTGTCTGTGTGTCACTCACAACCCAAATCCCTGTCAGTTAATCAAGTTCACTGAAACACCAATTATCCATATTAGAAACCGAGTTCAGAAAATACTAAAAACCGCTTTGAATAAAACAGTCCCCGCTACCTCAATGGAAAGTTGTACTTAGTAGTTCTTAGAGAATGTTTTGCAGCTTTCACTGTCATTTTTTTTTTTTTTTTTTTAAATCAGACAAGACCAGCCTTAGTACCTTGGAGGTGATGGTGCATGTTTGTTTCCCCTCCACCCCACAGCCCTTTTACCTTTTCAGCATCTTGCTCAAACAGCCTGAGCTGAAAACATTGGTCCAGTTTCAACTTCCGCACATGCCACATCTGATGCAGATGCTGCCGAGTTGAGTGCAGCCGGTCCAACATGGTGGATACTTTGGGTAAAAGGTTCTGCAAGTCTGCGTTCCCTGACCCAGAGTTCTTTTTGGGGAAACTTTCACTGCTCTGTATCCGCTGGAGCAGCTTTTGTCCTTCCAAGTCAAGGTCCTCAATAGGGGCCTTAATGACTTTCTTCTTCAATTGTGAATGCTCCTCAATCATATTTCGAGCACCCTCCAAGTCCTGAGGCAATTCCTTTTTAGCCAATATATCCTGCAGTTCCTCCAGTCTGGACAGCATGTGGGTTGCACTGCTTATGTAGTCCTCAAAGGCAACTCTGATTTCAATCCATTCCTCATGGTTATACTCCAAACAGCCATCAAATTCTGGAGTTAGTTGAGAGGGGTCAACTACTTTGGTAAGGCCTTCCAGAGATACCATGTTAGTCTAAAACACAATGAAGAATATTGCAATCACAAATCTGATGCATTTGGAAAATACAGTGAAAATACAGTTCAAAGCATCTAGTTAATATTTTCTATGCTTGTATTTTGAACAATAATCAACATTAAAAACAACATGGCAACACACACTGCTTTATTTACAAAGCATATGTGGCCTTAGAAACCACAAATCTAGGCAATGGAGCCTCTTGCTTTCCATATATTTCCATTTCAAGGGGAGCACTTAGGTCAGCTTTGGAAATCCTACCCCCTGGGAGGCAAGATACTAAATCCTGCAGAAACCCAATCTCTTGTTCACAATGGGTTTTTATAGCTAACTCATGTCTCATGTTTACATTTATCATCTCATCATGCTTCATGAGAAACAGCTACACTCCTTTTGGCGACTGTTTTGATTAAAGTTTTGAAGTACCCATTGCAGAGTGGGAGGATAAGACCACAGGCTGGGTGGCAGCTTTCCTTTGCATGTCATACTGGTATTAACAGTTACCACTACCTTGGCTAAGTGGAAAAATCTCTTCCCTTCATAGGAAGAGGCCAAGATCTTTTTCATGAATTTAACAGAGATTCCTTTAACATGAGACTAAAAATAGACCCACACTTTTTGCAGTCCTGCAGCTTGATTTAGCTCTCCACCCATCCAAACGCCAAGGTTCAGCTCAACTATTTTTAATAAAAAACAGAGCTAGTTGGACCAAAACTCCCCATGAACTAAGCAGTAAGCCTACATTTTTCTATCTTGCTATTACCTCAAATTCAAACTTAGAGCTGCCGAAGTTAGTCCTCTGTTTTTGCCAGAAGTTGTCCGGCTTGATTATCAGTGCAACATGAATACAACAGGGAAAGGATTCCTGTAAAATCTTCAGCAGAGGCTTAATAGAGTCCCATTTAGATCCACGCATGTCTACAATCACTGTGAATCCTCGTTTACAAACTTCTTCACTGGGGGGAGAAAGAAAAGAAAAGAAAATGTTAATATGCACTATTACAAGTTAAAGGCCAAATTAGGCATCTCTTGTTCCATCACAATTCTTGGTAATTCACAAAAAGATGAACAGGAGTACTTGTGGCACCTTAGAGACTAACAAATTTATTAGAGCATAAGTTTTCGTGGACTACAGCCCACTTCTTCGGATGCATATGAAGTGGGCTGTAGTCCACGAAAGCTTATGCTCTAATAAATTTGTTAGTCTCTAAGATGCCACAAATACTCCTGTTCTTCTTTTTGCGGATACAGACTAACACGGCTGCTACTCTGAAACTTGGTAATTCAGTTACCTGTGTAACCGGAGCAGGATTTGGCCTAAATGCTTACAATCAGATGTACTAACCAGGTCTAGAACTACACCCTGGTAAAGGAAGCACAAAACTTGCTCTTAGGCAAGATTAGTATTTCATTTCCAAGCTCTCTATGTAGTTATCATTTTTCAGCCTTGTTGTGAATCGGCAGAGCAGCAACCATATTCACAAGCTGTTTTTCAATGCTGTACTAGTATCATTCATTTTGTATACCTATATTTTATTCTCTTACGCTGTACCCCATGGAAGGAGAGAGAGTCCATTTTAGCAGCAAAATGCATTAATTAATACCTGATTTTTTTATCCCTTCTGCACATCAATGACATACCTCTTCGTGTCTGGAGAGTGGGGGTACTCTAGTACCAACTTTGCTATGCAAATTAACTGGATGAGTCTCAAACAAAAATGCATGAAGACAATTAAATAGGTATCTATGAAAGATGTGTCCAGTGTTAAACATTAGCAGTGCTGTGGTCCCAAGGTCAAATAATCCAGACTGACCAATCTAAAAGTTAAGTATAATCTAAAAATAGCTGATGAAAAAGTTTTCCAGGCTGCTGAGGAAAAAAGTGAAGTTTATCCATTGGTAAAATGTGAGCTCAGTTTTACTGGCTGAGCAGAAAGCAGCCCTACACTCTATGGCACTGGAAAATGCTGATTTCCACTACAAGCACCGTGTTGTCATTAATGACGATCTTGGGGTGAGGGGTTCTGGCACTACAGAGTTTCTTCCGCCAGCAGCATCAAATGGGCGCTCTATGGGACTATGTTACTGGAAATCAGGGTACTGGAAGCCCAGGCCCCCCATCCCTCCCCCAACCCATCTGGGCCATCCCACTCTGGCCAGGCACCTCATTCCTCCCCGTATACGGAGTGATCCAATGGCCAAATGACAAACTCATTGTCATAATGACCATAGTCATTTGGCCAGAGAGCCTCTATAGGCTGGTAGCTGGGTCTCCCAAAGCCAGTGGTCTAGAAGTTGTAAGGAGGGTGCTACGACTTCCACCCCCAAATGCCTATTTGTGACTCTAGCCCTTTACAGATGTCAGAATAAAAATCCATTTCAGGCCAAACAAACATATTTTCATGTAAATGCTTCCCCGTACTCTAATTTTTTGATTCACTGACATTTTCTGCAATTTTTGGATTCAGTTTGGGTCAAACTTTTTATTATTTATTATTATTATTATTATTGTTGTTGTTGTTTTAGAACTGCCAGCGAACCAGGAAAATCCATTATTCACCTAGCTCTATGTGCAATAGTTACGTGCTCTTATTTTTAGTCTGCAAAGAAACTGCAGCAAACTTTGAAAGCACATCACCAAATCAATGAGACTATGTGAGTGAATTTGAACCACTTGAATGAGCAAGATTTGAAACATCGAGCCCTAAAAAATAATTTATTCAGAGTTGGGTCAAAAAAGGTCAAGTATTTTAAAATATGTTTGTTTGTGACTCAATAAACTACATTCTAGAGAATTTGCTCATCAATTTTCGTGCAGCAAAGCAGCAGCTTGATTTAATCCTTACCTTTTACATTTTTAAAATGTAAAAGCATTAAAATAAGGCTACGGCTCAGATCACCTTTAGGTTTATTAATTTCACATCATATTTTCTCTCAACTTAAGTTTTCTAAAGAACAATCAAACTGAATGCTGGTGTGAAACCAACCTGCTCAGAGAAAAAAAATTAGACACAAATGTATCCATATTTATTAGCCCTGAACAAAAGCAACATAAAAATTGCTGTAGTGGAACTCTCAAAGAGCGAATTTATGACAAGATTTTCAAAAGCATCTAGTTAATTGAGAGTACAACTCCCAATGACTTTCAACGGAACTTGTGCTCCTGATTCATTTTTGAAAACTAAGCCTTAACCCAGTAGTTGTTCCCTGGCAGTGGTCTACTCAGAAAAAGATAAAACCGTGCTGCAGTTGGACTTTAACTGGGGTGATAGCTAAGAGAAGACAATACCGCCCAGGCTTAGCCAGAGATCTGCTTATACCCGAAGCACTGCTATTGTTACCCATTTTAATAGCTCTGTGTAAGCACAGAGGCCTTTCACTTGCTGCTGTAAGTACACAGAGGGAACAGGGGAGGTCACTGCTTCTCTATTTTGCACTTGTTCCTCCTTCTCCTCCACCCTGAATAGGAAAGGCATTGCTCCCAGCTACAAGGGCTAGGGGAGCCCCCCGGCATTAACTGACAATGGATCCAAGGCTCTAAAACGGACCTTCCTCTCCAACAAAATCTTCCGTTTTGCACCTTAATGGTCCTTCTACTTAAGGGCTGCAATAGCTACCTTCTGCTTCAGCTTACTCCCTCGGAACTCTAGCCAGTACCACTTTGCCCCTTCCCTATCAAATCCTGCGGAGAGTCTATGGCTTTCCTCACGACTTGTTTTGGGAAGGGACAGGTGGTGGGGCAAAGATAACAGATCGCTTCTGCTCACTTGGAGCCCAACTCAGGTGTAGCACCGGCAGCCGTTTCCAGCCCTGAACACATTCATGAATACAAGCCTCCAACACCTTTCTATTCCCTTGAGATAATTCAGACAGAGGGTGAAATCTCTTGTCCATTAAAGCTAGCAGCTTTGGCACACCTATTCAGTTCCCAGAACCTCCTGCCATTGTGTAAACCACTTAAAACACACCAATAGCAAAGCATGTGAACTACCTCAAATTCAAAAAATATTGTGTAACAGACAAGGAACAGCCAGTCAGAAATAGGTAAGAGTCACATAATACAGGGATTCTGCCAAAAGACTCAGGTGACATTAGGAAAGCATGCGTTGGAGGATTGTTTAGCCCCCTACTGTATCATAAGTTACAGTGGCTTGTTTACACAAACTTGTGCCAAAACAAAAGAAATCCGTTTTAATGCACACTTTTTGGGGGTCTGTTTTCAGTTTGTGTATAAGCCAGCCCTTACTATCTGTAAGAGACAACTCCTTTTTACCACTTTGGCAGTTTAAAAGTGCTGTACAGCCAGACAGTTCAGCCATCACGGGTAACACTAGTTTAACGAGACTTCCCTGGATGTAGAAACTATTTCTCAATTCCTTCTTGGAACCCCCGCCATAGTAGGCCTTGCCAGAGAGAAGGTCTTGTGGCTTTGTACTGCTGCCTTCCAGCTAGTCTCAGCTATTAGAACCACTCCTTCAGGTCAGACTGCTGAGGTGATGAAAGCAGCCTTCGGGCTAATTTAACTCACACCAGAGTTGGCAGGCCTTAGCTGGACCCAGAATAAAGGGCATACAGTAGTCAGCTCTGTCCCCACTCTGTCCTGCACTGAGAATAGCTCAGCTGAAGCAGAGGCTGGGGCAGATACTTTTCTTTAATACCAGCTCCAATTTGTGTATTTTTGAAGGCGTTTTTCGTTGTGTTTCAGAGCATATAAGATGTCCAAGTTACGATGGTAGACGACATTATTATTCAAACAGGTATTCTTTATAGTTTTACATATTGCTTTCTTCTTAGGCCTTGTATCAACAAGTTTAGTTAGTCAATTAATTGTAACTGTGCTAGTTCAAGACCTGTTAGGAACTACGGTAGACTTCAATACCACTAACATGTGTTAACAGATCATGACAGGTTTCAGAGTAGCAGCCGTGTTAGTCTGTATCCGCAAAAAGAACAGGAATACTTGTGGCACCTTAGTCTCCTGTTCTTTTAACAGATCATGGTCAACCCAAGGAGGCGGCCGAGGTGTTCAATGCTATCAACACTAGGTACTAACGTGGTTTTTAAATCAACTTTTTCTCCTACTTTTGACAAGTCTTTTGAGTGATGTTCTCATTATTTCAGAATGCAAGCACCCTTGTATGACCATCTAGACCAGTGGTTCCCAAAGTGGGGTTCGCAGAACGTTTCAGGGGGTTTGCAAGAAAAATTTCATTAATGGCGGCCAGAGGACTCTGCTGGGACCCAGTTGCAGGGTAGACAGCCCGAGCCCCAGGGAGAGCGGGGCCAGGCAGTTTGATCCAGCAGCCCGAGCCCTCCCAGTCAGCGGTGGAGCCAGCAGCCCGAGCCTCAGGGAGAGCGGGGCCGGGCAGTTTTGAGCCGGCAGCCCCAGCCCTCCCCTGTCAGCAAGGGCGCCAGCAGCCCCGAACCCCAGCACTCCATGCGGGGTGCAGGTGGCAGCTCGGATCCCTGTCCTTGTCAGGCAGGGGAAGTTTGCATCCAGGGCAGTCAGCAGGGGGCCACGCTGAACATGGGGGGCAGTCCAAGCTAATTTGTCCCTCCCAGGGCGCCTTCCTCAGCGGAAGAAAAGCTGTTTGGGAGCCAAACCAGCCGGAAGCACATTGTAGCCAGTGTAGGAGTGTTAAGGTATCTCAGTAATTGTCCTTCTCTCTGGAGTGCTGATTTGCTTCAGTGAGTGGATCTTCTCAGTTTCTAGTTTGTTGGTTGTTAGCAGTCTCTGTCTGTTATTTTTATTAGAACTTTTGTACACAAGTTCAATGGATAAGTGGCTGAAAAAGGAAAGTGTAAAGACGCAAGGATCAGCTAGTGTTTCCTCAAGTCCACACTGTGGAAAATCTACGTCTAATGATCATGATGGTCCTGGAAAGTCACTTACAAAGAAAAGAAAATATGATGATGATTATATAACATATGACTTTGCATGCATTGGTGATCAATAACATCCACAACCACTGTGTGTGATTTGTGGTGATGTTCTAGCAAACAGCAGCCTCAAACCTTCTCTACTTCGGCACCATTTAGAAACTAGGCATCCTGCACAACTCGACAAGCCTGTTGATTTTTTCAAGCAAAAATTAGCGGAGAAGAAAAGTGACATTACCAGTTTTATATCCAAAGCAAGTACTGATAATGAAAATCCACTTAAAGCGTCCTACCGCATGAGCTACCGAGTAGCAAAAGCATCAGAAGCCCATACCATAGCAGAGAGCTTGATTGGTCCATGCATAAAAGACTTAGTTCATTGCATGCTCGGAGAAAAGACTGCAAAAAGGATTGACATGGTACCTTTGCCCAATAATACGTTATCACAAAAAATTAATGACATGTCAAATAATGTAGAGACCACAATTGTAGACAGAGTGAAAAATAGTCCATATTATGCTATACAGTTGGATGAATCAACTAATGTAGCTAATCTAGCTATTTTGCTACTGTTTGTACGTTATGTGAATGAAAGTCTGGTTGAAGAAGACTTGTTGTTTTGCCGATCACTGGAAGAACGTACAACTGGAGAAGATATCTTCAATCTGACTAATGCATATTTTCAAGAAAAGGAAACAGATTGGTCTCGTTGCCTAGGCATTTGCACCGAAGGGGCCACATCAATGACGGGGAAGTATACTGGATTTGTAGCTCGAACAAAAAAGGTTGCATCAAAAGTCTCTTGGACTCATTGCAGCATCCATAGACAAGCCCTTGCAACAAAATGCATGCCTGAGGGACTGAAGGAAGTGCTGGACAATGCAGTGAAAATGGTGAATTTCATAAAATCATGGCCAACAAATTCCAGAATATTTCACGTACTTTGTGAAGAAATGGGTAGTATACATGACTGTGTGTTGACCCATACTGAAGTTAGATGGCTTTCAAGGGGTAAAATCCTTGTGCGCTTGTTTGAGGTTAGAACGGAAATCCTAGTTTTGTTTTGTTTTTAACAGCCACCCTTTCCACCTTGCCAGCTGTATGGAAAATAATGTCTGTCTCCAGAGCCTAGCTTATTTAGCAAATATTTTCTCAAGAATTAATGACCTAAATTCATCTCTTCAAGGCCTCAATATAACAGTTTTCAATGTGAAAGACCAAGTTGAATCCCTGATAAAGAAGTTGCAGTTCTGGGGAAGTTGTTTGGAAAACAATCAAACTGAGTGTTTCAGTAATCTTCATGACTTCCTGGCAGAACATAAACTTCAGTTGGATCAGTGCACTAAAACCAATATAATTGCACACCTAAAAGGACTTTGCACAACTTTCAGGGAATACTTTCCAGCTATGTCAAGCGATAATGACTAAATTCGCAACCCTTTTGATGATACCACTTTCTCAACACAGATATTAAACACCAAGGAAAAAGAGAAATTGATTGAGATCTCCTGTGATTACGAACTGAAAAGGAGTTTCAGAAATCTATCATTGATCAACTTTTGGCTGAGTTTAAGAAACGAGTACCCCTTTCTGGCAGAAAAAGCTGCTGCAGTTTTGTTACCATTTTCAACAACATACTTATGTGAGAAAGCATTTTCCTCGTATGCACATCTGAAAACCAAATACAGAAACAGATTTGATGCCGAACCAGACCTGAGACTTTATCTTTCTCCAGTGGTTCCAGATTTCCAAGAGCTATGCAGAGCAAAGCAAGCGAATCCATCACACTGAGGAAATTTAAACTTAAATCCCTGGAAATATTCATTTTTAGGAGGGGGTTCACAAGATGTCACAATTTAGTGAAAGGGGTTCGCGGGCTGTTAAAGTTTGGGAACCACTGATCTAGACCACTGCCTACACCCAGCTGACATGCAGCAGCCAGTCTGCCAGCAATCCACATTCCACAGGCAGCCCAATTTGCTGTTAAGTCTTTTTGTAAGCAGCTTAGGGCATGGCTACATTTGCGAGTTAGAGCGCATTAAAGCAGACCCGGGTGCCCTAACTCATGACCCGTCCACACTGGCAAGGCACTTAGAGCGCCTGGACTCTGCAGCTGGAGCACTCCTGGTAATCCACCTCCACGAGAAGCATAATGCTTGGGACGCCTCGGCTGAAATGCCTGGGCGTCAGTGTGAATGAGGTGTTGCATTACTGCGCTCTGATCGGCCTCATAATCCCCTTAAGTCAAGTGGCCACTCTTGTCATTGTTTTGGAATCGCTGCAGGAATGCGGATATCCCCTTTCAAAGCTCCATTTCTGACAGCTGGCATGCTTATCTGCTCCAGGACAAAGCAAACCATTACTGTGGAATGCTGTGTGTGTGAGAGAGAGAGAGAGAGAGAGAGAGAGGCGGGGGGAGAGGGGGGGTCTGCTGCTGTCTGAACTTACAAGACAGCATGCTGACATGCTCTCAGCACCCAAAAAAACCACTCTTTCTCCCCCCCCATACACACAACACACTCGCGGCCACCCCCCCCCCCCCCCCCCCCATTTGTAATGTGGCCACACCAGTGCGCTTGAATCTGACAGTGTGGACACACTGCAGCGCTTTCCCTACTGCGGTCTCCAAGGGCTGGTTTAACTCACAGCACTCTACATCTGCAAGTGTAGCCATGACCTTAAAAACAGTGAGGGGCGTGAACTTGCATTGCTCCTTAACCCATTTCATTTCATAACTGGGAAAGATGCTGCAACACTAACCAACAGTGTAATATGATCGGTTCTTACCTAGGGATACAAGCTAGGTATGATATTAGTCTCCTAAGGTCCTCTTGTCGTATTCTATCATGATTGCTGCGAGCTGGAAATGTTAGAATGGGGCCTCCACGTTTATCTCTGCCACCTGAAAAACAAGATTTGTGATAAGTGCCAAAAGCATATTATACAACACAACAAACCAACAAGAGTCCCTGCCTTGGAGAGTTTACAATCAGACTGCACTTAGAAAAGAACCAAGGCCTCTTTCTAATAGGTATGCATGTCCACTTGGAAAGAAAATGTGATTTAAAATTTACTAAACAGAACCACCCAAGGCTGTGGGTCAAAAGACCATTTTAATTAAATAACAAATTGTTGGGGTCAGGACGACCAACACCATGCTCCTCTATTTTCATCACTGCAAGCCAATGATATGCCTGATCCCCTGGCAGCTCACAGGATGTGAATGTCAGGGAGTCATCTACACAACCTTACCTACTGCTCACAGCTTGGTGTATTTACTTATGGGGGGAGGGGAGGTTATCTGCACCTAGTGTGTGCTTCTCAGAGAATTTAAGATAGCTGGCTTTGTGTAACTGATTCTTCTTAAGCCAAAAACCAGTTTAAAAATTTCCCAAAAGACACACTTAGGGCATGGCTACACTTGCGAGTTAGAGCGCATTAAAGCAGCCCAGTGCACTCTAACTCACAACCCATCCACACTGAAAAGGCACGTAGAGCGCTCTGACTCCACGGCTAAAGCGCTCCTGGTACTCCACCTTTGGTGAGCAGAATAACGTGTGATGTGCCCCCGCTGGAGCACCGCGGAGCCAGTGTGAACGCCCTGGTCTGTTAATGCGCTCTGACCGGTCTCCAGAAGTGTCCCACAATGCCTGTACTAGCCAGTCTGGTCATCAGTTTGAACTCCACTGCCCTGCCCTGAGGTGACCAACCGTCAGACCCGCCCTTTAAATTCTTTGGGAATTTTGAAAATTCCCTTCCTGTTTTCTCAGCCAGGCGTGGAGTGCTCTCAGCGAATCTTTCCAGGTGACCATGCCTCCATGCACCAGGTCATCCCCAGTATGGAGCAATGGCGAGGTGTTGGACCTCATCAGTGTTTCGGGGGAGGAAGCTGTCCAGTCCCAGCTGCGCTCCAGCCGTAGGAATTATGATACCTTCGGACAGATATCAAGGGACGTGATGGAAAGGAGCCATGACTGGGACGCTCTGCAGTGCAGGGTTAAAGTGAAGGAGCTGCGGAATGCCTACCGCAAAGCCCGCAAGGCAAACTGCCGCTCCGGTGCTGCCCCCACGACCTGCCATTTCTACAAAGAGCTGGACGTGATACTTGGCAGTGATCCCCCCTCCACTCCGAGGACCACCATGGATACTTCAGAGCCCAGTCCAACAAGGCAGGAGGAGGAGAAGGAGCAAAGCGGGATCAAGGGTGCTGAGGAGGAGGAAGACACCCCGGCATCCCTAGATGCATGCAGCCAGGAGCTGTTCTCAAGCCAGGAGGAAGGTAACCAGTCACAGCGGCCTGTGCTTGGGGAAGGACAAACACCAGAGGAGGTTCCCGGTAAGCGGCTTTTATTTTGGGAAGAAAGTTATTCAGTGTGGGCTCTTGGGGCCAGGAGGCTAGGGCTGCATGCATGCCTAGATGTAGAATAGGGCGTTGATGTGCTCTCTCACATCGCGGTAATCGGCCTCAGTGACCTCTTCAAAGGTCTCAGCCAGAACTTGAGCAATGAGCTTGCGCAGCTTTCGTGGGAGAGCCACTGTGGTCCTTGTCCCAGTCAGGCTAACATGTCCGCGCCACTGTGCCGTGAAGGGCAGGGGGACCATTGCTCACACAGGCAAGCTGCATATGGGCCAGGGCAGAAGCTGCATTGTAGTAGAAGAACCTCCCCTTGCTTCCCAGGTCACCCTCAGCATCAAGATATCTTCCAGGACGAAAGCCTATGGCAAATGTGGGGACACTGTTCAGTATAGCGGCCCCCTGCAGTTATTGGCTCTCCCCAAGGCACAGAAACCCAGACGACAGTACAGCCATGAATCCCCCTTGACCCTGTGCTTACTCACCATTTTGGGGCTCCAGTGGGTTGTGTGCGCTTGCTTTGAGACGGGCAAATTATGCTATTGTGTAGACTGTGCTTGCTCTCCTTAAGTACGGGAGAATCATTGCTCTGTCTTATGTGAACAATGCTGCCTCTGTAAAGTGTTGCATTTTGCCTTTACGGATGCAACCTTGAGATCTTAGCCATCCATGTTATCACCGGCTGAGAGGCCGCAAAGGATCAGGAGGAGGCCAAGTAGAAGCAAAGAGGACATGCTGCATGAAAATCAATAAGTGCAGGAGTGGTGGGAGAGTGAAAGGAAGGTCCGCCAGCAGAATGCGGATCGCTGGCACCAAAGCACGGAACCGCTGATAAGCATCATGGAGTGCCAAGCGGACTCGATCCAGGCGCTCGTAGCCATGCGGGCAGAGCACTATCACGCCCACACACCCCCTGCAGTCCTTGTCCCAAAACTCTTTCCCTTGTGCCCCCATGTCACCTCCAACCCATTTTCCCCAACATCCGGGTTCTTATCGCCACCAGCTGCCTTCAACACCTGTAGCTTCACCACCTAGCCCTGAAAACTACGACGCTTACCCACTGCACTCAACCCCATCACCATGCAGTAGTGCCATCCTGAAGTGCAGCACTCATTGCCCAGCACTCCAGACAGGAAAGCTGAGTATGATAACAGGACATACGCAAATCTGTGATTGAACCGTTCCCCGTCCCACCTCCTTGCCCTTTCTGTTTCCCAAGCAGTTGTGTTTCTTTTCAATAAATGCATTTTATTTTCAAAAAATTGATTTTTTTGCTTTGAAAACATTCTTTATTATTGCATAAAATAAAAGAGACCTTAGCCCAGGAAAGCAACAGGCACTGTAAGTCAGTGTATTATACGTAGTAAACACAGATTCCAACTAACATTGGAACCACTGCATTTCACTCCTGTGCAGGGCACCAGACATTACTGGTGGCTTTCAGCCTCAAATTGCTCTCTCAAAGCATCCCTAATCCTTGCAGCCCCGTGCTGGGCCCCCTCTAATAGCCCTGCTCTCTGACTGTTCAAATTCAGCCTCCAGGTGTTGAACCTCCAAGTTCCATGCCTGAGTGAATCTTTCACCCTTTGCTTCACAAATGTTATGGAGGGTACAGCATGCGGATATAACCACAGGGATGCTGTTATCGGCCAGGTCCAGCTTTCCATACAGAGAGTGCCAGCGACCCTTTAAATGGCCAAAAGCACACTCCACAGTCATTCTGCACCGGTTCAGCCTGTTGTTGAACCGCTCCTTGCTGCTATCAAGGCTCCCTGTGTAGGGTTGCATGAGCCACAGCATTAAAGGGTAAGCGGGGTCTCCAAAGATCACAATGGGCATTTCGACTTCCCCTACTGTGATCTTCCGGTCTGGGAAAAAAGTCCCGGCTTGCAACTTCCTGAACAGGCCAGTGTTCCGAAAGATGCGGGCGTCATGCACCTTTCCGGGCCAGCCTGTTTTAACGTCAATGAAACGCCCACGGTGATACACAAGCGCCTGGAGAACTACAGAGAAATACCCCTTCCGATTAACGTATTCGGATGCTAGGTGGGGTGGTACCAGAATAGGAATATGCGTCCCATCTATCACCCCTCCACAGTTAGGGAAACCCATTTGTGCAAAGCCAGCCACAATGTCATGTACATTACCCAGAGTCACGGTTCTTCTGAGCAGGATGCGATTAATGGCCCTGCAAACTTGCATCAACATGATTCCAGTGGTCAACTTCCCCACTCCAAACTGGTTAGCGACCGATTGGTAGCTGTCTGGAGTTGCCAGCTTCCAGATTGCAATAGCCATCCGCTTCTCCACCAGCAGGGCAGCTCTCAATCTCATGTCCTTGCACCACAGAGTGGGGGCGAGCTCCTCACATAGTCCCATGAAAGTGGCTTTTCTAATCCGAAAGTTCTACAGCCACTGCTCGTCATCCCAGACTTACATGATGATGTGATCCCACCACGCCATGCTTGTTTCCCGAGCCCAAAGTGCCATTCCATGGTGGTGAGCATGTCCATGAATGCCACAAGCAATCTCATGTCGTATGCATTACATGAGTTGATATCATCGTCCGAGTCCTCACTGTCACTTTGGATCTTAAGGAATAACTCGACTGCCAAACGTGACATGCTGGCGAGACTCGTCAGCATATTCCTCGGCAGTTTGGGTTCCATTCCCGCAGACCGGAAGGGAAGACAGAGTGCGCAGTAAAAAAAATGTTGAAAGATGGCGCCAATTGTGAACGGAAGCAGAGGGATTGCTGGAATGCGAAGCAATGCATCACAGGGCGTTGGGACAGAACCCAGAATGCCCCGCATCCCCCAGCCCCTTCCCGCAAACCACAGCGCCAGAATGGGAAGAGGTGCTCTGTGGGATAGCTGCCCACAATGCACCGCTCCCAATGCTGCTGCAAGTGCCGCAAATGTGGCCATGCCAGTGCGCTTGCAGCTGTCAGTGTGGACAGACTGCAGCGCTTTCCCTATTGCGCTCTACGAAGGCTGGTTTATCTCAAAGTGCTCTACGTTTGCAAGTGTAGCCATGCCCTTAGGCTACGTCTACACTGTGCACCTTACAAGCGCACGGCTGTGCCACTGCAGCCGCACCATTGTAAGGTGTGCAGAGTGGCCACTCTATCGCCAGGAGAGAGCTTGCCCGTCAACAAAATAAAACCACTTCCAATGAGGGGTGGTAGTTTCGTTGCCAGGAGTGTGGCTCCCGGCGACCAAGTGCTGTCCACACTGGTGCTTTTCGTCACTAAAACCTTCGTCCTTCAGGGGGGAGTTTTTTCACAATGCTGCATGACAAAAGTTTTAGCGACGAAAGTGCCATTGTAGACAAAGCCTAAAACCTGACAGAAACAAACCATGCTATCCGACTGCATGCTTTTTGGTTAGTTACAATTCCATGACTGACAGCAAGTTACAGATAATCATAGTTTCTGTGAAACTTGTTCATTTGACTGTGCAACCACAAAGACTAAAGTGAAGGGGTGGGGAGTTGTCTTAACCAAAGACATACTACAGATCTCAGCATACTCCCACCATCTGAGTGCCTATACACTATTAATATAAATGACTTCAATTAAAGTAGTTGGATCACATCAGCATGTGCCTACTTAGAAGAGCCCATGGACACTACATAATTTCATATTGAGAGCTTTATTCTGCATATCTGTACAGTAAATATGAACAACTCAGCTATGGGTAATATCATCCTATAAAGAAAGAACAGCACCACATGCTGTCAGCTGCATTGAACTACTCAAATATTACTGGGAGCTATTAAGGTGTTGCTTTTGAAATCAAGAGTTTTAAGCAAGTGCATACGATAACAGCATCAAGACACACTTTCTGCAGTGAGGATGCATCCTCATCCTAATAGAAATACAAATCCAAGGCCTAAAAAAAAAAAATTAGGACTATGCTTTAAATAATGTTTAGACTTCAGCACTGCAGTACAACGTAGCTGAAATAGCACAAACAATGCGCACCTAGCAATAAAAGAACTGGGATTGTAGGGGTGACTTTCATTGTAGATTTTTGTCACTATCTTCAAGTACTTTTAGTAAGAGACTCCAAGTCTTGAGTTTATAAAATCTAAAACTCGTGGTGACATCTGAGGCTTACCCAGAATATACTTTGTTTTATAAGCAAATGACTCGAAAACAATGGGTTTTAGTACCCATTACAGTAAGAGATAAATGTATTATACATTCATCTGTTGACCTGCAGCTGCTGAATCTGTCAATTATTTAGGAATTTATCCTCATGTTCACTCTGGAAAAAGTGAAATCCTTGTATCACTGTGTAATAGACTGGACCAATAAAACATATAGATAATTGGCTAGCCGCTCTGCCTCTGAGCTCCCCCACTTTTATCCGAGTGGTTTTATTCCGTAATTTTGTGAACAAAGTAAATAAATTCTGCTTGATGAATGGACTGCAACTGTATACCCAATCACCTACTAGTGACAATGAAATTTAATTATGGGGCACCACTTCATACACTAAAATTAACTGCATGTCTTCATTTCTATCATTGCTCATTTTATAGCTTTAAGCTTGACATAGAAACTCCTCTTTTAAATTCAACTTAGTATACAAAATGATCAGCCATATACCTGTGTGGTGTAAACTTTAAACTCTACCTTGTAGTCAGTGCAGTATTGCTTCCGAGATGCTGTCAGATTGCTTTTGCTGGACCTCCAGTAATAGTATTTTTATGGTATTAAGAACAGTATAAGAAATGCAACTATATCTATATCTCGCCAGCAGTAGTCAAACATAAAAAGTTAACAGTTCTTTCCCTCCCATATCAAAGTACATGCATCACTACGCTCTCGGAAGAAAACAATTACACAGTATTCAAATTCAATCAAGTACTTCAGCTAAATCAAAGCAGCGAGTTTATATACAACTGGCAATGCACACGAGCTAATAGTTACAAGAAAAGCTCCTGCGGAAAAGAAGCCCCAATTCCTGGTTATGGTTCTCTGATGGTCAGGCTGGGTTTGTGGCAGCCCTGGTTCCAGTGGAGATTAGAGCAGTCTCAAGGCTACTCTGAACTCGACCAGCAGATAGCAATTTTACAGCCTGTTCCAACAACACCCTCTCTCCATGACAACCTAACACTCCCCTTCACTGGGGGCTGCAGGAGGAAGCTTAGGAGTGAGCTATACTGGCTTCATGACCATTGGGAGGTTTCCCGTGGACTATGGACCCGTAGCTAGAGATGTGGCCATTTCAACCCTCCTAACGTTTACCAGAGCAGTGCAAAGAGAGCAGAGAGCCAGGATCTGGACCGAAGTTTACTGGGTTGTCTTCAAATTGTGAGGGATAGGTTAGGGCATAAATTTTTATGAATGAGTTCAACACCTGATCTGTCTGATACATCATGCTGATTCAGTGTTCAGCACTCACTCATGGTGTTTTGTTTATGTAATCATGAAGACCAAAAGAGTACCATTCTATAGTAAATGATTATGTGCATCCACGTCCCAATGTACAGGCAGAGTGGGTAGCATCGGCTAGTATTAAGGTTGTCTGATAGTTCTATTTTAAGACCCTATCTTCAGTTGCTTACAACTTTGTTGAACTTTGGCCATTTGGACTGAAATTTTCTGGACTGGATATCTGCTGCATGCTGGTGGTTTTGTTTTGTTTTAAGTTTTCAGCCAAAACTATTCAGCTGTTCGTGAGAACAAAGTTAGAAGGGGCAGGGAGGAACCATGATTTTGCCCATGCTGAACGGACTCCTTTCTTGATAAGCTCTAGCACTCCCATACTGTTGAGCGGGGACTTGAAATTTGGCAAGGGGGTGGCCTCTTTGTCAGGGATGTACTTTTTGCCATCTTTGTGAAAATCCACCCACATTTGGCAAAGTTATAAGCCTTTGAAAAATTGCTGTTCACATATGTGCAGTAGAAACTGAGAGTTTAGCATTAAGTTCTCAGGAGATTCCATCCACACAAGGCATACTCCAATCCAGGCATGAGCAGGACTTTCCCTGGCAACTGCAGTTTGGGCTAAGGTGGGCCATACTCGAGTCAGACATTGGAACCAAACAGGAAACCCTTCTCTCCTGCACTGTCAATGACCCCTCTGCTTGCACTACTTAGTGAGGAGCAGGAAGCCATCTGATTTGAACATAGAAGGGACAAGAGCCAGACCTAGGGGGGACAGAGGAAATAAAACTAGGAAAAGAAAGAAAAAAACAAGATTGAGTGTGGCGCAGCAGGTGGGAGAGGGGGACTGAAAGTTAAAGGAGGGAGGCGAGGACTGGGTGGACAGAGAGACTAAGATTAGAGTTGGGGAGGGAAAATGAGAGTAGGATAAGGGACTGAAATCAGATGAGATGCTGGGGGGAAGGGGGAGAAGAGAGGAGACTAGGATTGGCTGGGCAAAGAGACTGTGACAATGTGTCAGCAGGGTGGGGTTAAGGACAACAGATTGTACAGCTGAGGAAAGAAGAATGGGACTGGGAGCCTTTGTGGTGGGAGAATGTGGGTGGAGGTGACTTGAGACTGGGCAGGAAAGAGAGACTGAACCAAGAACCAGGATGGGAAGATTGGGACTGGCTGGGCAAGGAGAAGAACTGAGATGGGAAGCCTGAGGAGTGGAGACAAACTACCTAGATGAAGAGAATAGGACTGCAATGACAAGCCGGAGGCAGGGGGAAGAGAGAGAATGGGAACAGGGCACAAAGTGTCAATTTGGAGGGGGAACAGGCAGACACAAAGGTCTGCGGATGAGTCAGCGTTGTATTGTCAAGGAGACTTGTCTGTAGGACCCGCCGCGCCTCATTTGGTTCGGAAGTTGGAAGTCAGACTGATTGGTGTGTGGACGAAAGGGGGACTTAGGCTCAAATCTAACTCAGAAACGAGGGTCAGTATGCAGTGTAAACATACCTAATAAGGCCTGGGTCATACACTGAACAATGACGAGAAAAAACAAAATATTGAATAGCTGCTCATTCAGTGAGCATCATCCATCCTGTGCACTGAATGAGACAGGACTTCTCTGGAAAAATTAGTATGTGATCATGTAATTAAAACTATCCTAATGCATATGTACAAACGGGCCAAATTAAGGTTGCTCAGGCAACCTTAATTCTGTGTTTTCTTGGAGCACTTGACTTGACAAACTTAATTTTTTTTTTTGTGGGGGGGGGGGGGGGGGGGGAGGGAGGAGACGGTGTACAGTAGATACCTTATCTTGAAGAAAATGAATAGATTTAACCAATACTTAAGAATGGTACACAAGCACAGGTATCTTCGAGCAACAGTTACTAGAGGGAAAGAGTGTTATTTGCTATCCCTGAACTTCAAGGGGGACTTGATGGACAAGTGAGGGAAGATCTAGTTGTACGATGAATTTGCTGGTTCTTTGTTTTACACAGCAACATGCTTATTTTAAAATAATTTCATTTTGTAGTGCCAATTCAAAATTTGTACTTAATTACCCACTTTATACCACAGAACCTCTATTCATACTGCCTCACTGACTATGGAAACCCTCACTCGAGACATCTGAACCAAAGCTCAAGCTTTGCAACAGCTTTGGCAGACATTTGTTGACAAACAATATTTGAGTCTGAAGGTGTACCAAAAAAACCTTAGACCTATATATTACTTGAGATTGTCTCAATTCACGTGTATGCATTTTACTCTATATAGCTGAAGACACCAAACCAGGCTATTTGAATTAAATGTACCCTCAAAATTAAGTTTACCCCATTAGACTTTTATATTAAGATTCCTTTTTATGACCCTGTAACAAATATTAATTTTAGACAGCATTTAATTTGAATAGTGCACTGTGGAAGTAATAATTTCTCAGCTTCCCACAATACTCCTCTGAGGCCTAGTCTTCATTAAAAAAAGGTTTGCTGATATACCTATATAAGGATACCTATACCAGCAAACTTTCCTAGTGTAAAAAAGTGTTTTGCAAAAGAGGTTATACTGATTCCCCAAGTGAAGTATGTTATACAGGCAAAAGTACTTATATGCTGATGTAACCGCATATACAGTAGGGCTCGTCAATTAAATATGTTGTAAAAAACCAAAAATACTCCAAACCCTTCTCCCCTCACTGATATTACTAAACCAGGTAACGTTTCTAGCACAGATCTGGCCTGAGATTAAACATGAGCATTTTCAGGCCAAAAGTGTCACATTGCACATCGAATATAATGTTATGGATCATAGAGCACGTCTACACTACAGACTTCTGCTCACATAGATATGTCGGTCAGAGGTGTGCAGATAAGTGATCGCTGACCAACACAGCTGTGCCAGAAGTCATCCCCAGCGTAGACACAGTTAAGGCAAAACTGTGCTTTTACTGATTTAGCTTATGTTGAGCCCATGGAGGTGGTTTTAATACACCAGTACAAAGTGCAGCCTACTAGGAGCACTTTGCCAGTGAAGTACACTGCTACAAGAACACCAGTGAAGAGCTCCATGTGTAGACATGTGCAGTGTAGGAGAGAGAACCTAAAAATCAGGAGTCCCTTAAACACGCAGAAAAATAAGTGATTTTTAAAGTTAAGATCCTATGGGAATCAAGTTACTAGACATGTGTAATTTACGAGTCAACAGTTGCATAATAAACACCCTTTTGTAAATCCCCTCAAAGGGTACAAAGGCTTATAGCTGCAACCCCTAGCTGGTATCTGTCAGCCCTCAGGACCAGAGTAAGCTGTTTAAGCTCAAACAAGCTCTAGAGCTAAACTCAACTGCCAGGCTCAAGCAAGATTTTGAGTTAAACCAGTCATGAAGTGGAGAGGGCTTCAGAGCCATGCTACACTCACAGAGTGAACTTCGGAGCTACACTGAACTCCCAAGCTGGAATGTGCTCCACCTTAGAGCAAACTTCTAACTAAACTGAGCTCCTAAGTATTGGAGCAGGCTATATAGCAGTGGTTCTCAACCAACAGCCCAGTCAGCACACAGCTGCGGTCCATATGACCTCCTCAGGGCCACACAGATAGTATATATCATGGATGCGTCCCACATAATAGATAAAGAGCAGCCCATAAGGGTAAATACGATGTGAACCACTGTTATATAGCCTCTTTGCCCTCCTCGATAGTATCTGGATCATCAGCAAGACTGACTCAAAATGATGTTTCAAAATGTAGGTGCAACTCAAAATGGAGTCCTACTGTTGCCAGTAAACATTACTGCCTCTCTCAACCCCAAGCAAAGTCCAGCACCCCCAAGAAAAAATTGCAGAGTTTAAGGAGCTCTCATCAGAAGGTAGTTAATGCTCTCTGCAGTAAGACTTGGATTTTTTATTTTAGTAATATAAACTAAAAATAAATATTAATCCACAGACACCAAATTCCTCTGCCTGTGAAGAGAGAGATGTGTATTGTTTTTCGTTTGATTTTTTTCCCGGCCAGAATCAGTGGGCATGCATCACTTCTTCCAAGTGGTAGTATGTAAGAGCAGCCTTGCCAACAGACTCCAGATGGGTTTAAGTTTTTCAGGAAATGCCAATTTGCACAAAACCTTACCAATGCAACTCATTGACAAGCAGCAGCGGTCTTCAGGGATACCCTTGAAGAGAAGAGTAAGTTAATAGGTTTTGTTTTTGATGTGAAACTAAGATATTTTGGGGGAAGGTTGTCTAGTGATTAGGGTGCCAGCCAGGGACTCAGGAGACCAAGGGACCATTTCCTGCTCTGCTACGGACTTCCTGTGTATCCTTAGGCAAGTCACTTAGTCTCTGTGCCTCAATTCCTTACCTGTAAAATTAAGATAATAGTACTTCCTCACTACCTCACAAAGGTGTTTGACAGGATAAATACATTCAAGATTACAAAGTTCCATCACTGTAATATGAGTGCCAAGTGTATTCCTAAATTAGAAAAGACTGGTTAAGACCAGCAAGAGCACAGTCATAGTTAATATTTAAATCATCTGGTAAAAAGTTGGATTCTAAGCAATGCTGCTAGACTATGTATAATGGGATAGCAGACTAATGGTAAGAGTAAAGGATATGAGGTCTGGATATATTCTAATCCAAACTATACAGATGCACTGACTCACTGGAAAACCTCCAATGAGTCACTTCATCTCGTGCCTCAGTTTGAGACATCTGCAGTATGTTAATGTTTTTATCTGCAGTACTGAACAGAGATGGTTACAGCTTTGTGGGAACCTGAGTCAGAGCTCGCATGTTCTGTGCCTGGTTATGCCATTAACTTTCTGGGTTATTCTAGGGCAGTCACTCCCGTCTGTAAAAAGGTTATCATCGGGGCCCTGATTATTTCCTTATTTCTTGGTCATAGCAGTTGCTTAAAAACCAAATCATATGTAGCTCCAGAACCCAAGCTCTGATTTCTAGCTATGTTTGAAGACTTTGTTATAGAGGAAAGCATAACGATGTCAACCAAGAGTAAATTGCTACCGTCATCTTCCAGAGTCTGCTGCTATCTACTGTGCAAATGTTAATGCATCTCAAGCTGAGAAATATTTTAAGATCCATGGACAGGGGGAGAGGGATAGGAGAAGAAAAGGCACCCAGAAGCTGAGGTGCTCACTGAGATTTTCAATAACCTTTCTCGTGTGATTGTTCTGCACCAGAAGTACTTACTCTATACAGAATTACTGCCTTTTCTCACTATTTGTCATTTCTGTACATAGATGTGTTTGACTATTAATAGTGAGCTTGTTTAACAGCTTGCCAACTCTAAGAAACCAATTAGGAAGGAATGCAAAAATGTAGTATGCCTATTAGTGAACTGATTTAACAGAACTATTACATTTCCAGTACTGATCTTATTCAGGAACTTATACCGTGTTCTCAAATTTCTTATATATTAGTGCATGTACTATTTTTAAATCTTAATGGTTTAATATAATGACCTGATATAGTCCCTTGCAAATAAATTTCAGAGAAGCTGGATACAGTTTTACCAGCTAAACTAACAGCACCTATAGCGACAGAATCTATTGAAAAGCTGCTAATTGCATTTTTTTGCAATAAACCAATAAGTCAATATTTTTTTCTCACCCTAATTTTCCTGGGTACTGAAATGGGCAGTTCTTATACCCGATATAATACATTTAGAATCCTCTATGTTGTGATTTGTTGCATATCCTTTCACATTTACACCAACATAAAAACACAGGGTGGGCCCACGTGACACTAAGCAATCTCCTCCGGAACCATCCCATTTTCTCTGGTTTCAGATAAGCCATATTAACACTACTGCACTATAAAAAGCAGCAAGGTACCATTCCCAACAGCCATTTAGCAAACATTTCCAAGTTGTCAGGGGGCTGCCCATTTTTTCTACCTTTTTCTTGAGGAATATGACTGAAAAATGTTTTGCAGTCATGTTGTTCCCACTAACTCACGAGAGTGACACCTGGATATTCTATTTACACTATGCCATAAAAGTTCATGGCACATGACAGAGACCTACTTCCAAGTGCTTACAGTTTTTCCTTGAACACTGGGGGAAGAAGTATGCAGATGAATAATGGAATGTGACAAAGATCATTAAGTAGCCTTCAGTAATTAATGCATGCACCTCTGATGTACACTTGTTTTAATATAAGAAAAAACCCTTCCTATTGGGGAAGACTCAAGTTATTGGGCTTCACTGAACCAATGCCTTTTGAGAAAAAACACAAAACAGGGGAGAGGGAGAGCAAAGTCCCATGACCCATACTCTCAAAAGCAAACAGCAGCATCACTGTGTTAGGTGCCGCTACACCATGCCAATGAGCGCTAGCCCAATCTGAGGCACTGTTGTGTGTCTGAATATTTACAAATAAAGACCTTTCTGCAGTTTTAACACACTATTAACCTAAAAAAAAAAAAATCAAGGCTGAAACTGTCCTCTGCAAGTGATTTGTCATTTACGGATTATGGGCAGAGAGACTGCTGCTTCTTAATCTCAACAGCTTTTAAAGCATTTAACTCAGAATGAAGTCACAGCCATAGCCTAGTTCACAGGAATATGTCATTAAATTAAGAGACGGTCAGCATTCCTTTAAGGAAGGTTACCTATCAATGTGCAGGTTAACACCAAACAGCTGATGTCTTTGTGAATCTAACCCACACTTTTAAATCCTTCCACTAGTTTGTAGACTAGCCAGTTCTGAACTCCAATTGTATACTGGAGACATCGGGGGGAGGGGGAATTAAGCTTCTCTCAATGCAATGCTCGTCAATTTTGTCTCTTGATCAACTAGTGACGAAGGCTTTACAGGTCAAACACACAACCCAATGAACTGGTCAACACACTTGTGCTATTTTACCACGTTCCCAAGCAGAGAACAAATTTAAGGCTCATAAGACAGGGAAAAACAGAGGAAGGGAAAAGCATTTTGAATGAAGTGGAAAAAGCAAGTAATCTATTGTGTAAAACAAGTTGCCAGTGATACTTTAATTTCATGTCATTGTACAAGGATAAATACTGGCAAAAAAATTATGTGACAGTTCTTATTGTACAGGTGTTGAGACATACAAATATTTAACGCTGGTAGACAGTTTTACCTGGTATTTCGTGGACATGTAAACTAGTGTTTTTTTTCTGTGGCTGTCAAACACTTCAATTAAAAATACAATGCATGTTAGTAAGAGTAAGACTTTACCTGAAAGATAGGCAACTTTCTCCTTTAAAATTGGCAATACTTCCATAGCCTTCATTTCATCATTTTTGCGAAACCCTGGAACACATAAGAAACGAGGAAATAAGTCAGTGGTTTGATATGCAATGTAAGCAGGCTTTCAAATCCCATCTACCTAATACATAAGGAAACATTTACCTTATTTAATTTATCTTGAAGCCTACAACTTTATTTAAGATCTTTTGAACCTATTAATGAGATCTCAATAAAGTTAGAATCTTTTGTAAACTCCATTTTTATCCTATAAAATTTTACCTATGTAAATACACGAATGATCACTTGAGAAATGTGTATACATGTAATATAACAACATGGTCAGTAGGCAACCCTTAATGGAAGATGAAGCACTGAAGTTAAGTTTTTTCAAAGTAGAAAAAAAGAAAGGTCAACTTAATTTAGTAGAATACCCACACCACTTCATCACCCACGAAAGCTTATGCTCCAATACATCTGTTAGTCTTTAAGGTGCCACTGGACTCTTTGTTGCTTTTTACACATCCAGACTAACAGGGCTATCCCTCTGATACTTAATTTAGTAGCTCTCATTTTGAATGGTGCTCTGATACCAGACTTTCACTTCCTCTTCCAGCAAACAGAAGTCTGATAGGCAACTAATGGCATGAATCCTTCAAGGCAGCAAGCAATGAATTTCAGTCACCTACACACTACTTTACACACAATTTTCACCTGCATAAGCAAAAATAAAGGTATCTTACATGCCGATCCCTTTCTAGGTCCTGGCTTCTACTGGTGTGAACCTTAGGAGTACTTTGCAAAAACTAGTGAATATTCATTCATCTCCACCTTTTACAAGCTAGGGCTCACAAAAAGAGATTTGAGATGATCCAAAGGTCCAGCAATTTCTGATTACACCGAACAGCTGTCAACTGGCCTTTAGCAAGTAGTTTTACTACTTCCTCCTCATTCAATGAGGAATTCCATTCATTGTTGCAAAGCTTACCAGAATAAAAAATTCAAATAATGTGCCAATACATTCTGTCACTTAGAAGCTAGTACCAATAAGTCTTAGAAGACTACAGAGAAACTTCATAAGGATATAATTGAGTTGTCAAGACATTTGTGTAGTCTGTTGTTTAGAAAGGGTAGGGATGGGGAGGCTAGAATATTCTAAGCAGTAGTGTTACATTTTCCATTTATATCCACAGAAGTAAAAAATCATATTTTAAGAAATTGCTGCAAGTCAGCATAAAAAACAGATTTGTTTAACAGTTTCCACCAAATTAGAAAAACTTTCAGCACTGGACTAGCACTAGCACTGCAGCTGGGAGTGCTTTTCCTAGTTCATGTACACAAACACACTAGCTCTGCTCAAACTAGTGCACTAAAAATAGCAGTGTTGCTGGGGTAGCATAAGTGGCAGCTCAGGGTAGTTGTCCGAGTATTTACCCGGGGAGTATGGGTGGGTTTGTACTCAAGCAAGTCCAAGCTATCTGAGGGTACATCTACACTACAGGGGGGAGTCGATTTAAGATACGCAAATTCAGCTACGTGAATAGCGTAGCTGAATTCGACGTATCGCAGCCGACTTACCCCGTTGTGAGGACGGCGGCAAAATCAACTTCTGCGGCTTCCTGTCGGCGGCGCTTACTACCACCTCCGCTGGTGGAGTAAGAGCGCCGATTCGGGGATCGATTGTCGCGTCCCAACGGGACGCGATAAATCGATCCCCGAGAGGTCGATTTCTACCCGCCGATTCAGGCAGGTAGTATAGACCTAGCCTGAGCTACCCCTAGCTACACTGCTGATTTTAATGCACTAGCTTGAGCAGAGCTACTGTGAAACTGTCTGCCTGAGCTGAGAAGCATGCTCCCAGCTGCAGCACAGACATACTCAAGTTCCTGAATGTGTAGATGGGGAAAAAAAGCATTCACTCCATGGAGAGCAAGTGACATTTTAAGTCTCATGAATGGTTGATCCTAAACCCCTTTGTAAATGTCCAGCATTCAAAGTAATGCCACCCCATGGCCTGCAGCTAGAAATCTGTTTGCATCCTTCTTCTATCCCCCTTTTCATCTTCCAGTCAACCACATACATAGTGCTTAGAGTACTCTATCTTGCGAAGAGAAATTTTTTTAAGGTGCTTCATTAATGCTTCCTTACAGGCAATCTCTTCGGGAAATACCTGCAAACAAGATAAAACAAGTTTCTCATTTGCAGAATCTGTTAAGTCAACAAAACAGGTGGTATTCCATGGGTGGAACATCACCCCGACTAAATCATAATTCATAATTTTTAATTGTATCTTTTCAAAAAGATTCTTTTAAAAACCAAATTCATCCAGTTTTTAGCCACATTCAGCATTTTAATGGCAAGATTTTATGCAGATTTAAACATGAGACATACACGACCCCCTAGGGCTTTGAATCCTACAGAAGGCCAAAGGGTACAACTTATATTGCGCCTTACACAAGCTCATTCTTGCCCCCCCACTCCCCAGTGGTAATTCGTCCCAAGTGAGGGAAGGTGGCTTTGACGTTGCCTTTACTCCAATGAGTTTCTGCTAGTTGTTCCCTGCTAACTGTGACTAGTCTTCTGGCCCTTTCTTGTCTCTTTCTCAAGCCATAATCTCAGAATGGAATCGAGACTGGGACTTAGGCTGTTGTCCCTGAATACTAACTGTGATTACCTAAGGAGGCATGCCTTACGTTCAGTATGTGCATTTCTTCTCCTCGAGAGCTATGGCCAGTGGTATCCAGTGACCACACATCCTTAATGCCGTGTATTTTTAATTAGTACCAACACATTTCAGAGACAGATCTTAAACCAAAAACAATACTGAGGCCTGTCTTCCCTAAGGCCTACCGTCCCTCCTGGAAGCTTGGGAAGGCCTCTACTTCAGACACTCCTGCATGACCTGTCTGTGATTATGTCAGTTGTTGTCCCCAGGAAGAACTCATTGACAATCCCCCCCGCCCTGCCCTCAAGTCTTAACTGTTAAGAATCGCTTTGATCTCTAGGCTCCCAGCCTTGGCGAAAGAGCTGCATTGCTCTGGGCGGAAGCTGGGAAATAGCACCTTCACCACTAATCATTTGGCCAGTGTTTTGTAACTGCCTCCAAATTTATCAGGAAGCTGCTTATCTAGAGCTGTTGTCTTGCTCTCCTCCTTGCTCTTCCAAAAGCCACCATTAAAAGTTAATCAAAACATTCAGATTACAGCCCAATAAGACAATACAGCCACAAAGCAACTCTCACTCTTCGGATCACACATGGTATCGATAGGTTACAGGTCAGCATTCCTAGATACAGAACTGTTCCACATTCATCAAACTAACATGGGGGCATGGTTTGAAGTTTTACATCCTTGTTTGAGCATCACAGGTCCCGCAGGCTGCAGCTGCTCAAGGGAGCCACTCATGTTCTGGGCTGTCAGTAATTCCATGTAGCAACTTTTTGTTGATATATCCTAGCTCCCCCTATGACAGCTGTACCTCTACTGTGGACAAGAGTAAGGCCAGCAGCTTTAGATGAAAAAAAACAGTCTCCCAGCATGTTTGTAAATGCATTTGTTCTGCAATAGCACCATTACCACCAGTTCTAGAAAGGTGATAGTATTCTGCAGCCTCTTTTTCAAGAGGCAGAGTTCTTTGGTAATGCTCTGAGTTATCAACCCTAAACCTGCTGTGGGTTCTGTATATCACTCCCTCACCCGCCACACTGGACCAATTAAGATGCTGATTTTATTAAGGTTAAGGTGAAAAACATTGTTTTATCTGATAGAAATTCATGCAGAAATAATCTTATTGTGTGGGGCTAGTTCTGTATGTTAGAGTCTGCCTTAGGCTCCAATTCCACTCGATACCTAAGAATGTGTATAATCCCACTGATTTCAATGACTGGCTAGTGAGGTTAGGCACTAGATTAAGCACCTTGCTAAACTGGGGCCTCTGAGATTTACTCACTGCAGCTGATTGTGCCTTTAAAGGCTCATGGTGTACTAGTTTCATGTTCCTGTCCCCTTAAGGGCCTATTTCTGTGCCTGTTCTACAATGGTGAATTTACTGAAGGCAAAAGACAGCAGGAGTTATATTTGGGTGAGAGGGTGCTGGAAGAAAGGAAAGAGCATGTGCTCTTTTTAACTCCATGGGGGAGTGATCATGCCAATAAATAAAGCAGAACATTATCTTTTTTCAGGTTAATTGTACTACAAAGCACTTATGATTTGTAGGTTTAGTAAGACTTATTGAAGAAAGTCATTGAACGTACTCAAGAGCAGTGCCAAAAATATCTGCACCAATCTCTACACAGCTCAGCAACCTCTGAGCCAGCAGTCTTTATCACACATTAATGGAGGTGATGTCATCCTTTCAAACCAGGCCAGTCTGCAGTCGCTGCTGCTGTCTTTTTCACTGCAGTGCCTGCGTATTCAGAGGATTTCGAGAAGCACAAGGTGGCATAGTGTTCAAGCAAACAAAGGTTTGAGATGTAGAAGCAATTCTATATGTATATACTTGCATTGAGAGCTTTAACTGAAGAATGGACTTCTAATTCAAGCATGTCTAAGAAAAAATGTATGACTGGAATTTTGAAGCTGATCTCATTTCTCATACAATAGCATTTGCAGCCATTCAACACAATATTTGCCTGTATAAAGTCTCTATTTAATACACTGCACACTATTTCTACATCAGTTTTTCACCACTCAAAGCTAATACAAAGCAATTTCTGACTTGCTGAATACCTGATTTTAATGAGAAGTAGTAAAATTACATTAAGAAAAAGAGTAACAAATAACAGCTTCATTTATAATTTCTTTTGGTTTTATACAAGCAAAAATACCAAGATTTAACATGGGTTTTCGTTTCAAATAATTGTGAAGTTGACTATTTATTTTTAACACCAATTTGCCATTTCATGTTTCTTTTTTTGTTAGTTACTGTTAGCTAGTAGGTCCCTAGTTTTTGTTAAATAAAATGTAAGTCATGTAGTCAGAGAATTTAGATGGCTATCAGGGTCTAAAGGATGGTGGAATTCAATAAGGTCCTCTTCCTCTTGCTTTACCAGAAGTCATACTAATAAACTTTACATTTTACAGAATTTCGTAAACACTCAGAAAAAAATCTTCTAATATTTGAATATAAGTCTAGGGGGAAAATAACTTTTGCTTGAACTTCTCAGGCCCCCTATCACCACTATGGTATCAAAATACTGAGGTGATGTGGAATTGAAGGAACTCTGAGGACATAAAGCAAATAATCAAGTACCACACACCTTGCAATTACTGAAGGACATTTGAGAGATGTTTAATTGATGATTAAGAGATCACTTCCTGTGCTAAGGATTTTATACAGCCATATGACAACACTGGAAAACAGCACAGATAGAGCCAGCCAGCCCATTACTTAAAATGTAGGTTGTGTGCACCTTAAATCACTTGGAGAAAAATGCCCACCAAAGGGGAAACCACTAAAAAGAACAGTTCAGCAGTGTGTACCAGGGTGGATTTGATTTAAATCAAACTGATTTAAATCACTAGTCAGGAAAACTTGATTTAATCATGAATTTCTACATAGAAGTGCATTCTTGTTGGTTGTTATAACCTTAATACGTATTCTTCACAACTCAAGAGATAGATGTAGCTTTCATTTTTAGAAGGTACACATTATACATTTTTAAAGTGATTTATTTTGAAAACTTTTCAGATTAGTTTTACAGCTATATCAGAAAATGAATGAATGTTTGGTTATTTCATTTACCAAAGGTAATTGAAGCAGATATTTATGAAATCTCTGGGAGGTGAACAATCTGCAATTCAACACATTATTCATTAATATTTGGAGGATTTTCTTGCCATGCTGTATTAGGAGGAGAACATCACCAGACAGACATTTAAATTGTTTTATTTAACTAAAACAAAGTTATGTATTCTGGATTCTTTTCTTCAACAGCAAACATATAATATTTTAACAAAGCAAGCATATGAATTTTTGAATTTAGTTAAACATTCATGTTTTTTAAAATCAGATTTTTTTTGTTAAAATTGTTTTCAACTAAAATAGTTATATGAAATATTTAAAAAACCATTAAATCGACTATGTCAGCCAGGTCAACATGAGAAAATTAAAATATTGGCTTCTGCAGCTAACTCAGTCGTCTTCGCCTTCATTTTCCTATTTGTTCATAATCTGGAAAAGAAAAACAAGCTTTCCTGCTTTTTCAGGTCCCAAACGATTTTTCAATTTGGAATGAATTAATCCAAAGAAGAAAATATTCTTTCTACACCAGCAGAAGAAGCTATTGCTGTTAAAAGTGATATTATCATTTCAACAGTCTCTAAATCCAAGTGCTTAAGTGATTTCCACTGGTGTGACTTTCTTTAAAACATCATCAGCAAACATATATTTCTTGAATAATTCTTAGTCCCAAACTGGGTCTCTTTTACGGCCTGCTGCCATTATAAGTTTTCCCTTCTAGTGAGAAAATGGTATGGTAGATCTCAAATCAATGAAGGCTACACTCAGAAAGACCTCAAGACTTCTGGAATATGCTCCTCAAACACTTTCACTTTTGTTTCTACTGCCTGTCCCAGTACATCGCTCGCCCACGCCGCTTCCCTCTGCCCCGGGATGGCGAACCGCGGCCAGTGGGGGCCGTGATCGGCCGAACCTGCTGCGTCAGCAGGTAAATAAAACTGGCCTGGCCCGCCAGGGTCCTTACCCTGGCGAGCCGCGTGCCGAACGTTGCTGACCCCTGATCTATTCGTTGAACTTTTTGAAACTTTGCACTTTTAGAGAGAGATTAGGGATTGACTCTGTTTACACAAATTTGCAGAGGGACAATAGGGTTGAGGTCTGTTATTTCTCACCTCTATATATTATTTATTTAACAACATTTTTGCTGTTAACATGCATGTTACCTCTGTAGACACAAATCCACAATTTGAAAACTGCAAAACTAAGCATCTCTGATGGTATCTTCTAGACTGAGCACTGAGTCGCATTGAGTAGTTAGAAAGATTAACCTAAAAAATCTATATCGGGGTAGGCAACCTATGGCATGCATGCTGAAGGCGGCACGCGAGCTGATTTTCGGTGGCACTCACACTGCCCGGGTCCTGGCCACTGGTCCGGGGGGCTCTGCATTTTAATTTAATTTTAAATGAAGCTTCTTAAACATTTTAAAAACCTTATTTACTTTACATACAACAATAGTTTAGTTGTATATTATAGACTTATAGAAAGAGACCACCTAAAAATGTTAACATTTATTACTGGCACGCGAAACCTTACATTAGAGTGAATAAATGAAGACTCGGCACACCACTTCTGAAAGGTTGCTGACCCCTGATCTATATAGAAGCCCCTGGAACCCCATAAGATTGGGTCCCTAATCCATGAACTATTGGAACACGTTTATAAAAATTTTCTTAAACATTACACGAATATATTGTCTCATACTATAGAATTAGAATTTATAATCCCTATTCCATGACGAGATATCTTTGAGTTATAATGTATCTTAATTAAAACTATCTTTAGATAAAATGCTTTTTGAGGAAAAATCCTATCCAAAAAATCCAATTTAAATGAAAAAATCCAATTTTTTATTTTTTTTTTAAATCATTGATTTTTATCCACTCTGGTGTGTACTACTCCTTTCTCTTATACTGTGGAAATCTAAATCCTGTCATTTTCATTTGCTATTCTACAATTCTCTATTGCAAATCTGGAAGCTAGCTGGCACCACTCACAATGTGTGGAAAACCATTTCACATAGAACACAACATTTAGCTCTAATGGTGTTCAATTCTACTGCACCATGCACTTTCTTAAGAAGAGAGGGAAGCCTGCTTCCACATCAGTGTATAAGCAGGATGAGGTCACCCTGCTGCTGCACATGAACCAGGCAGCAGACAAACGTCTGCCATTTTCACAGCTACACACACACATCAGTTGCATAAGGGGAGGCAAACTAGTCTGGTCCAAAGACAAGCTTCAGTTTTAAATTTCAAGTAATAATTAGTCAACAGAAAAAGAGAAAAACAAGTTAAGCTTCGTAGTTTTCCTTTCAACTCACCTGTAACTCCACAGCAAGAACAGTAATGAGTAATGAGCACCTTAAACCTGAACTACGATTTCCAGACTGGTCTTTCTGTATTTTTTCAACAAATCTTTGTCTACATACTATTACACAATTCCAAAAGCAGAATTATTCCCTATGAAGAGGTATGTCTCTTGCTAAATATAGATCAGTTAATTCACCTGGATAATATTCCAGTGAGATTATAAAATAGGACTCAATTTGTTTCCCTAACCTATACCTGGATTACCCAACAAACAGAAGCGAGTTCTTTAGTAAAAGAGAAAGAAATAAATTAAATATACTAATAAACCTACAGGTGAATAAGGTATATACTGAGTGTGGGAGAAACTTTGAGAAGAAAGCTTCATTCCCCAGGTGAGAGCCCTATTTCCCAGTTCTCACACGGTCTTCTCCCTTTTCCACCAGGGCAGGCTGTGGAATTTCAGATTTACATGGACGTGAAGAAGTAGTCTCATATCATACCTGAAAATATTAAAGGAAATTTCCATATAATTTAATAGGGTCTAAAATAAGTTTGATAAGAGACCTAGAATACATATTTGGCTCGAAGTCTGATCTTATACGTGTGCTCCTTCTCCAAGGTAACAAAAGAAATTAGTGACAGAAAATGGCCATCTGTAAAAGGCATCTCCTTTGTAGAGGCAATATATTTTTAAAGCCTTTCAAGAAGCTTGAAGAATAGATTTTATTTTTTAAATCAGAAGAAGCCTCAAACAATTAGGTTGAAAACATTTAAAGCCTATCTTGTTAGCTCTCTCAAAAGTACATTAAACTAGAAAGATGAATTCTCACTTCTGTGGGTGAAGTGGGATCACAAGCTGGGGGAAGTCTACTTCAGTGTGCTCAATGAGACAGTCTAGTGAAATTCTCATCTCATCCCCAGGTGCAGTGAGCAAAGAGAAGCAACTTGCTCTAACACTAGATTTTATTTCCTTCAACTTTTGTTCTGCTTAAGAACTCAAATGGTTGCAAATAGAAACTGTAGAAACAAAGTGACACACTGACCACCAGACCTTAACACCTATTGTTCAGTTCTGTGTATTCTGCATTTTTTGATAAAATACATAATGTTAAGTGTCATTAGTACAGTTATGTGATGCAACCAAAATGACTCCCCAGAAAGTTACATCTTGGGGAGAAATTAATTTCCAGTTGCCTACTGAAAGATTTAAAAAGGGCAGGTGAGTCAAGAGTAATGAAATTCACTGACTCCTAGTCATGGTCTATACCACTTCATTACTGTTCCTTCCATAGACCAAGCAGAGAGCTTTGATCACAGCCCTCCCACCTCTTTGACAACCCATTTTATTATATAAACATTTGCTTGCTATCTGACAGTATTATAAAGCTCCAGCTCTTTTCACATGTCCCTTCTTATCATTTATTTTAAATGACAATAAAAGAGTATCATTCTCCCACTTAGGGTACATCTACACTACAGCGGGGAGTCGATTTAAGATACGCAAATTCAGCTACGTGAATAGCGTAGCTGAATTCGACGTATTACAGCCGACTTACCCCGTTGTGAGGACGGCGGCAAAATCGACTTCTGCCGCTTTTTGTCGGCGGCGCTTACTACCACCTCCGCTGGTGGAGTTAGAGCGCCGATTCGGGGATCGATTGTCGCGTCCCGACGGGACGCGATAAATCGATCCCCGAGAGGTCGATTTCTACCCGCCGATTCAGGCGGGTAGTATAGACCAGGCCTTAGGCACTATATACCATTATGCTGGACTTCACTGGTGTTTTTCAATAGCGATGTGCAAATACACCAAGGCTGATACCTAAAGAGCCTTTTATTCCACAAAAAAAGTTATTTCAAGCACAATTGAAGTGGTCATTTCATTCTAAGTTTAATTAATGCAGTGCTTGTGAAAAATACCACAGTGACTGCTTGGGAGATGTTTGTCAACTAGCTACAAAACCAGCAGGCAGTAGCACTGCAAGATTTTCCATGCCTTAACTCTGACCTGGATAAAGAATTTCTAGGATAATTTAATTCCATCTCAAATAGTCAGCAATGGTGGGTATTAGTGTGACTTGTGAAGTGCAGGCGGGAAAATTGTGTTGTGGACTCATGTATAGTGTCTGTAACAAGTGAATATTTGGCAACAGTGTCTGAATTCAAGAAGTAAAAATCTATAATAATGAACGAGAAAACTATGAAAATGTGGATGGTAGTTGCCATGTTTCTCAGGACTAGAAGCCATTAGTCTCATTTTACTGTAGGTATATCTAGAAAGTCTCGTGGTTGTGTTCTTGAGTTTACAAAGTGTTCCAGCAACCCTTTTTACTGCTATATATAGTGGTCATCCCTGACTTGCCAACTGCCTTAGTTATCTCAATTGCTCTCTTTTAGCAGAGTTCTAGATATTGCCTATAATGTATCAGTTCAGGTAGTACAGAAGTAACCCAATCTTTGGAACTTCAGCAAAGTTCAAAGGCAGATTTCAAGGGTACTCACTAAGGGATGCAATTTTACTATTTCCCCCCAAGTTTCAGTTTAAAGGAAACATCATTGTCCACCCTTTGGAAAGAGCAATTTATAATGGATGTGCTGGCAATCCCACAGCTCCGAGGACACCATCAGAATTTTAAGTATGACTAACAGGTTGTATTTAAAAACAAATGTCACTGTTATTCCTCTCTGCCAAAAAACCATACACAAAATGTCATCCTGTTCGGTTCACTTAGCCTCTGAATATTGTGTAAGGACATTCAACAAGTGGTCCAACATACCAAACATCATGTACCTTAGTATCCATGTAGTGGTGTTTGATCACACATTCAAAGTTAGACTGTTTAATGTTAGCCAACTCTAGGTTTTCTAACGTGTAGTTACAGTGGAATGAGAAGAGAACAATTTAATCAGAAACATACCTCTACATTTAATTTCACCAGCCACACTGGTCAAATTAAGGGCTGCTCTACACTGGGGGGGAAGAGGGGGAGCAATCGATCTAAGATACGTAACTTCAGCTACGTGAATAGCGTAGCTGAAGTCGAAGTATCTTAGATCAATTTACCTTGGGTCCTCACGGCGCGGGATCGATGGCTGCAGCTCCCCTGTCGACTCCACTACCGCCGCTCGCTCCAGTGGAGTTCCGGAGTCGACGGAGAGCGCGTTCGGGGATCGATATATCGCGTCTTAACGAGACGCAATGTATCGATCCCCGATAGATCGATTGCTACCCGCCGAGCACTGAGGCCGTTGTGCTTTTGACTAAATCAGCTCTGGTCAGGCTTGACAACTCACCAGTCACAAGACATTACATCATCAAACCTTCAACTGCTCATCATGATTGCTGCTCCAGATACCTTACTTCCCTAACCCATGCACCCCCATCCCCACACAACCTGGGGGGGATATCCTGCACTATGACCACACTTTATTCGTCAGACTGCAGGGCTGCATGTGACTCACAGACATGCATGTAAATTAGAACGGACAGCCTGGAACTACTTCAACACAATAGAAAATGGAATTTATTGCCAGTTTTTTAGCTCTTAGCAAAAAACAAGAAACAAAAAAAACCCAACTGAGTGCTAAGTACAAATGCACACTATCTGATATCCGTTTTGTGATTCAATTGTTTTGGACGGTATAAAATTCACTATTCCCTTGCTAGTACCAACTGTATGTGAGACGGTGAGGAGAACTCAGAGACACCACACAGTGGCCGCAAACAATTTGCACTACTCCAAGAGTACACTGAAGCAATGTGATAGGTTGTCTTGTAAACCTCAAAGTAACAATTAATTTAAGGTATTCAAGCTTTATCTTGTTTCAGAAACCTTAAGATAATTAACACACCAAAATATTTAGAGACAAAGGAGAAAGAGCATGACAGATGTGAGGGGCTGAGACAGACAAATGGTTGCTCTTATGACAGCTGTTCTTAAGTGCTCAGGGGTGATTTTAAAACATATTTGAGACATTGTACAAACCAGAATGACAGTCCCTGTTCCAAAATGCTTACAAACTGATCTGATAACAAGCCATAACAGTTGAATGAGACACAAGCAGTACTACCAGGGGTGAACGAGCAGGTGGACAGGCTAATTAATAGTTGTTGGGGAGGGGAGAAGAGGGAACGACCTAAAATGTAAATGAAAATAACCCCCCTGACTGGATCTATTGTGAACAAACCTTTGAGTTTAATATTGTGGTCACACTTTATATTAAGGCTCCATTTAAAGTTTAAAGGTCAATCCATGGGTAACAAGTAATTGGTAGCTTACCACCTTGGCTTACAACCATTTACAATACCTTCCACTAAAGTGCTTATAACACATACGACTGATGTTTATAGAATAATGGACGCTAAACTGTTAATAAATGCAAAATTAACATCAAGGATGACCTATACTGCTTCCCTGATATTCAGTAGGATGGATTTTTAAACTTGTATGTCCATTGGTGTCTTTCTTCTGTTCCTGCCTTTAAGTCATCCATTTTTATCCGAAAAATATTATTTCACCCATTAATACTGTCTAAAGCATCAATATACTGCTTCACTCATGAAACAATAGGCCTTTTATGTGCTGTTTTTCACCATACTGTTCTTATCGCCAGCTCCATATTTCTACTGTTGGCTGGTACTGCAGACATTTAGTTTAGAGGTGCTAATAGCACTGATGGTATGGTTTATGAGCTTGAAGACATTACTTTCATTTCATTTTAGAACCTGAAAGGTGCTTGTACGTAAGGGCATCTTGTATGCCACAAGCAATTCTGATGCACACCCATTGGTAACACTTAAACTGGCAGCTTTAAGTGGCTGTAGCCTACTACTTAAGGTATGGTATTCCCAGCAGCTTCCCACAAGAATGCAGCATTAACTTTCCTATATCTTGAAAGATTTTTCTGTAGTGCTTAATTACATAATTCACAAATATATAGGTCAAGTAAAAGTGAACAGTTAAAATGTTATAGTGACAGAATGGATTTCCAGTACTGCTTATTAATGCATGAAAAAAAACTATTTTAAGTACCCAGCAAACCAATATATTGTTTTAGAAACTATTAACGACACAACATCAGGGTCAAGTTGTGTTGACTCAAGATTTGTTATCATCCCGAAGTCTTTGTGAAGCCTAGAAAAATGGACTCTCCCATCTGGCAGTAGTTACTGGGCAGGTATACAAGGAAAAAGATTCCCAGGGGCACCAGCTTCAGCACCATATGTTTTTTCTTGAAAGCTCAATTTCACTACTCTTCCTGATGATCTGCTATGATTTTTTAATGTGTAATGAGATCATGTATAGTTACCTATCCCACCCCAGGAACAGCAGAAAATCCTAACCCTTGACTAGGCTGTTGCATTCCTCAAGAAAAGAGTGTTTTGCTTTGTGGTTGCTGCCAGTTAAAAGCAGAAGAGTTGAGGCATGAGCCTGCATTTATGGCTATGGGCAAAAAGAAAAAAGGAGAACAAGGAAAGACGACCAACTGAAGATCAACACCCCAAACAGGCAGAGACTCGAATTCTACTCACCACCTTCTGCTCAGCAGCCATGGCAAGTTCTATTTCAGCTGGACGTCAAATTGATAGAGTAACCTCTGTCACAAGTACCATACATTATTAGGAGACCCAGTATATTTCCCCACACAGCAGCTGAGGCAAGCGATTGTGCTGGTCTTCCCACCAAGGTGCAGTCTTTGGGTCTTACTATCCCTTAAACTTTATTTTTCTCTAGTTACATGATACCTGGTAAGTTTCTTTCTAGTTTTACCATTAGCACCCACACTTCCATGGCTCTTTGGTATGTCGATTTATCCGCCAAGAGTAAGTTAAAATCAATCAGGTCTGAGGGAGTTGACCAACCAGTATTCACACAGCGTTTTAGTGTTACATGCAGACTTTTTAGGCCATACAATTTTATGCTGTATTTTTGATCAAGCTAAGTTAATACTAACTTGGATCTCCATATAAACAAACTATATTATTTTCCATCTAGCAGCCAAAACTTATGTTGAACAACTTTAACACAAGTAGTCCGGTATGATTTTCCCTTTTAATGATCCTTAAATGCAATAATCTTAAATACCAGAAATTAGTTAAAGTTGCACTAGATTTTGTGGTGGTTCAAGATTCCAAGGTAGGTTAGAGTGCATGTAGAAGGGAGAAATGGTAGGAAGTAAACAAAAGAAATGTCTTTTTGTTCAGCATGACAATATGCTGAAACCCTTTTTATTGGGGCAAGAAGAGGCAGGAATAGTCTGCAGCTAGCTTCCCATACAAGCTAGCTAGATTCAGTATGACACAGGAATCTATTAAAGATACTTAAAAGGCATAGTTAAACAAGTTACACTAGAGAAGTGTTTTTTACTGAACAGATTATTTTTTAACTTTTTTTTCCTTAAAAGATTCATTTGTGCAATTACTCTGGATATGCCATAATATCAATTTTAAGGTCTCAGTAATGGATGGAAGTGAGCAATCCACAAAGAATGAAAAACCTGTGCAATTCACTTATATTTAAATGAGCAAGTAGTTGCTAATAGCAACCTGCCCTCCCTCTCCCAATCATAGAACAGAGGATAAAACCAGCATCCAATGCCTGAACGGATGTCCACAAGCTTTCATGTTGGTGATCCTGTGTTGTGAAAGAAAGGGTAATTCAATTGTTCTGGGGAGGAGCATATGCACACCCAGTACATATGTGCAGTATTATCAAGCTGACGGTAACAGCAGCCATAGAGGAGACAGTCACACTGGCAATAATTCAGCTGTATTACAGATGCATACTAGCTCCTGGGATGCTGAAGCGGAGCACTACACTGCTATCTGTGTGAAGCCAATGACAGTATGGGTACTACATGATCAGCAGTACTTGAAGCAGAACCCATTACATCATCTTTGTTCAAAGCTGAACTATCACTGAACCAGTGAGGAATATTTTATACGCAGCACTTAGCCTGGAGCTGCTCTGCCTCATTTCTTGAAATACTGCTCTTTAGAAACCAGTTAGAAACCCTAAAATGCCACAAAATTTGAAGATTTACATAACTGTCACAAACCATTGCCATCTTGCCTCCTTATGTGGTTTACCGAGTCATCTGGGCAAGGCAGCAAGAAAGGGCTGTCTCCCCTCTAGCGAACACAGCACCTGATCCTCTTGCCTTTACTCAGACAAATGAATTAAACTTCAGCAGTGGTTTTGCCAGAATGAGAGCTAAAATATTTGGCCCATCAACTGATTTGGTCTTTTTCCACAAGGGAGGTGGGTACTGTACACTTAGTCACTCTCCTAACAGAGTAAAGGAAGAGTGCTTCCCACTCCTGCCAACTTCACAGTAGTTTACTGGACTAGTGTTGTTTTTTTCTTATGGGGAAAAGATGCACCTGGAAATATTTTAGAGCTGTGTTTTGTGTACATATTGCAGAGTCAAAGTTTACTGTCCTCTGAAGCAGGGGTTCTCAACCTTTTTCTTTCTGAGGCCCCCCAACATGCTATAAAAACTTCAGGGCCCACCTGTGCCATAACAACCATTTTTCTGCATATAAAAGCCAGGGCCAGCATTAGGGGGCAACAAGCAGGGCAACTGCAACTCCCAAGGGCATTCTGCGCCAAAAACTTAAAAATTCTGCACATTTTATTTGCCAAATAAATGTGGAGACTCCAGCCTGGCATTGGGGAGCAAAGGCCACTGGCTGTACAGGGGTGGGAGATCACTGTGCAGCTCCCCCCCACCCCGGACACTGACTCAGTGGTGAGGCTGCACCCAACCCTGACACAGAAGGACTGGGCCTGCCCCAGAAACAAACACACACACACACACTCCATACCAGGTGCACCAAGTGTGGGGCAGACAGGCTCAGCAAGGCAGGATCCAAGTGTGGAGGAGTTTAGTGTGGGGGATCCAGGTGTGGGTTGAGAGGGTTCTGTGTGGGGCAATCTGGATGCAGGCGGCTCAGTGAGGGAGCCGGATGCGGGGGGATCTGGAGGCACAGGGGCTTGTTAGGGGGTTCTGGGTGCAACGGTAATGGGACTGCAGGAGGGTCCAGGTGAAGGTGTGGGAGGGGTCTGGATGTGGGGGGATAGAGCTTGGTAGGGGGAGCGTGGGTGGCTCGAGGGGGTCCAGATGCTGGGGGAATGGGACTTAGTGGGGTGGAGATCCGTGAGGCTTGTCAGGGTGGTCCACATGCTGGGGGAGTTGGGCTCATTGGGGGGGTTCTGAGTGCGGGGGGTGAGGATCAGCGGGAGAGTCTGGGTATGAGGGGTTCTGGATGCACGGGGGTTGAGTGGATGGGGGAGCAGCTCCTTGCACAGGGATCCCTCCTCCTGCAGCTTAGGAGCGATGGGTGCAGGAAGTGGGGGGCTAGAGGGTGGGGAGTTTACAGAGCTTCCTGCAGCAGTGAGAGAAATATAGGGGTGGGTCTGACCCAGCCCCAGATACCATGCAGGGGAAGAGGAAGTCCCGTCCTCCCCAGTCCAGCTGGGACTAGCAGCTGAGCCCAATGCAGGGTAGGGAGCCAGGTCTTCCCCAGTCCCACCCCCTGCACCACAGTGATTTACCTCTCTGCTGGCTACCCTGAGCACCCAAAACATACTGCTGTAGAGGGTTGCATGGCCACTCGTGGATTCCCCTTGCTTCCCTGTCAGAAAGTCATTTTTCTGCGGGGAAGCAAAGAAATCTGCGGGGAACATACATTCGCAGTGGCGCAGAATTCCCCCACGACTAAATTGCCCATGGCCCTACGACACAGGGGCCCCCACAAAGCTAAGCTGCGCAGGCTTCAGGTTCAACCCCAAGTGGTGGGGCTCGGAGCAGCATGGCTTTGGCTTTTTGCCCTGGGCCCCAGTGAGTCTAATGCCAGCCCTGCTTGGCAGACCCCCTAAAACCTCCTTGCTGCCCCTCCACCGAGCCTCAGACACCTGGTTGAGAACTGCTACTCTTAAGCACTCCACTCAGCTACTTCTCAAAAGTTTTCCTTATGGAAGCTGGGAGCTTAACAACATTTTAACTCAAGTTACACTACGCCTGTAAGTAGAGACAAATTATTATGTATGCAATAGGCTTAGTAGTTTTCACAAGTCTGCTAAATCCTGAAAGTGCACTACTGAATCCAGATCTCAAAGCAAGTCAAGAGTTATCACCAAGTCATCTCAGACTAGCCCAGATTCATGATTAAAGCAACTGCAGGCTCAATTTTAATAAGGATTAGGCAGTATATGCAAGATTAAGGAAACAAATCACCAGCCAAAAAGACCAAGTAAGCAGAGTGAAGTGCTGTTTAAAAAAGGCATTTGCAGAAACAATGAACTCATCTATTAGACTGGTGTAAAATTCAAGTTACCAACTGTGGCATTTACAGTTTTGTAGATCAATGTTACATCAAAACAGTGTACTACTGTAGATACAACCAACTCCAAATATTTAGTGCACGAGCAGTTACTTTAACATTCACCAATTTTAATTGCTTATAATACAGTGAATCACAATATACTTAAATTCTGACCATGGTTAGAAATGGGCAATAGCTGTTTAAGTCTCAGTGTGTTTATCACCTGCAACTAGTTGCTGGTACATCACATCCAGTTTCAATCTGTGGTTTGCAACTAAACCGTGTTAGAAGTTAAATAACTGAAAGCAAAGACTCCAATACTGCCATCCTTACTTGATGATCCTATTGACTACACCAGACATTTTGTTCATATAAGGACTTCTGAAGGCACTGCTACATACTACTCCTGGGGGAATTCTGTGCCATTGCACGTGCACAGAATTCATGTCCCCCGCAGATTTCTTTGCTTCCCCACAGAAAAATGACTTACTGATGAGAAAGCAAAAGGAAGCCACAGGAGTGGTCATGTGACCCTCCCCAACAGTATGTTTTGGGTGTCCAGGACAGTCAGAAGAGGTTTAAATCACTGTGGGGCAGGGAGCTGGACTGGAGAGGACCCGGCTGGTGGCTCCTACCCTGCGCCAAGGTCAGCTGCTAGTCCCAGCTGTGCTGGGGAGGAAGGGACTTCCTCTTCCTCTGCACAGCATCCAGGGCTGGGTCAGACCCCCCCTAGATTTCTCCCCAGGCTCCAGGAAGCTCTGAAATCTCCCTCCCCCCACTGCTTCCTGCACCCATCACTCCTCAGCTGAAGGGGGATGGATCATTGTACAGGGAGCTGCTCCCCCAACCCCCGTTCATCCAGACCCCCTCAAACCTCCCTCTCCCACTGAGCCCCCCCCACACACACACCGCCACCCCCCCCCCCCCCCCCCCCCACCCACCCACGAACCCCCCCCCCCCCCGCACCTGGACCACTCAGATGAGTCACTAGCACACTGATCCCCAACCCACCAAGCCCCAGCCAGCTGCACCTGGATCCCCACCCCACTAGCATCTGAAGCCCCTCCACTAAACTCCACACACTCAAACCGCCCTGCTGAGCTCTATCCCCCCATATCCAGACCCTCCCTCCCCCCGCTGAGCTCCAACCACCTTCACATGGACCCTCCTGCAGAGCCATTACCGTTGCACCCAGAACCCCCCAACAAACCCCTGTGCATCCAGATCCACCTCCCCCCCCCAAATCTCCAACTGAGCTGCCCGCATCCAGATTGCCCCACAAAGAACCCTCTCAACTCACACCTGTCTCCCCCATACACTGAGCCCCTCCACACTTGGATCCTGCTGGGCTATGTCTGCCTGCCCACACTTGGTGCACCTGGAACAGAGAGGCAGGGCCCTCGGGTGTTTCTGGGGCAAGCCAGATCCTTGCACTATGTCAGGTTTGGGTGCAGCCTCACTGCTAAATTCGTGTCCCGGGGGGGGGGGAGCTGCACAGTGATCTCCCACCTCTGTGCAGCCTGTGACCTTTGCTCCCCAATGCCATGCTGGTGTGGCCCCGATCCAGCACCTCAGGCAGAGCAGGGCCAAGCCACTGGTGCAGCCCTAACTCAGCACGCCGGCCAGAGTGGGGCCGAACCACGTGTGTGGCCCATGGGCCGTAGTTTGCCTACCACTGCTGTAGAAAGTACCTTTCATAGATTCATAGATTTTAAAGCCACAAAGGAACTTTGTGATCATCTAATCCAGGGGTAGGCAACCTATGGCACGCGTGCCGAAGGCGGCACATGAGCTGATTTTCAGTGGCACTCTCACTGCCTGGCTCCTGGCCACCGGTCCGGGGGGTCTCTGCATTTTAGTTTAATTTTAAATGAAGCTTCTTAAACATTTTAAAAACCTTATTTACTTTACATACAACAATAGTTTAGTTATATATTATAGACTTGGAGAAAGAGACCTTCTAAAAACGTTAAAATGTATTATTGGCATGCAAAACCTTAAATTAGCGTGAATAAATGAAGACTGGTCACACTACTTCTGAAAGGTTGATCTAATCTGACTCCTGTAAAACACAGACCACAGAAGTTTCCCAAAATATTTGCTAGAACAGCTTTTTTAGAAAAACATCCAATCTTAATTTTAAAATTGTCAGTGAACTGGTCCAATGGTTAATTATTCTCATTTTTAAAAAAATTATTTCTTATTTCCAGTCTGAATTTGTCTAGCTTTTATTTTCAGCCGTTGGACCATGTTATACGTTTCTCTGACAGACTGAAGAGCCCATTATTAAATATTTGTTCCCCATGTAGATACTTGCAGACTGTAATCAAGTCACCCCTTTAACTACTCTTTGTTAAGCTAATCAGATCAAGCTCTGTGAGTCCATCGTGCTAAATCCAATCCTTTCATCATTTTCGTGACTCTTCTCTGAACCCTCTCCAATTTATCAACATCCTTCTTGAATTGTGAACACCACAACTTGACACAGTATTCTAGCAGTAGTCACACAACTTTCTACTCCTGTTCAAGAGTCTCACTTAACATCCCAGGCTCGCATTAGCTCTTTTGGGCACAGTTTCACACTGGAAGTGTATGTTCAGCTGATTATCCACCACGGCCCCCAAATCTTTTTCAGAAGCACTGCTTCCAAAAATAGAGTACCTCATCCTGTAAATCTGACCTACACTCTTTGTTCCCCAGGTTATACATTTACTTTTAACCGTATGAAAAACACATATTGTTTGCTTTTGCCCAATTTACCAAGCGATCTAGATCACTCTGAATTGGTAACCTGTCCCTCTTTATTATTTATCACTCCCCCAATTTGGGTGTCATCTGCAAACTTTATCAGGGAGGATTTTGTGTTTTCTTCCAGGTCATTGATAAAGATTTTAAACAGCATAGGGCCAAGAACTGATCTCTGAGGGACACCATTAGAAACAGACTCCTTCAAAGACTGTTCCCCATTTACAGTTACATTTTGAGAGCTATCAGTTAGCCAGTTTTCATCCATTTAATGTGTGCCATATTAATTTTATATTCTAATTTTTTTAATCAAAATGTTTGTTACCAATTTAAATACCTTACAGAAGCCTAGGTATATTACTTTAAACACTATTACCTTTATCCATCAAACTTTTGTTCTCATTTTAAAAAAAAAGATATCAAGTTATTTTGACAGGATCAGTTGTCCACAACCCACATTACCTTCCTTTACTTGTTTAGTAATTGAGTCCTGCAGCAGCCACTCCATTATCTTGCCCAGGACCTAAGTCAGGCTGACAGACCTAATAATTACCCAGGTCATCCCATTTACCCTTCTTAAAAACCAACACATTAACTGACTTCCAGTCTTCTGGAACTTCCCCAATGCTCCAAGACTTATGCAAAGTCAACATTAAAGGTCCAGGGAGCTCCTCCATCAATTCTTCTAAAACTCTTGGATGCAAGTTATCTGGAGCCCCTCATTTTAAAATGTCTAACTTGAATAGCTTCTGTTTAACATCCTCCAGAGACACTAGCAGAATGGAATGAGTGCTATTTTCACCATATGATGAGATTTTTCCCCAAATACAGTCCCTTTTAAACAAGCTTTTGGCCCAAGAAAGAGCCTGAAGTTTAAATTCATTATAAATGTTTTACAATATTCTCCCATGTGAATTTAAATCTTTTGGGATAATCTGTTTATAGTAGTATATGTTGCTGCAATTGCATTAATAGAAGGCATCCTTTTATACTGACTGCTTTCTTTATGCAAGTACAGGACGTTACCTCAGAGAAACTCACCGCACACTTTCTTGAAAGAATCCTGGGTAAAATTTTCAAAAGAGATTAAGTGTCTCAGAATCCTATATCCCATTGAAACTCAATGGGATTTACACTTAACCATAGACGGGTACATTAATACAGGGATAAAAAAACCCACAGCTGGCCTGGGTTAGCGGACTTGGGCTCACAGGATTCAGGCTCCAGGCTGAAATGTTAACGTGTAGGCATTCTGGTTCAGCAGGAGCCCTGCAAGGAGGGAGGGTCCTGGAGCTCAGGCTGGAGTCCAAGCCTGAACGTCTATATGGCAATTTTTCGGCCCAGAGCCCAAGCTTGAGTCAGCTGACCCGGGCCAGCCATGGGTATTTTTATCCCTGTGCAGGCATATCTATCCTATGTGGCATTTGAAAACAGGAGTTAAGTGGGTGGTTTGTTTGTTTTTTTACTCTAAGATTAAGCATCAACCATCCAATATACTTCATGGTGAGCTGACATGCTTCATTAGCTGCTTAAGTCATGCTTTCATGAGAAATTGTTAACAATTCCAGTAAAAATTATGAAATTGAGAGATAAATGGTTCCATACTACTTCAAATCAAAAGTAATCAAACTAACCTTCTACTAAAGTCTTTCATATTAGTTGAGAAGTCTACTACAGTAATACAGCATGGCACATCCAGCCTATATATCAGTTGTGACTGTGTAAATAAATCTGCCTCATACTATGAAATTAATAAGCACTGTCTTTATAGAAGCACTTTTGATTTAGATCCACTTCTGTTTCAGGGAGGACAAAAAAAAAAAATCATACCAGCTTTCTTTTAAGATCTAATATCACATGTGTTTTTTCAAAACTGTAAGCCAATCCTTCATATTATTCCAATACTGAAGTTCCAAATTTCCAAAGTGTTAGAAATGTTTGTTTTTACCCTGGCAACTGGTATGATACCGAACCCTAAAAGTCATTAGTGCCAAGTACATCAAGGAACACATCCAAGACTGGGAGAATGGGTATGGGTGAGGTCTGAGAAATCAGAAGAGATATATCAAGAAGGCTGATGAGCATGTTTTTTTTTATTACTCAATATCTAGTAATAGGAGGGAAGTGGGTGCTGCAAGCTGATAGGCTGACCTAAACATGTTGTGTCCAATATACAATGTGGAATTGAGTAGCCTTGAAACCAGCTGTTTCCACGGGAGCCTTCAGAAGCGCTTCCACCAGTGGTTGTCCCCTCTTCTTCTCTGACTTTTCTTAACAGAATCTGAATGCACTCAAGACAGACACTGCCTCCTGCACTAGGAATAACCAAATATCCTAAATAAGGTCATCTGTTGCACAGTTCCTGGGGTTAGAGATCAACTGCACCTCAATCACTCAAGTTCCCCTTACTACTCAATTGAGTGTTTGCATACTTTTCCACCATTATCTACTGCTAATAACACATTTCTCTACAGCAGTATCATACATTTCAGAAGAAAAAATAGTACAGTTTTAACTCCTCCTTCAAATTTAAGAGGAAATGTATGAGATCATTTATACTAATGTCTAGGCTCTACAGTAACTGCAGGTTGTCTAAGAAGTCAGTGACTCGCTGTACATTTCGTATTTTACCATCAAGGTCAGCAGCAAGGCTTAGTTCACTGCAGCACACAGACCTCTTCAGCTCACCATTGCCCTTTCCTATCAAGGGCAGGGCAACTCTAAGATTTGTCTAACACCAACTAGGTTCCAGTTTCGCAAATTCTGCATTAAATCCACAAGAAGTAAATACATGGCTGGTTACTGTTCAAAGAAAGGGCTGCCAAGCAAGCCAGTAATATGCACTTCTGCCAGAAGGTCTTCGAACTGTCAACTTCACACCAAATCTGTACTGCTTTAAAGCCGTTCCAGTTACACTGGAACCTCAACCATCAGGAAAAAATATAAACCAGTTCTTGTTTCATTTCCCCCTCTTCCCCCACTGAATCCAAGGACATCAGTTGCTTTGGGCATCAAAACATTTACTGATAGTTATTGGTGTTATAAAATAAGGTTAGCATGCTCTAGAAAGTCCCTACCCCAGAGAGCTTACACTCTAAAATTTTATATATACAACTATGGGTGGACCAACAGGAAAAGAATGAAATGAAGGTTAAGAGTTACAGAGAGGAGATTGTAAGACAACTTGGTGGGTTCTTTTAATATAGAAAGATGTATCTAGGTTAGTCAGTATTATAGTATTGGGGTAAGGGACCTAGTTAAACAACAATGCTACCAAAAGCTTGTCAGAGTATGTGCGACAGAACATAGAAATTGCCATACTGGATCAAACCTGAGGTCCATCTAGCCCAGTATGTTTCTCAGACCATAGGCAGTACCAGATGCTTCAGAGGAAGGTGTAACAGCGCTGCAATAGGCAGATGTAGGGTCATCTGTTGCTCAGCCTGATCTCTGACCAGCTAGAGACTGACTTAAATACTAAAGCATGATGTGTAATATCTCTTCTGAAGTGTTAACTCTAACAAGTCTGAATACACCGGTTATCTTTATGAGTTTCCAATCCCTTTTTGAATCTCAAATTCGTTGCCCTCAGTGAGTCTGGCAATAAATTTAAAACATTTTGATAAAAAACTAGAATATAAAATTAAAAATGGCACACATTAAATGGTCTCAAAGTATAACTGTAATTGGGGAATCATCATCAAGTGAGTGTGTTTCCAGTGGTGTCCTGCAGAGATCTAGCTATTTAAACATCTTCATCAATGATCTGGAAGAAAACAAAATCCTCCCCAATGAAGTTTGCAGGTGACAAACAAATTGGGGGAGTGATAAATAATGAAGAGGACAGGTCACTGATTCAAAGCAACTGCTTGGTAAACTGGACACAAGCAAGCAGTATGTGTTTTCATATGGCTAAAAGTAGACGTATACATAGGGGAACAAAGAGTGTGGGTTATACTTACAGGATAGGGGACTCTATCCTGGGACACGGTGCCTCTGAAAAAGATTTGGGGGTCCCTTCTAGCTTTAAAATCTATGAATCTATGTAGTGGGGAAGCATTTCTTTCACAAACTGAAGCTATTTCATATGTTGAACATTTTTAGTATTAGTTTTGTTACTCGTTCAAAATTAAGATTGATTTGAACACCCACTGGAGTTCAAGACATTTTGAAAAAGGGTCAGGGCAAATTTGTTAAATTTTGTTAAAACAAACTTTTACAAACCCTAAGACTAATAGGAATTGTTTTGTAGTTCACCTAGTTTTTTCATCTTTCTAAGGCAATGTTTTAGGCATTTGCCTTGCAGTGCAAATACTGCAACATTGTACAAGTGCATTAGACCTTGTAAGTGTAGCAAAACTTTAAATTCACAAGTAAATTAGACTAATCCATTTCTACTGTACAAGAGTAATACAATTTCTCATTTGTATTCTATTCTAGTAACACCTAAAGGCCTCAACGGAGATAAGGCCCAGTCGTGCTAGTCATTGTACAGAAAGAGTATGTCTTTGTGCCAAGCAACTTAGTCTAAAAAAACATGACAGACAGAAGGTTGGGGGGGGGGGGGAGGGGAGAGAAACAAAGCACTAACAGCAGGTATACTACCCACATTAATAGTGAATTTAAAACACCTTAAACTATTTTAAGTGCCTACAAAGGAAAACCTGGTGAACTTTTAGTTCTGTAATGGGTAAGTATGTAAAAAGAGAACCATACTTCATTATCTAGTTTTGTATTTATCTTATTCAGTGTGCATACAAACAGCCAAAAAGTATCTAAAGTTCAACTGCTGAAGCTTTTCCACTACAATCACCCCTCTTTTTCCAGAGCTCAGAAGGTAGCAACATCTTGTTAATTTCCTAACTTCTTGTGACAAAAATATGGAGATTCTTTTTGAGGAGGGTTCTGCAAATTTTCCTAACAGTGGTCCCATATACTCCAAAGCAAATGCATTTTTTTTTTTCATTAGAAGCCTGTGAAACATTCTTGGTATGTTTTCAATACTCTCCTTGATTTAGAGTCAAGGTAACCACACTATGAAATCAACTTCAATGTTAGTGGAAAGCATGGAAGATTGAAAGTTACCACTGTATAATAGGTTTTCTATACTTGAAAGCCAACAATTATTTCTTGACAATCTATTAGATCATTTAGTTTTGAAGTGGCCAGCTGAAACACAAAACAAACGTACAAGTCTGTCTTGTGTGTGATGCAAAACTCTCCCTTAGTTTTCTGTTGGAATGTAAATTAGGATTTAACACTCCCATTTGAGAAAGCCACATTACTTTTTAAGACCCAAACTCAAGGCTAGTAGTCAACTTAGAAAATAATTCAGTTCTTATACCCTTTAGTTTACAGGTGCACCCAGCATGTAGAGTGCTGTATGCTCCCCTCAGGGAAGTTGGAAGTTTCTAATATGCACCATACCTACATCTCTGGCTATATTGAGCAGCAAGCTCAAAAGCTCCAATTGTACTTGGGGAAAATGGGTGCCAAAATTAACAAATACAAATGACATACTATTAAGAATGGGTTTGATACTACAGTGGGACTGACTATACTGATCCGATATTTGTACTGCATAGTGGCCAAGACACGGACCTGCAGGGTTGACAAACATTATTCATGTGTTAAATCCCCGAACATGTTCTGTTTCAGTTACTTATTTCTAAACCCTGAGCAGTCTTAGTGCTTTGTCCATTTAAATTTTCTGTCTTCTCCCCACCCAGTCTGCACTTCCGTTAATCTTGACATCTGTTTAAGGATGTCTCTGCACTTGATCTTCACTAGGGTTTAAATACAGGTGTCAGTCAATTAGGCTGTTTTCATTCATTTCATTTAATACATATGTTAAAGCAGCACGCATTCTGTTTTTCCCCCCACACTTACTGTACGATCCTGGACTCTGGTGAACATTAACTGAGTCCACCCATGTCTTTTGCAAGCTTTATTTTGTTCCTATGAATGTACTTGCAGTAATGAGGTTCTACTCAGAAGTAATTTTATGCTAACAATTCACAATTAAAAGTACATTACTAGCCAAATATTCAACTTCTGAATATGATATATGGAATTACAATATTAAGACTAACACTGACATACTAGTCTGATGGAGGGCTATAATTATACATGAAAACAAGAAATTCATTGAAGTAAAATAAAGGGTTAATTTTGTACGTGTTCTTTATAAAGCTGCAGGTGTAAAGCTGATTTTTTCCCCTTTGTATCCAAGACTGTTTTAAAAACACATGATCAACAAAATAACATATAATTAAAAAACAGAGCAATTGTTTATTAAGATTGTTAATTTTGCCATATTTCTGCTGTCAACAGACCCATCCACTGTAATTTTCTATTACACAGAAACATACTTCTGATACAGAGCATTTTCTTCATCCCACTTCTTCCAACACAATGGAAGTGACCTCACATTCAGAACAGTAGGCAACACAGCATATGACAAGTTAGATTTTATTAAATACATGATGGTAAATGCTGCAAAATGCTGTGCGTTTTCCTTGTTGAGTCCAGGACAACTGTCAACTCTATATTAAAGTCACTATTCTTTTTTTTAATCCATCATCCCCAAATCAACTACTTCAGGAACATCCCATAATTATTTTTTTTTAAAAACAGGGAGTAAAGTGGTCACATTTTTCTGGTTTACAGCATAGTGTTTGAGGTCTCATCAAACATCCACTGAGATGGCAAAGAAAAATATGCTCTGCTCATATGATCAATGACTCGCATGTTGTAATATTTTTTTATAACCACTTACATTTCAGAAAGGGTAGTCGTCGTCCTTAGCCATTACTATGTTGAATGACTAAGGGGTTGATTTTATTCTGCTGAAGCTAGTTTCCAAGCTGCCATTGAAGTGGAAACAGGGCTTGATCCATAATCTGAATTAAGTCACAGATCAAGTTCCAGTATGAATCAAATTTCAGGCCAGTAGTGCTTTCGCTTAGAAGCTGATATGCAGTAAGTTCAAAACTATTTTTTTAAGGCAACGCAAAACTAAAATGATAAAATTTCACATTAAAAAAGTCAACATCTACGTATGCAAGATGTCTGTTGAAGTTCATCTGCATTTCTCATGGTGAGGAAATACAGGTATCAAACACAGTAATCACTGCATTGTGGTTCTCATCAGTATTAGGGTAATGTAAACTAAACAACAGCTTTTATTAGGATACCACTGGAGACTGCAGCTGAAGAGATAAAAGCAGAAATCATGGGAGTCACACTAAACAGTTAGCGATATAGATCTCCAAACTCTGCCTTGCCCAGAATACCAAAACTGAAGCAAACATTCAACTATTATCACCAGCCTGAAGAGTGGAAAATCTGTTACATTTTTAGTTGCAGAACACGGAGAAATATTCACAAAAGTCCTACCTCATTTCAGATTTGCATACTTTTACACTTGCCATTTTGCCCTTGACAACATAACCAAAAAATGACATTCCTTTATAATAAGGAATTGTCATATCTCCAAAATAGATTACTAGAATTAAAATCCCGCTCCTTTGATTGCAATCCAATACCATAGCTGCCATTACCTCTTATATCAGACTAGAAATGGGAAGTGTAGTCCATGTCCGCTTGGAAAAAGAACTATTATAAAAACAGGGTATCATGCTATACTCAAGAACTGTCATCAAAAGTTAACCGATATGTCAGTCTATCAATTTTATTTTATATTCTTCTGTTTTACAAGGGAGTTAACTAAAAGAACAAGGGATTCTATTCCTATAACGTTCTCATGTTGCAGCTATGTTAACACCAGAAATGTTTTTACGTTAGCAGACATCATGCTATTGCAAAGGGAGTACTTAAAAGAATACTCAAGTGGCTTACCATGAGAAATATCACCACATCTGTTTTGTTCTGCGTCCTACTTGTAAGTATCTACAGTACATGACTCTTATAACCAAGGGAACATGTACCTGAAATTATCTAACTGCCCAAGAACTGACAATTCAGTTCCCTTTCAGCTCCTCTCTAAGGCTTTTTTTTTTTTGCATGGTGAACAAGATGGATAAAAAATGATTCTGTAAAAAAAAAAAAAAAGCATCAAATTAAATCTTCCCCTCTCTCCAACTGAATGAGTCAAGCTTTCAGAATTACAGTCTCTCAAAATCAGGTGCCTGCTGAATCTAATTTCTTTTCCATGACTGTTAACTTTCCACTGTCTCAAGGAAGTTATATTTCAAAGGTCAAAAATTGCTTCGAAAATTCTTGTGCATGAGAAATCTGACAAAAAAGGTACAATCCATATTCCAAAGCCCAAATCATATGCATTAATACACATCTTCACCCTGTAGTGTCCGCCTGCTTAACAGTTGCTCTGCCTAGATTTACTACCAAATAGGCTTTGACAATGATTGCTATTTAATCTTCTGTAATACCCAGATGCAACTGTTCCAGTGAGGACGACAGTAACAACAACAAAAACCAGCCGTACACCCACAAGACTGAAGTCATATGCTAAAAACACTTTAGTAGCAGAACAACTGAGGAAGACAACTTCCTGAGAAAGAAGCACTGCTTCTGTACTCTAATCAGATCACGTTAACCCAATCAAGCACCTCCATATTTACATTTTGTCCTGCTTAAAATGCAGATTTTTGTTAAGAAATACAAATGAGCATTACTCAAGATAATGATGCTGTCACCAATAAAGGTAATTTAACTGGCAGTGTATTGGCTGGGTAATTTACTACTTTTGTTACAGTACTTTACAAGCAACAAAAATCTGTGCATCAGCAGCATCATTTTTGTTAGGCACAATTACTTGATTGTCTATATGGCAGGGGAGGGTGGCGCAGGAGGGGGGGGGGGTCAACCTAGAGCCCTGTAGCCAGCCATGCACTAAATAGCTGCGTGGACCCTGCTACCACACACTCAAAGTTCCACAGTGCACTTTGACCTATTGCTGTCTGAACCCACAGAACTCTCAGTGGGTCCGCACAGCTATTTAGTGTGCTGTGGACTAGAGTGCTGTAGATTGACACCTCACCTTGCCACACACTAAGTGTATAGACACACCCTAAGTTTTACTATGTTTAAAAACAGCACCAGAATTACCTGCCACCTCCAGAAAGTTAGTGGTGACTTCCGGTAAAGAGTGAAAGAGACCAAGTAAAGAAATTGACTTTGTTTTCTTATGTCTCTGCTAGATATACAGTTGAGTGAAGGAATTAAGGTTGCTCTACCAGACAAATTTTCTGCACAATCACTTTCTCCTAAATACAGTCTAGAAGATGCATGATTTTTCTCCTCTCTTCTCCTTACAGGAGATCACTGCCAGTACCCAAATTCACCAGGACCTCAGAGATAAGCAACACTCAATTGTACATCAGTATGTACTGAACTTTTAGCTCAAGAGATCAAATCACAAGGAACCAGGAAATAATTTTGTCTATGAACCCGAACATTTCAGTTCATACCCACATCAGAGTCTTGCTGTTATCCCCGCAATATCCACACGTTCAAATGGTTCCCAGGACACCTTCTCACTTATTACCTGAAGGATTATTAAGGGAGACACCTTCACTTCGCCACCAGACTGAAGTTCAAACTTAGCCTGAAGTTGCCTAAATATAAAGGATAAAATATCTGATGTGACTGTTTACGTTTGATTCCGCCGGCACTAGAACCAGTCATCTCACAAGTTTCTTCAGGAAATAAAAATGCACAAGAGCCTGAACAGTAATCAGCACTCCACCTGAACAAGATATTGAGTCAATTACCATAGAGACTAACGGATGTAGAAACAGAAAGCAGGTACCTAAAATTCAATGCAGATTCAGTCTATGTTGAACTTGACTGTAAAAAACAAAAAAACTGTCGAAGTGTTACACAATGAAAAAACAGTATTTCTGGTTATAGTTAAGCAGAGGAGGAATAGGTCTTAAAATCCCTCGAAGCAGGGCAAACGAAAAGATCATATTTCATCTCGACTTAGAGGATGTTATATATCCAAGCCCCCATTTTTAACATTAGTTGTATTCCTATAATTAATGAAAAAGCACCTACCTATGCATAACACCCTAGATGCTACAACTTCAGTGTAAATCTCAATCATACAGCAGTTCACTGTAATAAGGAGCAAAAAGTTGGGGAACTGGGCTGATGGGACCAAATTAGAAACCAAAGAAAAAGCATCAAGATAGCACAAGACGGATATAATCTATTAAAAAGTAGTTCCGACACTCAGTTTGAGATCCATTATTTTAGCTCAAAAACTTTCCTCCAGCTTTTCTCCCATTTGAATGAGACTCTGAAAGTTTTCAGTACAGTAGATACCACTGCTTTATACCCTCTGAAGGGGTGACAGAACAGGATGAGGTACACTCCATTTGGAATACCCATAGCTAGGTAAGATTACACTTAAGAATTCTATTCCACAATCATTTAAGCACCCTAGTCATTTTCCACTGAAGGTAACAACCAATCAATCTTTTAGGACATGTTACCAGTATATGAACCTAAACCTCACTGAGATCTACGTGGTATGAAGACATACAGTAGTATGCAGACCTGGAACTTCGTTTTGCAATACTCTAACCAGTTTAGAAGTAGAAATGGGAGGGTTGTTCCTTTACTTTTACATTACACACCCAATTAAAATGAATAAGCCTCAATGATTTTAACTTTTAAGCCTACTGCTGTTACAAGTTAACACCTAATGTTTGTAACTGAAGACACATCTATCCTAGCTAAGTTTGGATCACTAGTCACTGCGTCATTTCTCCTGGTGGTAACTATAACAGAAACAGCAACAGACATGATTCAGTCAATTTTCTGTCTGTGTTAACATTTTCACTTTTGCTACAACTAGTGATGCTACACTGCTGATATGCAGACGTGACCTGAGATCTTACGGCAGATGCACTTAAGGAGATTACAGATCTCCTTTTATTTCCAGTTTCCCGTACACCATTCACAGCGCTTCGCACAGCCTGTTTGCCCTATGTATTTTTTCTTTCAGGCATCAACAAAGCACTAATATTTTGTCAAGACAGTTAATTACTGGAGAGCTCCTAGAATTGACAGGAAAATTCAGGAGCAGGTACAGTAAAAAGCTTTTTCTTAAACTAATTTCAAGTGGGTGTCCTTTTAATTATTGGGAACAATGAGTGCAGAGCCCCCTTCATAAACCTGCTACCAGAAACTAATTTAAATAAATACAAACTCATACTGATTACTAAATGTACGACGAGAATCTGTTCAAGTTGTGTCTAAGAAGCAAGCATAGAAATCTGTGACATAATTTTACCCTTTTCCAAGAGTACAACGAAGAGCCTGTTGTCCATAGTCTGTGGCCCAATGATTCCTTCTCAATCCAAAACAAAACAAAAATACTGGAATCCTGGCAAACAATTTTTTGACTATAAAATGACAAGCCTTCCAACTACTGCAGATATATTTTATTCAAGTGTGTGTATGCGCAAGGAGGGAGGGGAGAAATAGGGAAATGCATCAGCTATTCCATGATAAATATTTCCAACAAGTGTGAATCTGATGAATGAAAGCAATTCTGATTGAGGTGAAGATATCTTTAGCCAATGAATTCCATTTCATACAGCATCAATTCCTTTATTAAAACTGTGCCAAGCAGACTAACAGCTTCATATGTAACAGGATACCCCGATTTACCATTCAGCATGAAAGCTAACAAATTAACCATCAACTAGTGAATATCTATAAGTTAAATACTGACCTTACCAAATCCATGTGGGCAAGTATATCAAAGAATTAAAAAAATTATCCACCACTGAAGGGGGGGAAAAAAAAAAAAAAGGATCCTACCTACTAGTTCAGCTCCAAGCCAAACACTAACTATGTACAGTCTCTCATTTCCAACTGTCTGCACACAGCCACACCCATCTGCATCAGGCCTACAACTTTGACTTCAATCCAGCAACTACAATACACACACACACACACACACGCCTCCAACCAGCAGGGAAATGAAGGAATTAATTCAGCTGTGCTTCTCTGTAGCAACATGAGTCATTAGCAAGCCACTCCTTACCCTAAAAGACAAATGCAGCCATGCTGCAAACAAACAAAATTAGTGTACCTATTTCAACAGGGTTGCAAACAAATTCAGTATGCAGAGATTGGCTGTAGTGTAACTCCATCTAAACAAGAGGCAGAAAATGCTGTATATACCCTTACAGTAATGCGTATTACTAAGGCCTAGTCCCTATTTTCATTTTTAAACAAAATTTTAGCCCTGTATTTTCATGGGGTACAAAACGTGCCCCAATTTTTCTCCACAAATGACCCTTTTAAAAAGCTTTCAAATATTGGTGATGGTACTTCAAAAAAAATTTACCTTACATTTCAACAGATTATGTAGCTCTGAGTCTCCAAGTACAAGGGTCTACTTAAGCATTTATTACGTTGCAAGTGGAGAAACAGTTTGTTCCCAATTTAATTTTAGCTTAAAAGGTTTTCAGGTAAGTGGTTGCTATATACTATTTGAGGAGTCCATCAAAATACATTTAAAGCAATTTTTTTTTTTTTTAAGTCCCATTCCATTGCTCTCGCAAGCAGCTACAAGAGTAGGCAACACATACACTGTATATAAACGGAGTGGCTCAGATAGTCTAGAACTTAAAGTATTAAAAAAATTTATTTGATCCACAAAAGGTTACAGTGCAAGATTTCCTTGTCCAATATTTGGTTTAGTTTTTATTTGGTTCTTTTCTTGAGCAACAAAAGTTAATACCAACCACAGGCACAAATATAAAAGGGCAGCTTGATTATGTATCTATGTAATTCCTAAATTAACAATGCTCCCAACTCTGTCAGGACACCTTTCTTTTATACCAGCAATCTGAATTTACTTGTGTACTATTCCTAGAACAATTTACTTAACTGGCAATTTAACCAAAATAAGAAATTAAATTGAAACTAGGAGAAATTAATCATTTTCTCCTCTCATTGCTAGGATGACATAGGCTACTGATAGGCATGCTTTACAGCTCAGCTTACCCAAGTGGACCACTATGACATGGTGTAAGAATGAGCATCTGCCATGGCAGGCATGCTATTGGGCAGCTGGAGGAACATGACATAGCGCCCAAATGAAAGAATCCCTCCATCAAACACAACTCAGAGAGGGAATGCTAAAGCACGGAGGACATGCAAACAGCAGCCCTGTACAGACAGGGATGGTAGAGCCTCATTTGTGCCCTAAGGAACATCTGATGGCGTGGGAAGGATTTAGATTCACACCTGGGCTACACCTAAAACTTAGGTCAACCTGAGTTACATTGCTCAGAGCTGTCAAAAATTCCACGCCTTGTGCAATGTAATTAGGTCTACTTAAATCACACAGTAGATGCAAGTCAATCAACAGAAGACTACTTCCATCGACCTAGCTATCGCATCTCAAGGGAGCACGGGGGGGGGGGGGGGAAGGGGGCGGGTTTTATTACAGCAATAGAAGGGGCTTTTCTGTTGCTGTAATAAATGTGCACACTACATCAGTGTAACTGCAGCTGTGCGGTTGTAGCTCTTGTAGCGTAGACATACCCTCAGACCCTGACAGATTAACTCAGCCAGTCACTATCCTCCCTCTACCGCTCATTTGTATGCAACGACTGTTGCAGTGTCTCAATAACGTGAGGGAGACAGGGCACATGATAAGAGTTAGCATTAGTATATCACTTGGAACCTCGGAAGAACAGTTACAATTGTGCCACAGCTGCCCAATATACTCGCTTGGCCATCAGTGCTTGAAATGCTTCCCGTGGTACTGCTACACTTGCTGCACTGCACAGTGAAGTAGCACTGCCAAGGGAACTAAACACAAGAGTGCAAGAAGAGTCCTTATAGCACAAAGTCATTGAGACTCAGCATGTCTACACTACAAACACTCAGTGGCACAGCAGCTATGCTGCCATAGTGCTGTACCACAGATACTTGCTGCAGTGATAAAATGGGGTTTTCCATTGCTGTAATCAATCCACCCCTCAAGAGGTGACAACTAGGTTGACAGAAAAATCCTTCCATTGACCTAGCGACAGCTATACTCTTTCTTTCCCTCTAAGTTACATATATGTATTCTCAACCTTAATGGAGGATCAGCTTTTGTCTTTGATTATGCTTTTTGATGGTATACAAAGTAAAGTAACTGAATTTCACATTCAATTGCAAGTTTGTTCCTTCGTCTTAAAAAAAATTAATATAAATTACAAAAGGTTATGTTTCCTTTGTAATAAATATCCCAGCAGCAGCAAAATCAATATAAAGTTGACTGAAGACCTACATATTTTCTCTGTTATTGCTGAGCAGCAATGAAACGTTGATATCTTCTCAGATTCACAACGGCTGTTTTTACAAGAACCAGAAGCTAAATCTGTGATTAATGGGGGGAAGAGGGGGTTGGGGGGAGAGAATAGAAGGAAAGCTGGAAGGGTAAACAAAACTTGAGAAATTAAAATCCAGGTAAGAGCTGGAAGAGGGAAGAACTTCCCAACCCTCTCTCAGTTTTCATAATATTCTCTGCTTCAAATGTCAGGGGCGGGGGGGAGGAGGGAGAAGGTGAAAGAAGGTGGGGGGACAAATCACTCTGTGCTATAAGATTAAATTAGGTGAAATGATCAAATTAACAAGTTTATTGTACGGGTTGAAAATTTGTGCTTAAAATTCTAAGCATTATTTATCATCAGTACTGCTGGTACTACTCTAAGGACATCTCAGAAAACAACCATGACTATCTAGTAGGCTAGTAAACTTTAAGCCGCTGTGGCAAGAGGTTGTGAGTGAAAAACAGCCTTTAACAAGGGAAAAGACACCATTAATATTGTGGGCCCGTAAATTTGAGAAAAATTGGGAAAATGGGAAAGCTTACCATTTGATATACAGAGAAGGGTAAGGGTTATTTTACTTATTTAAGATGTAGTTCTGGAGGAATTTGTAAGAACTCAATCTTCTTGAAACAGAACAAAAAACTTCAGCTTTAGATATTCTGGACCTTTGGCAGCTGACTTGCACCGAATCAGAGATATGATACTGTCGTTTTTGGGATCAATGAGTGCAAGTGGTTTTTCCATCTGTTGAAGCTGAACCACCAAAGTCGTTCCATCTCCATTGTAAATATTTGCAAATGGCTAAAAGTGAAATATTTCGAGACTGACCATAGTGACAGTGACAAGTATGAAGCACTGAAGACTTAGAAAATTACTTGTGCTCTTTTAACTGACAGAATTTAGCAAACCACCATCGAATAAACAGAGATACAAAACAGACTTTGAAATTAAAGTGGAATTAATATTCAGCAACAGAATATTCCAATAGTGAATCTGTGAGAAGTGAAAAGGTCAAAAACTATGCACTTGAAAACGAAAGGCCTCAAAATGAGGTGTCACCTTTTAAATAACCTAATCCTATCTCTTGGTTTGGAGAGCATTTAAAAGTATTGGATGCTACCAACTGACTTTTGGAATTTTAGCAATTGAGTTGTGACTATTGTTTACTTTGTTTAAAGAAATGTGAGGGCTGTCACTACACTAATAAAATGGCCAAAAACACTTAGTTAATCCAGAGTTAAAGTGGCCTGATAATAGCTCATGTCCTTCCAGAACGCTGAGTTCAGCAAAACTCAAACTTCTGAAAACCAGGAAATACAGAGTTAAGGCCAACGGCCATGAAATCCTTAACTCCGCCTCCCCCTCCCACCTCCCCGGGGATGGAAATATCTCCAGCTGCAGTTGGTGTCATTTGTAAAGAGCATTCAAAAGTAGTTGATTCTTTTAAAACTTTCAGTTTTTCTAACAGGTTGCTATAGATCGGGGTGGCCAAACTACAGCTTGTGAGCAGCATGCAGCTCTTTTACAGTTCAAGTGTGGCTCGGGGAGCCTCCTATGCCCTCCCCCCATTCTTCGCCTACCAGACTGGGGGAAAGGGAGAGCTCGGGGCTTCTGCCCTGAAGCGCGGTGGTGGGGCTAGCAGCTTCTGCCAGAGATGTCTGGTGCTTGCTGAGTGGGGGGCACAATTTAAAGGTACGTTTGTCCAACCCTGCTATAGATCTTTTCAACTCATCACTGAAGTTTATTACAGTAGTTTGATCTGACTTAAACTAGTTTATTAATTACTCATACATTAAATGTATCTTCGCCAAAGCCAAGGTTTACATTTACATTATTGGCATTTACAGATGGTCTTCAGCCTCCCAAAGTACTCTGTTCAAAATGTTATGGGCTGAGACAGAAGTTGCATTTCAATACCACTGGGACAAAGTACAATTTCAAAGGTACCTCATGTCCCTCCAGATGTGCTCTACAATACAGTAGAGCTAAATATGGTCAATGAGTGGAAAGCCAGAAACTTGAGCACTTTCTTGAAGTATTGTTGCCAGATTAGTTTTGTACCTAGATGCCTCAGGGAGACTTAATGCATTTAATTAATCACCTTTTTTAATTTAAAAGATCTATTTAGGAAATTCAAGTAAGGGATATTTTCTCATGCAGCTTCATAGAGTCAGCCATTTCTGAAATTCCTAGAAGGGGGAAGGGTGTGTGTGGGTGACGAATTTACATTAAATCTTAAAAGCTGCTAATAGTGGTAATAGCACATAATACTTTTCAACCAAGAGCACAATTTGCAAATAAACAGAATGGAGGGGAAATGCTTTTCCAGGTTAGGAAGTTGTATGCTTGTTTGTAGAGGGATAATTACCTTGACTTTTCCACTCACAGGTTAGTTACTGTGCAGAGCCCATTTAACCTTTTGTCCCCACCACTTCTTTCAAGGAAGTCAGCCTGCTATCTACTATGGGCAAAATGGAAAAAACATAGTTTTTGTGCTGCAGAGGCAACATTATTATATCAGCTATGAAAACACTTTATATCATACATACCTGTTGGTTTTTCAGTTCTTTATGACACTGACAGGTTGCTCTAAAGCTACAAGGATATACAGCTGTTACCGAATACAACGTATAATTTTTTCCATAATTCTCCCATCAAACCTTTCAAAGTAGACCAAAACTGACTCTGAATATACTTCTAGTTCATGTCATTTTAAGCAGTTTAAAAGTGAGAGCTAAAAACCTCTTCATGTATTACAGTTTGTAAGATACATCTATGATTTGACAATTTTGAGTCAATATCCTTCTCTGCAGAAAAGCCCAGTTAGATTCCAAACTATTTCCCATGCCTTCCTGATAGCTAAATACCCAACTTTCACTCCAAGCTGAAAACATTTCTTTTGACTATTACAGTGTAGTTCCTTTTACAATACAGCACAAAGAATACTGTACCAACTAAAAGACACACCCGTTTTATTCAGTAAGAAACTCATTTTAAAGTACTTCTGAAACTGCCACTGAGGCCTTGTCTACACTGGCAAGTTACTGTGCAGTAAAGCAGCTTTCTGTGGCGTAACTCCTGAGGTGTACACACTGCAAAGCCACTTAGTGCGCAGAAACTCCTCAGTTGCAGCATTGCAAAAACAAAAACAAAAACACACCTGGACTTAAGGCTTACAGCACAGATGCTCCTGGGTTGCATTGCCAGTGTAAACGCATCAATTGGTTTCAGTGCTGTAATTGGCCTCCAGAAGTGTAACAATCAAGTGGCTGCTCTGCTCATTGTTTTGAACTTGGCTGGCTGCCCTGAAGGCATGTGCCTCTCTCCTTTCAAAGCTCTGTTTCTGACAGCCCTTGTGTACTGTGCTGATCTGCTCCGGGACACAAAGCAAACCATTATTATGGAGTGAGTGGGTGAGAGATATTGCTGTGCAGAGAGCTGGGGAGGGGCTGATGTTGGGGTTTCCTCCTCCCCCAGGACTGGTTGCTTCCTGAGGCTGTCTGAATTTACAAGACTGTGTAGGGTTACCATATTTTGTGCCTCCAAATGGAGGACAATCCACAGGGCTCCGGCCCCGCCCCCAGCCCCGCCCACGCCCCCTCCCCAACTCCGCTCCCTCCCCACAGTCTCCGCTCCCTCCCCTGCTTCCCGCGAACATTTGATTCGCGGGAAGCCTGAAGCAGGTAAGGGGGAGTGTGGGGGGAGTGTGGGGGGAGGAGGCGCGGCCCAGGCTGGCCCCCCAGCGGCTCCAGCCTGGGTCGGCTCGGGCCCTGGGGTGCTGGCCCCGGCCGAGCACCCCCGGCCCGCCCCGCACTGCCGGTCCCCGACGGCCCGGCGCACCCCCCGGCTCCCGGCCCCTCGACCCCGGCTCCCGGCCCGGCAACCCTGGCTCCCCGGCCCCGCGACCCCCGACCGGCGCCCGGCAACCCCGGCTTCCGGCCCAGCGACCCTGGCTCCCCGGCCCCGCGACCCCGGACCGGCCCCCCGGCTCCCAGCCCGGACCGGCTCCGCGCCCCCGGCTCCCAGCCCGGACCGGCTCCGCGCCCCCGGCACCGCGCGCCGGGCTCCTGGACCCCGGCCCCCGGCACCGCGCGCCGGGCTCCTGGACCCCGGCCCCCGGCACCGCGCGCCGGGCTCCTGGACCCCGGCCCCATGCCCCCGGCCCCCACACCAGCCAAATAGGCCCCGGCCGAGCACCAC
>NC_048299.1:129913777-130039352 GCF_013100865.1 Trachemys scripta elegans | reverse complement strand
GAGCCCTCCCGATTTTCCCGGACATGCCCGGCTTTTGGGGATTTCCCCCCGGACGGGGATTTGAGCCCCCAAAAGCCGGACATGTCCGGGAAAATCCGGACATATGGTAACCCTAAGACAGTGTGCTGACACACTCTCAATCCCCCAAAAACACAGTCTCTCTGACCCTCAGAGAGAGCGGGGCTGGGCAGTTGAGGCTAGCAGCCCAAGCCCTGCCCCCATCAGAGTGGGGGCCGGCAGCCCAAGCCCCTGCGGTCAGCATGGGGCCAGCAGCCCAAGCCCCAGTAGTCCGAGCTCAGTGGAGCAGTGAGCGGGCAACGGGGTCCAGCAGCCTGAGCCCCACGGAGTGCGGAGCCGGCAGCCCAGACCCTGGTGCAGCGCCATCACCCTGAGCCCTGTGGTGAGCAGGGCGGCAGCTGGGACCCCTGTCCTTGGCAGACTGGGGAAGTTGGGTGACATGAAGGGCAGAGTGAGCCAAGGCCACACTGTACGTTGGGGGTGGTCCAGGCTAATTTTTCCCTCATGGGGTACCTCCCTAGGGACGGCCCTGGTGGCAGAAGAAAAGGTATTTGTGCGCCAAACCAGCGGAACCACGTTGTAGCCAGTGTAGCAGCGTTAAGGTGCCTCAGTAATTTGATACTAAGTCATTGCCTCTGGAGTGCTGTTTTGCTTCAGTGAGACGTGAGTGAATCTTCTCATTTTCTAGTTTGTTGGTTGTTAGCAGTCTCTCTCTGTTATTTTTATTAGAACTTTTGTACACAAGTTCAATGGATAAGTGGCTGAAAAAGGAAAGTGTAAAGATGCAAGAATCGGCTAGTGTTTCCTCAAGTCCACACTGTGGAAAATCTAAGTCTAATGATCATGATGGTCCTGGAAAGTCACAAAGAAAAGAAAATATGATGATGATTATATAACATATGACTTTGCATGCATTGGTGATCAAGAATGTCCAAAATCACTGTGTGTAATTTGTGGTGATGTTCTAGCAAACAGCAGCCTCAAACCTTTTCTAGTTCAGCGCCATTTAGAAACTAGGCATACTGCACAACTCGACAAGCCTGCTTTTTTTCAAAGCGAAAATTAGCTGAGAGGAAAAATGACACCAGTTTAATATCCAAAGCAAGTACTGATAATGAAAATGCACTTGAAGCACCATACCACGTGAGCTACCGAGTAGCAAAAGCATCAGAAGCCCATATCATAGCAGAGAGCTTGATTGGTCCATGTATAAAAGTCATAGTTCCTTGCAGGCTCGGAGAAAAGGCTGCAAAAAGGATTGACATGGTACCTTTGTCCAATAATACATTGTCACGAAGAATTAATGACATGTCAAATAATGTAGAGACAACAATTGTACATAGAGTGAAAAATAGTCCATATTATGCTATACAGTTGGATGAATCAACTGATGTAGCTAATCTAGCTATTTTCCTACTGTTTCTAAGTTATGTGAATGAAGGTCTGGTTGAAGAAGATTTGTTTTGCCGACCATTGGAAGAACGTACAACTGGAGAAGATATCTCCAATCTGACTAATGCATATTTTCAAGAAAAGGAAATAGATTGGTCTCGTTGCCTAGGCATTTGCACTGATGGGGCCACATCAATGACGGGGAAGCATACTGGATTTGTAGCTCGAACAAAAAAAGTATCTTGGACTCATTGCTGTATCCACAGACAACCCCTCACAACAAAACGCATGCCTGAGGGACTGAAGGAAGTGCTGGACAATGCAGTGAAAATGGTGAATTTCATAAAATGATGGCCAACAAATTCCAGAATATTTCACTTACTTTGTGAAGAAATGGGTAGTATGCACAATTGTCTGTTGACCCATACCGAAGTTAGATGGCTCTTACGGGGCAAAATCCTTGTGCGCTTGTTTGAGCTTAGAATGGAAAACCTAGTTTTTTCAATAGCCACCCTTTCCACCTTGCCAACTGCGTGGAAAATAATGTCTGGCTCCAGAGCCTGGCTTGTTTAGCAGATATTTTCTCAAGAATTAATGACCTAAATTTATCTCTTCAAGGTCTCAATATAATAGTTTTCAATGTGCAAGAGCAAGTTGAATCCATGATAAAGAAGTTGCAGTTCTGGGAAAGTTGTTTGGAAAACAATCAAACTGAGTGTTTCAGTAATCTTCATGACTTCCTGGCAGAACATGAACTCAGTTGGATCAGTGCACTAAAATCAATATAACGGCACACCTAAAAGGACTTTGCACAACTTTCAGGGATTACTTTCCAGCTATGTCAGGCGATAATGACTGGATTCACAACCCTTTTGATAATACCACTTTCTCAACACAGATATTGAACGCTGAAGAAAAAAAGAAATTGATTTAGATCTCCTGTGATTATGAACTGAAAAGGAGTTTCAGAAATCTGTCATTGATCAACTTTTGGCTGAGTTTAAGAAACGAGTACCCCCTTCTGGCAGAAAAAGCTACTACAGTTTTGTTACCATTTTCAGCAACATACTTATTCGAGAAAGCATGTTCCTCATATGCACATCTGAAAACCTAACACAGAAACAGACTTGAGACTTTATCTTTCTCCAGTGGTTATGGACTTACAAGAGCTATGCAGAGCAAAGCAAGCGCATCCATCACACGGAGGAAATTTAAACTTAAATCCCTGGAAATATTCATTTTTAGGAGGGGGTTGACAAGATTTCACAATTTAGTGAAAGGGGTTCATGGGTTGTTAAAGTTTGGGAACCACTGTTCTATGGTAAGTATACTGCCATTTTACCAGTAGCTCTTTCTTTCTTACTCATATTGGGCAATAAAATTTTGTTGTTTTCCCTCCTTATATTTTTTCACTCTCTACATCAGTGACCTGTACCATATATCAACAACCAGCTATTAGAAGTAAAAGGTATACTTTAGGTGAGCTTTTATAGTTCCTTAACAAAGGTGCATAATATGGCAGAATCAAGAGCCAGGAAAATTGATAGTTAAGTTGTGTTACCAACTTTTTTCACACAAGTTCCCAAGTCGTCTTCAAATTTTAGTTCTCCAATTTTTGGTCTGCCTCCAGAGGTACTTTGTTTATGAGGCTTAATATGAAATAAGCGTATTCACTGACTGAAAGGAGTAGACTTTATGGCAGTGAGAACTGAAGTCATATCCAAAAATTAAGTACAGCACTAAAAGGAGAAGCTAAGTATTTCTGGACAGTGAACTTCCAGTTTGATCATCCCCATAGAGGGACTACAATAAGAGGTGAGGGTATTTGCACCTGTACACCCATCTCAGCTGTTGGCCTATGTTAGGCTTGCCAATTATGGATGGAAATATTTATCTTGTTATCAAGTGGAATGAGAAAGCAAAGTCTTTTCACAAAGGCTACTCACAGACCATCCAATTGTGATGCCTTTTAGCCACTACTGGCACAAAAGACTCCTAAATTGACAGCCGCCTTTCATTTCCTCTGGACAATGGAGTCTTCCCAGCCCCTCACTGGATTGAGACAGACTGCAAAGTTACAGTGATTCTCCACTGTAGCAAGCAAGTGTTGGCATGACTCCAGCTTTCATTTTACTTTCTGCACAAGGTTTCTGATTTGTTAAATCAGTTAAACTCAGATTTTCTGTAATCCATAATTACAGTGCTTTCAAGTGACAGCGGTGGAGAGCAGATACAATCTTGTAAACACATACTTAATTCTCCATACTCAGCGTTGCTTCAGAACAAGGTAAGGTAAAGTAAGGTAAGGTAAGGGGAGGGGAGAGGGCTTGACAAAAGACCATATCCTACAAAAAACAGACCTAACAGACTATGCTGAACCAATCTCTTACAACATCTGATGCATGAGGAACATACTCCTGAAATGCAGTAGTGAGACAAGTACTAAAGATGGACTTATCAAAAAGCCACTAAGTCACCTTAAGAGGTTCCATCTACATGACTTGTTCAGAACACCTTAAGTTTAATGTACATCAAGTTGTTTTTGCCTTACTGACCCTTTATTAAGCTTACACAAATACATGAATGTCAGTTTTGATTCTATGGAAGTGCTAAATAGCCAAAGCCTCTACAACAGTGGTTCTCAAACTTTTGTACTGGTGACCCCTTTCACATAGCAAGCCTCTGAGTGCGACCCCCCCCTTATAAATAAAAAACACCATTATAAATGCTGGAGGGAAAGCAGATTTTAGGGTGGAGCGCAACTCCCCATGTAATAACCTCGTGACCCCCTAAGGGGTCCCGACCCCCCAGTTTGAAAACCCCCACTCTACAATTTGATCAAAAAAGTTTATTGACAGACTTTAAAAAAAAACTATTCTATGAAAGTGAAAACGTAACAGTGAGTGTGTTTAGTTAAAAATTATTCAGAAGTGGCCAATCCCTTAGTGTTGGCCTTTAAAGCAGCAAGTAATTTTTTCTTCTTAAAGAGATTTTCCACCTCACCACTTAATAGGCTGGCATTATGAATTAACTCAACGACATTATTGAAATAACTAGGGGTGAAAGTTAAAATTAAAGAGTAATTCTTGTAAGCCACGCTGCATCTGCTTAATTCCTTAGCCTTTCCCCACACAAGTCTTCCCTACGATAAAGAGACAACCGAGGTTCTTGTTTCATTCTGGAAGATAAAGAAATCTCAGAAGCATTCCAAAACTCTTCAACTTAAAAGTAGGCTTGGCACACTGTGATCTTTTTCAAATAATTTTGATACATGTGGATGTTTAAGCTTTTTATTTTTCCTAATTTAAATTTTTACAGTTGTGGGAAATCATGGGGGAGTGGGGGGAGTCAGACAATTACATAATGACAGAGGTCAAAATTCAGAAAGTTAAAGCTTTTAACTGCTAACACAAATTGTCAATGCCACATCAAAGTATATGACACCAGTACTTTAAAATCAAAAACTGCAGTAAGTTCTCAAGCAGCATTTTTCTTACTCTATCTAAAATTTTCCTTACCATATCTAAAATACTACCCATCCATTTTTATTTTCTGGCTTGTATGCATACAGTGAAGTATTTTACAGTAAAATCTAATCATTCTAAGCCTACTTATAAGTACACCAATCCAGTCTAAGGAAAGAAGCTGGTAGTGTTTTAGGCTACTGTTTTTCAGTAGAAGATCAAATTGAGGTGGCACTAATACTAAAATCTTAGTAATGGGACAGAGATTTATAAAAAAAAATCCCACATGCAAGCACACCTCCTGTAACAGATTTGGTACTTCGTCTTGGACTAACAGACTTTAAGATTACTAAGTACACTGTGGAAAAATGTCTTCTGATTAAAAATCTCTGAAAATATTTAAATTACTTCCACCTTGACAACACTACAGGCATCGACATTCTTACCCCTCTCTCCACTTTATATGCCCAAGATGTTCTGAGGACTACTCTAGAACAGGGGTCAGCAACCTACGGCACGCAAGCCGATTTTCAGTGGCACGCTGCTGCCTGCCGCGGTCCCGGTCCCCAACCCCACTCAGTCCCCCCGCCCACCGCTCTCCCCTGCAGGGGCAGGAGGCAGAAGCTTGGTCCTGCGGCAGCCAAGCTTCCCCCCACCCCCGCTTCTTCCCCCAGCGTGGTGCTTTCCTGCCTCTCTTCCTCTCCTTCCCTGCACTGATCAGCTGATGGCCCTTGAGAGGGGGAGTGGGACGAGTGACGGCGTGCTCACTGCTCCGTAGAGAAGGCAGAAAAGAGGTAGGGACAGGACCTTGGGGAAGGGGGTGGAACAGGGCATATCCCTTCCAGCCCCCTGCACTGAGCCGCTCAGGGAAGGGGGCTCGGAGCACCCCCACGAGCCGAGCACCCCAACCCTCTGCCCTGAACCCCCCACACACACACCCAGCCTTCTGCCCTGCACCTCCACACACACACCCAGCCTTCTGCCCTGACCCCTGAACTCCCCCCACACAGCCCTCTGTCCTGACCCCGAACCCCACCCCCACACACACAGCCTTCTGCCCTGCACCCCCACCCCTCTGCTCTGACCTCAGAACCCCCCTACACCCAGCTCTCTGCCCTGCACCCCCACACACACCTCCAGCCCTCTGCCTTGACCCCTGAACCCCCCCCCCTCCCCCAGGCCTGGGATCCTGGCTGCCAGCCCCTTGCCAGCCAGTGTCCCGGCCGCAGGCCCCGCTCAGCCCTCTGCCGGCCTAGGTGAACAGAACCCCAGGCTGGCAGCGGGCTGAGCAGGCTGGTGGCGTAAGATCAGCATTTTAATTTAATTTTAAATGAAGCTTCTTAAACATTTTGAAAACCTTGTTTACTTTACATACAACAATAGTTTAGTTATATATTATAGACTTATAGAGAGAGACCTTCTAAAAAACGTTAAAATGTATTACCGGCATGCGAAATCTTAAATTAAAGTGGATAAATGAAGACTCAGCACATCACTTCTGAAAGGTTGCCTACCCCTGCTCTAGAAGGTTGAAATGTATCCTCACTTAACTATGTACACCAGGGATCGGCAACCTTTGGCACTTGGCCTGCCAGGGTAAGCACCCTGGCAGGCCGGGCCGGTTTGTTTACCTGCCGCGTCTGCAGGTTCGGCCGATCGCGGCGCCCACTGGCCGTGGTTTGCCACTCCAGGCCAATGGGGGTGGCGGGAAGCAGCAGCCAGCACATCCCTTGGCCCGCGCCACTTCCTGCAGCCCCCATTGGCTGGGAGCGGCCACAATCAGCCAAACCTGCGGACGTGGCAGGTAAACAAACCAGCCCGGCCTGCCAAGGTACTTACCCTGGCGAGCCGAATGCCAAAGGTTGCTGATCCCTGATGTACACATACAAATATATTTTAAATGAAGGGAAATACAGGTCATCATCCAGTATACAAAGACAGAATGACATGGACTCCAATTGTGAGTTTCTGTACGTAAGTCACTTGAGCACTAAGCTATAGCCATGTGAGTTTCCTTTTAGGGTTGACAGGGGTAGTGAGAAAAAGACGACAACAAAAATGTTTTCCTTGCTTTTTAAATCTACATCACAAACAAGAAGAAAAAAGGCACTTTTATATGGAAACTCAGATTTCAGAACTATTTGAAAAAGTTTAAGAAGTGTTGCCAAGGGACCCTTAGTCTAGTAAGAGGAATCTGGAGAGTGTTTTGTACATTGACCTATGACTTTTATGAAGGTATCACATGATTTCAATGGTATTATCAATTAAGGTTCGTTCATTCGACTAGTAAAATTGGAGCTGCTTGACCACTGAGCACCGAATTGTGTTTGTATTAACGTGAGCTTCCATTAATGACAACATTCCTGGATACGGATGTCTGGTAGCCCAATTTGTTGAGTTGTCCAAGCAAAGGAAAGGAAGTAGTGTGAAATCATCTAGTTCTAGATCTCACTTTAGGCTGGGAGTTCTGCAATCCTTGTTTTGACCTAATTCCGCAGCACACCTTGCTGGGGGCTGTACAGCTATGTATACTACTTAGCAGTTTTGTTACTTACCAAAATATTTATGAGTATTGTCTCTTGGTTCTGAAACTTTAAATTCAAGTAGCATCTAGAGGTCATGCTCAAGATCCAGCTGAGCTGGGCACTGTATAAATCTATTAAGAGACAGTAGCTACTCAGAGAGATGATAAAATGTTAGATAAGACTTGCAGGGTGGATGACAAACAAGCAAGAACAAAATAAAGACAATGCGCTAAACATGATGCTTTTGCCATCTAAATTAGATGTGTGCAAGTACATAGCCCATCACAAGCAATCATCTCTATCTGGCAAGACATTATTTGATGGCTGTAACACGTATGCAGGTAACTCACATGAGACTGTGGCTTTACTTAAGTTAATTGGGAAATTCTTCCCTACACATAAGTGACGGCATGGGAGAGAGTGAAAACACTTGGAGAAGCAGACAAATGGCATCTTTGTCCTTACTGTTAAGGAAATGAAAGGGAAAGGGCACCATGTGAAGACTTCCAGGACCAATTCCTGCCTCAGGCATTTATGTCTTCGGACTTTGCTGGGTTTCATCTTTCCCAATGGAACTATAAAGGGAGTTTGAGCTGAATGTTACTAGGAATGGTCTGTGGGTCAGAAAAATTAAATACCTTATGTTCTGTTTAGAAAAATCTGCATACCTTCTAGAGTCTGTTATATCCACAAGAAGCAGGGACTTAGTAACATTTCAGGGTCTTCAATCTTGCACTGCAGGAGGAGGGTACTCACAAGGAGTCCAGGGTAAGTCATGTGCGCCCAAATATCCAGGTTTTTTGATGGGTTTGGTGGAGAAGTGATGTGATGTGTGTTACCAGAGCTGCTTTAAACAACAAATTCTCCTTTCCTTTCCTCCAGGAAAGCAAGCAGAGTAGTAATAATATTCAATGCTCTTTTCTATCAACCTCTTCATGCTACTGGAGTAATATCAAGTGCTGGTCCAAGTTCTTGGAATTATCACTCCATAGGTATGAGTTTTACCATTACACCAATAATCATCTCAGCATGTGTTTTCTTTATGGCTTCAAGGAAGCTCTTATCTGTGTTTACTTCTTGAGAACCCCAAGAAGGGATGCAGACTGTTTGCCTCTTGAGACAATAGTCAATTATCTTGGGACTACACATCCTGACATATTGTATAGCTTACTCATTGTAGAAGCATCCTGTTTGAAAAGCTGTACACATTAGAATGTATTTAGAGGCACAATAAATTAATTGGGAATATCAGTAAGTTAGTCTAGTTTTTCCATTTTGCAAAAGTATTTTGAGGCATTTCAGACTGTGAGTCAGTTACACAAAAAACATTTTGCGTTATTCAAGGGGTAGAGTTAATAGTTTATCAGAAGATAAACATCAAACAACTTCCTCAGATACTTAACATTATGGAGCTTTCAGACCAAAGCAAGGTAAGTTTTCAGGCTGACTCTTGCAAAGTCTCCAAGCATCAGCTGATGTATTGAAACAATTCTGGAAGAAACAGGCTTAATTTTCATTTTAAGGCTCACAAGAAGCTTCTTGTAGCACCAATTTTACTCAAGAAACCAGACATTTCCTTATTGTGAAGTCTGGGCCACCATGTTCCTGCAAAGTAATTTATTTCCTATAGCCAAAAAACTTTAATGCTATTAAGTCACATATTTCTTTTCACACAATTAAAGGACAAAGATAGCATTCTCTTTCCCTCAAACTAGCAATTTACGTCAGATGAACCGGTCATTCTAAGTTTGGTGTTCCTCCTCAATTAAATAAAGCCTGTGAATAATCACCTTTATAAATATCTGAGTTCACCAAGTTTGTGTGGCATTATCCATAGCTCTCAACACAGTATATGTGAGCTATCCCAGTAAGAAACAATATCTGTATTATATTTAACGATTAATGGCATTCCAGTTAAATAAAACCTTCAGTTTCACACCTTTTCAGTTTGTCAGTGACAATCTAAGCAGTATAGGCATATTTGTTTTAATTCCAGTTTCCTGAAACCATAGGTCATATTATCAAACTAACTTTTTTGGCTGTTCATAGCATCTAGACCAGAAACAGAAATACAGAGGGGTTGAGTACTATCCAGTTATACAACAGGTATCACTTGTGGCTCAGTTTAGGATATTGTGACCAGGAAGGCAATATTTAGTCTCAAAACTGTTTTCTCCCCACCACATGAAAGCAAAGAACAAACTAACAGTATATTTACAGAGGCAACCTTGCTCTGCACTCCAGAAGTGCACACAAGCTAGCTACTCACTTCAGGTTTGCTTCCCCATATTCAGGTACAAGTCCTGCTAAAGTTAGTTTTGATTCACTATAATGTAGTGGTGTGTGCATTACTTTAATCTCACCCACTCACGATTTTATGAGCCTGGCTGCCAACTGCTTGAAAGGATTCATTTGCGTGTATGATTATAGCAAATAGAACAGCGTGACTGCTACCACTTTCTTCAGTGTTCTGCCAGCATCTTGGATTCTCACCCATGCTTACTGCTTTTGTCCTGGGAGCTCCTGCAGCAGGCAAGTTCAGACTACTGCTGCTCTCCATGCAAGTAATGGTTCCCTCTTGTGCCACTTTCTCCAGGCCGTTCATTCTACTTAAATGACAAAGTGGTTTGTTTTGGTAGGCAGTTCTCCAGTTGATGTTCTCCCCAACAACATACGGTAGGGAACTGATCCAATTCTTTCCTAGCCAGACTATTCATCACCAGAACACAGTTGAATTCTCTAGCACCCAAGAGTGACAAGGCCCTGCCTAGGCTACATTAAAAGTCAGATTTACTGTTTGGTATTTAGCTGGTAGTAGCGTTGGGACAGACACACAGTCTTAATTAGTTAAAAGCAGCAACGGTTACTAACACATGAATTAAGAATGATGGAACAGTGCTGGCTGTATGGCCTAAATATCATGCTGTGCAAAGCCAAGAGTGACACCCACATCTTAATCCCATTTGGTCATTAACACTGAAGCCTAAAGTTTTGAAACATCTGGTGACTATGGCAATGCAACATCTCTGATGCAGCCTGACCCAAATTCAAAATTTGTTGGATAATTAGGGGCAGCATCAGGTTTTCAGGGACACCTATGTTAGGCCTCCAGATCACATTTATCTGCACATCGTACAGTCACATTTGTATCGAACTGATGACCACGGAGGTCACCAGCCCACAGATGCATCCTACTTGCCATCAGCACGCCAAGCATTTAGCATTTCAAGACAAATGGATTAAGCCTACTGAAAAATAGCCACACATCTGACTAAGACAATTCAGCTTTCACCATATTGAATTAACAGGACACAATTTACTTCTGACAGGTAAATCCTGCCCGTCTTCAACATTCTACAAGAAACTAAAAAAATTTAATTGGAGTGCTCTTCATACTGGAGTCTTCACCAGTTCATCATGATCTCCGTGGCCGGCGACACAGTGGGGCTCAGGGAGGCTGCCTGCCTGCCTTGGCCACACACCACTCCTGGAAGCGACTGGCTGCTGGCACGTCTCTGCACGACCATGGGAGGGGTGAGGGGGTGGCTCCACGGTCCGCACGCTGCCTCCACCCCTACCCCAATGGGCGCACAGAGACATGCCAGCAGCCAGTCGCTTCCAAGAGCTGCAGGTGGCCAGGGCAAGCAGGCAGCCTGTCTGCGCCCCGCTGCACCACCAACCAGGAGCCACCTGTGGTAAGTGCCTCCCAGCTAGAGGATGCACCTTGCACCCCCTCCTGCACCCCAACCTCCTACCCCAGCCCAGAGCTCTCTCCTGCACCAAACTCCCTCCCACAGCCTGCACCCCTCACCCGCTCCTGCACTCCATCCCCCTGCCCCAGGCTCAGCCAATGCACACCCCAATTGAGAATGTTACACTGATTTGTGACAATCCCTGAAGGATTTTGGATCTATAAACCACAAATGACACTAATAAAAAGTAAAACTCATGAAATGCCCAGTGGATTCTATGAGATTAGATGCAGTGTGACAATATGACCTCTGCACCCAAATTCCCCCCCAGAGCTTGCACCCCTCACTCCTGCATCCTAACCCCCTGCCCCAAGCTCAGCCCAGAGCCCTCTCCCACATTCCATACTCCCCAGCCCAGCGCCTGCACCCCCTCCCACACTCTAACCTCCTGCCCCAGCCCAGTGAGTGAGGGTGGGGGACAGCAAGTGATGGAGGGAGGGAGGAATGGAGTGAAATGGGGTGGGACCTCTGGGGAGGGACGGGGCCTTGGGGGAGGGGTGGGGTAGATCCTGGGTTGATCTTAAATTCAAAAAGTGATCTTGTGGGTAAAAAGTTTGGAGACCATGCCTCTAGATGCAGTGGAAAGGGCACTGAAACAAACGAAAATGCAGCTAGGGTGACCAGACAGCAAGTGTGAAAAATCGGGACAGGAATGGGGGGCTAATAGGAGTCTATATAAGAAAAAGACCCAAAAATCGGGACTGTCCCTATAAAATCAGGACATCTGGTCACCCTAAATGCAGCACTTGAGATATTTTGTTTTATAACTAACTTCTGTGTACCTCCCTACCTTCCCCAGGAAGAGAAGGAACATTTACATACTTAAACATTGAAATACATCAGTTTGAAAGTAAACATGTTTCTAAGATTTTATCACTCCTTTCCTTCCCCCACACCCACACCCCTTTAGTTATGAAGTCATCTTGTGAGCTAACGTGGTTTTTAATACTTTGTTGTATTCAAACTGTGCCTAAAATCCTCACATTTAGAACATTCATGAGTTAGATCAGACCTAAAACCCCCATGTCACGTGCTGAATGTCCTTCTAGAGTTCGTTTCCCCTAACACCAAAAGCGAGACATGAGAGTTGTACCACAGGACACAGTGCCAAGTCAGATATTTGTGGATTTGAGGAAACCTGATGCTTCAAGTGATAAGACCCAATGTTTTGGGGGAAGGGGGGGTTGTTTGTTTAAATAGAAATCTTTGTATGGATAATCTGTCACTTTGGCAACGTCAATGAGACTTCAAATATAACCTCCAAGAACACTGAAGTCAGACATCCTCCATACAAAATGTGTAATTACCCTCCAATAGCAAAGAAAGTAGTCCTGGGGCTAATTTGTCATGGGCTTTCATTTGAATTGCTTGTGTCTGGGACAAGGATGTGAAAAAATGTGCCAGCAATGCCCCTCTGCCATGTACATTGGCCAAACTGGACAGTCCCTCCGCAAAAGAATAAATGGACACAAATCGGACATCAGGAATGGTAACATACATAAGCCAGTAAGTGAACACTTCAATCTCCCTGGTCATTCTATTACAGATTTAAAAGTCACTGTCATTGAACAAAAAAACTTCAGAAACAGACTTCAAAGAGAAACAGCAGAACTAAAATTCATTTGCAAATTTAACACCATTAATCTGGGCTTGAACAGGGCCTGGGAGTGGCTGGCTCATTACAGAAGCAACTTTTCCTCTCCTGGAATTGACACCTCTTCATCTATTATTGGGAGTGGACTACATCCACCCTGATTGAATTGGCCCTGTCAACACTGGTTCTCCACTTGTGAAGTAACTCCCTGCTCTCCATGTGTCAGTATATAATGCCTGCATCTGTAACTTTCACTCTATGCATCCGAAGAAGTGAGGTTTTTACCCACGAAAGCTTATGCCCAAATAAATCTGTTAGTCTTTAAGGTGCCACCAGACTCCTTGTTGTCTTTTAAGATTTGACAGCCCTAAATTCCAGTCAACTAAGAAGTCAAATAATTTGGTATCTATAGTTCCCTTCTCCTAGCATAAATTATTTGACATTGTGTAGGGCAGCAAAGAAGAAAAACAGCCTTATGTCCAGTAATGTTTGGTCTTGTGTTTACACATATGCCTTTATTATTCCACTATGTGAATAAACTATGCCACCAAATGTTTACTCCCTGCACAAAAAGTGAGACCCAGCATGTAAAAAACTTGCTCTCATGGCACATGCAAACCAAGTGAACACAAGTACTTTATCCATTAAAATATACTGTCCTCATTGAACCCAAACAAAAGAAAAGCTTAATATCAACATAAGGCAGGGGTTCTCAAACTTCATTGCACCGCGACCCCTTCTGACAAAAAAAAAATTACTTCACGGCCCCCAGAAGGGGGACCAAAGCCTGAACTCGCCTGAGCCCCACTGCCCCAGTTGGAGGGGCCAAAGCCTGAGCCCCACCGCTCCGGGAAAGGGGGCCAAAGCTGAAGCTCAAGAGTTTCACCCCAAGCTGGAGGCCTGCAACCTGAGCCCCGCCACCCAGGGCTGAAGTCCTCAGGCTTTGGCCCTGGGCGTAGGGGCTCAGGCTTCAGCCCCGGGCCCCAGCAAGACTAAGCCAGCCCTGGTGACCCCATTCAAAGGGTGTCATGACCCACTTTGGGATCCCAACCCACAGTCTGAGAACTGCCTATATAAAGGAATTATGTTATATCAGATATTACAAACCATTGATACTTGGAAAGGAGCACAGATAATCACATGATGTGAAGGAGTGCAATTAGAAGTCTGGTTCTATAACTCAAACCTTACTGTTTATGCACCACGTTTTTCTGCTTTTCCAACCAGCAAATTTAGCAAGAGGGTCTTAGACTAATCAATTTTACGTAATGTAGAGTGTGCTAAGAAGCCTGCTCTCATAAAACCACACTATTGTGGAAAACTGGCCGGTGGCTGACAGTTGTCAGCCATGGGTCCCCTGGCTCTGGTATTTACGCTAGCAGTTGAACTACTTGAGACAGGACAAAATCCTTTCAGGGCTATTGCACAGAATGTATTTGAAATCTGGTGTTGTCCCATTGACACTAAACCATTTTCAATACACAAGGGTACCTGTTCTTGGCAACAGCTGTCAGCAAGCGCTTCATCTACTAGTCTAGACAAGACTACAGTTGTGTTCTCAAAGCAGCCAGTACTGTCTCTGACATTATATTCTTATTCCTTTTATTTTGTTTCCATTCTTATCTAGTTATACCCAGATATTTCCTAGAGTAAATCAGAGTAAAATATGAATGGTTTTCAGCAGTGTTCTCTCAGCCATGTTTATAACTTATGTTCAAGTGCAAGCTGTGAGAAGCTAACTTCTCCTTCATCACTAGCTCATTTCACTTGGATTCTCACACACTGGCACTACTATGCAGCTTCTGGACTGCAAACAGTTCAGGGATAGATAGGTTTAGATCTTAAAATACTGCATTTGTGGCTATCAAGTGATAAATGTTTTATCAAACAACCTGTTCCGAGGTTGAAACGAATACCAAAACAGAGAACAAATGACGCAGCAACACGCAAGTTTAAAATGAGAACAGAAGCAACTTTATAATAGGATAGTAATTACCAGTACAAGTCACGGAACTGGGATTCCAAAACACTTACTTAAACTACCAAAAAAAATAAAAGAAAATTATTGGGGTATATATTTACTTATGGTTTGCGGTCAGACAGAACCTTCTCAAAAGCTATTTCTGCATAATTTATAGCTAGCCATTCTCTAACTTAGCAGAAAATAATGATGCAGGAAGAAAAATATTCATGGGAATACTGCACTTCATTCTGAGTCTAGATGAGCATTTAATGTTTTGGCTCTGGTCAGCAGTGACCAAATACTGCCACCTGAAAGCTTCTTAGTAAACTATACAAAACTTATCCATCATCTTAGTTCTCCTCTTATTACTTCCCATGGCACTACTATAATTTGGGGCTACTTACAAACAAGTTAAAACCCAGACTAGAATGCCCACTGCTGTCACTGGCTCCCTATCCCCACTGTAAGCCTCAATTACCATATGACCAAAGTGAGCAGAAACACTAAACTAGCTTCTAGGTCAGGGGTTTTCAAACTGGGGGTCGGGAACTGTCAACCTCCACCCCAAACTCCACTTGCCTCCAGCATTTATAATGGTGTTAAATATATTAAAAATTATGTTTAATTTATTGGGGTGGGGGGGTCACACTCCAAGGCTTGCTGTGTGAAAGGGGTCGCCAGTAAAAAAGTTTGAGACCCACTGTTCTAGGTCATACAGATGAACTCAGATACAGGACGAAAGCACACCAATAAGTCGGTGTGAGAGAGCGAATCACAGTTCTGGTGCCTCTACAGTGCTTTTTTCTGTGGACTACACACTTCATTCTACACTACTGTCAATATTCTATTTCACGGGCCCTGGACTCACTAAAGCAATCTTCATATTTGTGATTTTAATGGTCCAAGGGGAGTGGGGGATCTCATCCCATGTCCATTATACACAAGGAAGCTAAACTTTTATTAACCCCATTTTAAGTTTGGAGTGTCTTCATACTTGAAAATGAGGGTTCACCATGGCTAAATCCTTCCAAAAGCTTTTTGTCTGTATTATGTCAATAACAATAAGTTAGCACAGATGTTGCTGGTTCAGCTTCAGAAAAACTTGCCTACCCAAGATCCTATGCTCTTGGAAACAAAGCTTAAGAATTTTCAGGATAAGTCTGTGCTAAAAAAAATTATATATGTTTGTATTGCAGAGGGTGAGACCTTTAAAGTGGAGGGGCAACTCTGCTCTTAAAAAATACTTTTATTACTACTACTACTACCACCTAGATGCTCCCCTTCCCTAGTTCTTGCCACTCCTGCTGTCCCTTTTGCCTTCCCACCATCTGGAAAACTTCCACTAAGAAGTAGTACAGTAACACTACAGAACTATTTTCAGTTCATGCTACCACCTGAGGATTCAGTCGGGGGAAGGGAGAGGGCTTCCTGTAGCTCTACTGCAGTCACCATTTGCTCAGGACAACTTACTCCTGCATCATTCCCAGCATGCAATGCTGACCGCACACCAAAAAGTCATATTGACAGATCCAAAGAAAAAATTATTTGACAGAGCAGACAAAATGCACCTTCAAGATTTAAGTTCAGAGTCTCAAGCCAATGAAATGAAAAGATCACTACTTGTACTTAAACACATTACCCTAAAGTCGTGAGCTTTCCCAAAATTTCAAAGCCAAGACACAAATTTCAGAATTTACATGCCCTTAAATCAAGGAGCTTATCTTTTATCCTGAAGCCTTTCCACAGCCATTTGTTTGGCCTTCAGAAGCACATTTTGCATTCAGACATCATGTGTTGCTATGCTGTTTGTCCTTTGGACCACCCTCTTTAGTGCCCTTGTAAATAATCTACATGAGTTCTATCACCACCAAATAGGCCAAGGGCAACAAAAAGGCATGTGTGTTTTGTTCAATACCTTAGACCCTAAGAAAGTCACCCTTTTATGAATATATACTGTTCCAACATTCCATTTAGTTCTACTTCATGCTTGGCAGTAACAATGTGAAAGGGTTTCAAGAAGGAAAAAAAGCAGGAAAGTCATTTTCACCCATTATGGAAAGATAAACATGCCCCATCTTTCCATACATTAGCAATGTTTAATACTACTCATCCCACACAAAAAAAAAAAAAAAAAACACACATGAGCAGTTTTAACGCTATTCTTTACCACTTTCAAAGAGGTCACAGAAAACCACCTGGACTTCTTCCAGTTTCTGCTGCGCTTATCAAAATTATTCATTTCTTTGGAAATACAGAGACGCCTACCAGCCTGTTGTTTTTTATATACAAATCCATTCTCTTTTTCAAATTCTCCATGTGACTTTACTTTGCCTCAATTATATAGGTCAGTGTACTGCCTCAACATAAGAAGGGTATGTTTGACTTCTGTGTTAATACCTCACTTCCACACAACAGCTTCATAATGCTTAAATTAAAATGGTTTTCCTATTCCTTTTTCAGATACTTAAGTAATTATTCCTTGCATATATTGTACGAATACAAGCACATGCCACTAAAGTTGCTAGTCATTGCAAAATTTATCAAATTATAGTCACCTTACTGCCAACAACTGACTCAGCCAGCTACATGAAATACTTAGCTGTAAGATACTTCAAATTAACTTCACAAGTCACTAGACAAGCGTAACTATTTTCCAGTTCTCGAGTAACTATCCCAATACTCAGCTATCAGTCATTAAAATGTGCACCATAGCAAATGAACTAATCCACACACTAATGTGCACAGAAAGACTGCTCCTCTGATACGTTTAATGTTCAATAAGGTAGTGTAGTGAGTTCTCATTACTTAAATAATTTTAAAGGGTGTATGTGTTTGTCACAGTCACAATTCCTGTGAAAGCCAATGATTTTTATGGTTTATCTAGTCATGATCTTCCACCCTCATCTCTCTTCTACTAAGACAAGAGTTTGGTTATTTCTAAAACCCTTCCTTTCTACACTTCTCCCCCCTTACATGGGCTGCATCTTAAAATCAAAGATGCCTAGACCAGTTACCCTCCAACTCTTACAATAATATTTCTGTGGCAAGCAAGGCCGTTGCTTCTATGAAACTGACAGCTGGAAGTGCTGCTAATCTTTATTGTTTAATGCAATTCAACAGCTGCAAACAAATTTGCACCATTTGACCCAGCATCTCTAAACCATCAGCAAGCATTGCAAGGACCACCAGTTTGAGAAACACTGGTTTGTGCCACCACCAACTGATGGCCTGGTCTTACGAATAGTACCATGAATAACCATCTTACATTAGATTTTATTAGCAGCAGTACTAGCAAGCAGCACCTTTTGCGTCTCATTTAATACAATTAAGTGAAACATTTGGACAAAATAATTCGTGGACAAATTGGAGCAAGTCCAGAGGAGAGCAACAAAAGTGATCAAAGGTCTAGAAAACATGATCTATATGGAAAGATTGAAAAAAATTGGGTTAGTTTAGTCTGAGTGGGGACATGATAACAGTTTTCAAGTACGTAAAAGGTTATTACAAGGAGGAGGGTGAAAAAGTTATTCTCCTTAACCTCTGAGGATAGGACAAGAAGCAATTGGCTTAAATTGCAGCACGGGCAGTTTAGGTTGGACATTAGGAAAAACTTCCTGTCAGGGTGGTTAAGAACTGTAATAAATTGCCTAGGGAGATTGTGGAATCTCTGTCATTGGAGGTCTTTAAGAACAGTTAGACAAACACCTGTCAGGAATGGTCTAGCTATTAGGTAATCCTGCCTTGAGTGCGGGGCACTGGATTAAATGACCTACTAAGGTCCCTTCCAGTCCTACATACTTCTAGGATTCTATGAAAATTTACAGAGCAGATAGGCTGACCACCCACATCTAAACTACAATGGTTTGTAGGCGCTACTTTTTTGCCATACCTAAAGTAGGGGTGCAATAGGTACACAGAAGGTCTTGGGCTATGCCAGTGATTTGAATTGGATTCCACTTGAGTTTTAATTCCAACTTTTGTAACAGCCAATTTGGTTTCTGGCAAGTTATCATGCATATAGAAAGGGCTATTCCCAATACCTCCTGTGCAGAATTCTTGTTAAACAGTGTGACTTGAGTTTGAGTGCTGCTCCGTAACCTAGATCTCATTACCATTAAACAAACTTGTTTGCTTTTTTCAGCAATTCTATCTTCTTAGTATTCCAAAAGTTAGCTTACATTGGTCCATGATATGTTCTTGGGTTTGAGGGCTAGAAAACTAGAAAGGAAAAGTAATAGTTTGTGGATCTTAAGAAACTAGACACTTCTTAAGCAAAAATGACAGCCAGAGAAATGACCATCATATACAAAACATAAAAGCCAACGGACAACAATCTGGTAGCTTGGCTTGTTTGGATGAGAAAGGAAGTCAATGTTTGTCTTCTTTTCTGAAGATGCTAAAGTGAGTTATTTTCATTCACTTAGACTTGCAGTAAATATCAGATTCCAAAGAAACTCATCCAACAATAATGAACAGAATCATATAACCCACAAGCTTGGCCTCAGTATCTCACGGTGTGCCAATGGGAGCCCGTCCGAGTTTATTTCTAAATGCCGCTACTGAGCTTAAGTTCAGTGCAACATTAACTGAACAGGAAACTAAATCTGCTTCCACCCACATGCAGACGCAGCAGTAAAACTGAGCAACACCACACTGAGGCAGACTACATTTTCCTTTCTATGAACTACTGCAGATGCCTGAACTATGGGGAGGGAGGAGAGAGATCCTTTAACATACCTTGTGCACAAGCACTTCGTCAATTTCTATCACACAGAATACTGGGAAAAAACAGCTAAACATTAATTAAAATTCTACCCCAAAGGCTAAGTTCTGCCCCTCTTCTTTTGCTGAGACACTCAAGAGCATGGCAAATTGCTGTAACGCATCTGAAAAAGCACCCTGTTGTCAGGTCTATGATGCATGTTTCCCTCTTCTGTATGCCAAACATAAATTTAGATACTTCTATATATATGCAATTTCCTCTGGGCATTTTATTATTCATTTTTGGCCAAATAAAAGTCAATAGACTAATGGTACTTATGAAATTAGTATTCAGTCTTAACATGCCCACCATACTATCAAACTCTGAAGAAAATACACAAAGTAGGACTTTCAAGGCCTTATTTCTGGCAAGCTCTAGAAGAGCCCCCACAGAAAAACTTGCAGGGAGCAGAAGCAAATTATTTTTCTCCTTGGCCTTTGTCTCTAATTTGAGGCTTTGCAGAGTGCTCCTGAGTCTTTCCTTGGGTATTTTTGAAAAGATGTTTTGTTCTAATTATCCACTATCATTTAATAGTTTATGGCCATCTCTGGACTATGAAGAAGCTAGGTAGGTAGTTGGGGAGTCTTACAAAATTAGATTCTTCATCCTTGGGAAGATACATGGGTAACATTGTAGCTTACGATACCAATATACATATATGGTTTGCCATGGTGGTTAGTATCTATAAGTGGTAAATTAGAAATGAGCCAACTACAGGGTAAGGCATTTGATTTACATTTATTATCTACTGCAGTAGGAGGAAGATTTCAAGTGTACACGGTGACTTTTTTATTAAGGTGAAGGCTTGTTTGTTTGTTTTTTTAACTATGTAAGTATGTCAGAGTTTTAAGGTTACGCAATAAAAAAACATTTAAATCCCTTTTTGTTCCACCTAGTTACTGCTGGTGACTTCCTAGCCAATACTAACATGAGGGAAGTATGACATTTCTGAGCAACTGAGAAGGACTGCAGTAGTTTTACCACAAGCGAGTTAGTATTTTCATCTTTATTCTAGTTATGATCTACAAGGGAACAGCACTGTGTCTCTAAAGTAGCGTTTGAGGTCTATAGTTACCGCCTCCCTCTGTCATTCCTTTTGAACGCTAGCTTGAAAAGCAGTTATAGTAAATGCAGGGCATGCTCCAAGAATACTCCAAGACAAATTAAGGCAATTTGTTCATTGAAACAGAGGCCAAGGTTTTTAAAGGTATTTAAGTCATAGTTTTGCTCGGCATTGCAACACCTAACTGATTTAGGAGCAAGATACGTGAGGTAATATCTTTTACTGGACTAACTTTTGTTGATGGACGGGACAAGCTTTCGACCTTCACAGAGTTCTTGAGGTCTAGGCAAGGTAACCAGAGTGTCTGAGCTAAATACAATTTGGGACATATGGTTATGCATAAGGGATTCACACATGCTGTAAGAGACCACTTAAAATTAAGTGAGCAATTGAGGGTTAATAGGCAGTGTTACAAATTGTTGTAATAAGCCATAAAACCAGTGTCTCTATTAAGTCCATGACTTGTAGTGTCTAGCCAAGTTATGAATGTCAGTTCCCAGGCTCGTCTCTTGAAGGTGTTGTACAAGTTTCCTTTGAGGATGACGACAGAGGTCAGATATGGAGAGTTTCGTTTTCAAAAAGGATTCAGGAATTTAGGAGCCTAAATCTCATTGGATTTAGCTTCCTAAGTGCTTGAATCCCTTTTGAAAAAGAGACTTACATGTTGCCATCCTGAGTTCAGTAACACCTAAATACCTGTACAAATCTGAGACAGAAGGCCTTAGGCCAGTTCTACATTAGCTATGCTGACAAAACTTTATAATGTTGTTCAGGGTGGTGGTGTTACTACGCATGCTGCATCAACATTTAAGGGGCTCAGCCAATATAACTATATCAGCAAAACACTTGTATTGTAGAGCTGGTCTCAGACCATTTACAAACTTTCCCCCCTACATATTTCCCTGGCCCCGCTGCCCCTGTCTCCCTAATGACAGAAATGAAAAGCCCTTTTATTGATTAACATTAGGAACAAGTTTCTCAGTCCTTTTCATAAAGAGACTGGCCAATACTGTAATACTCTGCCATCTACCATGTGACAAGTTAAGTGTGATGAGTAACTAGAAATGAAATGTTAGGCATTTTGAAACATCAGCTGGTCATGGTCAACCTTACTGGGGAATCTGAAGGCAGACCATAACCAGCTATAAGAGTTGTACATGTATTAATCCTAGGTACACTTCTGTTTAATGTGTTTGCTAATATATTTTAGTGAACACACTTACATTCACGACCTTTTCCTAGTCTAAACACCATCTTTGTTGTATCTGACAAGATGAAGAAACACTTAATGATCTGTATTGGTATATTTTCATCAGTGTAGAACTACACACAAATCGCTCCATACTTGAGATATGATGCATGAACTGTATTATTGCTATGTCCTATGCTCAGATGCACTTTATATGGCTTTTGCGATACACTTGTGCAATACTGTCTTGTTACAGGAGTACATAAGCCCCATCTCATATTGTTAACTGAAGAAAAGTTTGACACTATTTTAGTGTTAGTTTCCCCTTGTATGCACAGTATGTTCATTATCAGCATATCTTTGCTGACACTGACCTACTTTTCAAAAGCTTTCAACAGGATTGGTGTGTTGGCCAGATATTTGACAGCACTTCATTTTCTGTGATTTCTTTTAATTATTTTATCACTAACTTTTTGTTTTCAGATTTTCATTTATGACACAAAGGAAAGCAGGATGGCTGTACCTGTCCTTTGTTGCGTCCATGCACAGAAGTTCCTCCAGAAAGTAACTTGTCTATTTATGCTCTTGACAGATTTCCGTTCATTCCTCTTCAATATCCTTATATTGTTTTGTGCCACTTGCACTTTGTCTTCAACTGCTTCACATTATGACACAACTATGTCTAATCTTCCAGATTCTTCATTTTGATTTCTTAGTTTTTCCACCCAGGGTATCTTGTGCTTTATCCACACATTTATTGCACATCAGTTGATAGATTACATTAAATTAAGGCCTGCATAAACAGAGAGATAGTGCGTGACAAGCTGAGGTATATTGATAGTGCACTAGCTTGCTGAACACTAACTGGTTGCACGGACCCAGCTACTGTGCCCTGAAAGTTCCATAGTACACTTTCATCAAACTGCGTAGAGCGTTTGAATGAGCAGAATGTCCAAGTGCACTACAGAACTTTCTGTGCATGTTAGCAGGGGCCATACAGCAACTTAGTTTGTAGTACATTCATGTCCTGGCTTACCATGCACTGAGGCCTGATAAAGCCATGGTCAACCTACTGACGTTGACATAGAGCAAGGGTCTCTGTTGACCCTATTTCAGAGTAGCAGCCGTGTTAGTCTCTATCCGCAAAAAGAACAGGAGTACTTGTGGCACCTTAGAGACTAACAAATTTACTTGAGCATAAGCTTTCGTGGGCTACAGCCCACTTCTTCAGATGCATAGAATGGAACATATAGTAAGAAGATATATACATACAGAGAACATGAAAAGGTGGAAGTTGCCATACCAACTCTAAGAGGCTAATTAATTAAGATGAGCTATTATCAGCAGGAGAAAAAAAGCTTTTGTAGTGGTAATCAAGATGGCCCATTTCAGACAGTTGACAAAAAGGTGTGAGGATACTTAACATGGGGAAATAGATTCAATTTGTGTAATGATCCAGCCACTCCCAGTTTCTATTCAAGCCCAAATTAATGGTCTCTAGTTTGCATATTAATTCTAGTTCAGTAGTTTCTCATTGGAGTCTGTTGTTTTTGAAGCTTTTCTGTTGCAAAATTGATACCTTTTCATATGTTACTGAGTGACCAGGGAGGTTGAAGTGTTCTCCTACTGGTTTTTGAATGTTATGATTCCTAATGTCAGATTTGTGTCCATTTATTCTTTTGCGTAAAGACTGTCCGGTTTGGCCAATGTACATGGCAGAGGGACACTGCTGGCACAATGAACCTAATGAATTTCACACACTCCTGTACTATCGTGTTTCTAGAGAGACTTGTGCTCTGCTGACAAAACTTTGTAATGTAGCCCTGCCTAAGGCCTTCTGTCCAGGTTTTGTAAAGGGATTATACACTATTAAATGATCAGGCAGGATTTCTAAGCAGATACACTCTACCCTGCCAATATTCTTCATTCCAGCAACTTCCACAGCAAGAGCACCAGAAGAACCAAGAATTTTAGCAAATTTTAGCAACGTGACACTTCAGTACTTTTAAGTATGGTCATTTGCCTAATGACATCAAGTGAGTTTAAGATAGAATTTGGGCAGAGCAATGAGAAATTGACACTGCACACTTGAAAGCCTATTCTCATTCTCCTAGGTTAGCTTTCAGTAAAAGGAATTCCCAGATGTACCCATTTTGAGGTAATTACAGCCAGAATTTCTCAAAAATAGGGCTAATTTAAACCCAACACACAAACTGCTGACATGTTAGTTCTGCACCAATACTGAATTATAACATTTGGGGGGAGAACTGACAAAGAACCCTTTCTTTATGACTTCATTTTTATATGAACAAGTGCATATCATTTTGCAGGGGGTTTCCAGGCTCTTGTTTATACTATATTTAGGCCTTATCTACACTAGGAAAATTTTGCTGGCACAGATATAATGGCAAAACCCCCTAGTGTAGATGCCAGTTGCACTAGCATGCTGATGTTTTTGCTGACATAGTTTTTTCCGAGAGATTTAAGGTATATAGTCAAAAGTTCTTAAGCTGGTATAAGTGCGTCTATACTAGGGCTCATATTAGCATAAGTATGTCAGTAAAAATAAATAATAACACTCCTAACACATGTAAATATGCTACTATATGTTTTAAGTGTACACAAGGCCTCTGGCTGTAAGAGGAAGGATTTAGACTCCAAAGAGTGAAAGGAAAGACTAAATTGTCAATTCCACCTCCCATTGCTTAAATGTCACTCTATAGCCCATGCAATTCTTGTTCTACAATTGTCCAAAATTACCTTCAGTAAGTCCCACCTACATGCATGGACCACCAACCCTATGTAAGGCAAAAGACCTCACTCACCACACATTGCTGCTGCCCATGCTCAAAATAACAGACTAAGTTTAAAACTAACTGCTTCACTGATATTACTAATATTTCACCCTTCTGTAGATGTCTGAGGGCCTTTTAGAATTATGACATTTATTTCATAATATAGTTGGATATGGAGGATACTGACATTTTGGAATAAAGCAAGAACGCTATGAAATCCCAGCATATCAGCCAAATTTTTGAATTCCCATCAGCTCCCTCCAAATTAAATGTTTCCCCGGAATGTGACTTAGTGACACTTAAACATTAAGCCTTAGAGCTGTAACTTAGTTTCAGGGCTGGTCTACACTTAGTCCGGACTTCGGACTAAGGTACGCAAATTCAGCTACGTTAAAAACGTAGCTGAATTCGAAGTACCTTACTCCGGACTTACCGCGGTCCAGACGCGGCCGGAAGTCTCCCCCCGTCGACGCCGCGTACTCCTCTCGGCGAGCTGGAGTACCGGCGTCGATTGTGAGCACTTCCGGGATCGATCCGGGATTGATTTATCGCGTCTTAACCAGACGCGATAAATCGATCCCAGAACATCGATGGCGTGCCTCCGGACCAGCCGGTAAATGAAGACTAGGCCACTATCAGCCTCCTTCTCTTGAAGATCAGACTAACATGCTTCACATACACACTATTCTATTGTATTAGTTCCTACCATCAGGTGCCAACATGATACTTAGAACAAGTGTTTTATTATTCAGGAACAGATCCAGATTTTCAGAAAAAGGTCAGAGTTATTTTATAGTGTGAAGTTTTGATTCAAAAGTAAAAATCTAATTTTTGAGATATAAGCAACATGTTCAGTTACCTAATCTTTCTACCAAAACAGGATTTCTCTATTTTACAGACTCTCATACTTTGCCAGTCTAATACTGAAGTGCCTGCAGTGATGGGACTTGCACTTTCCCTTTGGTGGCCAATTTCCTTGACAGCATGACTTTCCTCTCATTAGCATACCATAACTTTTAGTTGTACTCCTTTGAGGTTTTTCCTCTTGCATGGTTTTACCCTTCAAATATTTTCAGATCTTTATAATTACTATTTACAAACTTAAGTATTGTGTACCTTAGAGAAATATCCATGCACAACATGGTTTTTTTACAAAAACATTTATTCAGGAAAACACAGCCCTTTGCTTTGCTCATCTGCAACACTATCCTACACAGAGGCCTTGGCTACACTGGCAATTCACAGCGCTGCATTTGCTGCGCTCAGGGGTGTGAAAAAACACACACACCCCCAAGCGCAACGAGTGCAGCGCTGTGAATTGCCAGTGTAATCAGCGCCTGCAGCGCTACACACTCTCTCGCAGCGCTGCAAGCTATTCCCCTCGGAGAAGTGGAGTAGTTGGTGGAGAGAGCTCTCGCAGTGCTGGTGGCGCGACTACACTCGCGCTTCACAGCGCTGCTGCGGCAGCGCTGTGAATCCGCAAGTATAGCCAAGGCCTCAGTGACCCTGTGATGGGCTGTCTACCCTACACAAGGCCCCAAGGGATTAAGGCGGATAGGTGGGCCATTTAACCACCTTGGCTACACCTGGAGGAGGCATCAGGGAGCAGGGACTAATCAGAGATGAGGCTCAGCTCTACATGAGCAGGAGGGGCCTGTATTAAGCCCAGTAGTGGAGAATAGAAGGGGGCTGCAGAGAGAGAAGGGGGTTCAGGGTGAGATGGCAAAGTAGTAGCCCATGGATAAAGCAGTAAAGGATAGGACTGTGAAGACCATGACTGCTTGTTATAGGGTCCCTGGGCTGGACCCCTGTGTAGAGGGCAGGCCTGGGCTCCCCTACCAGCCACTAGGGAAGTGGTACCATTAAGGGGCTGTGAAAAAGAAATCTGCCAGGAACAGTGGGTCCTGAGAGACTTTGATGCGAATGGTTTCCCCAGAAGGGGAAAAACCACAGTGGCCTGGCTGGAGGGCTAAGCGATGAAGCAGCTGACTCCCAAAACAGCAAGAGAGAGTGTGAGGGAATGCAACTGCAGGCAAGTTGTCAGCCTGGCAGAGCTAATGCCCAGACACAGCCAGAAGGAGACGCTCCAGCAGTGAGCAAAGCACCTCATGACCGATCCACAAGTAAAAAACAGATTTAAAACTCTACATCAAATTAAAATGGAGATGAAAACAAGTCAAAGTCATCAAAAAGTAAGAGAATCCAGAATACGTTATCAATTTGACAGAAGTGACCTGAAACATTCACAAATTCTTATAATATATTTCATTTGTGATAACGAGTGGCACTTTCAAAGCAATCATGCAACAACAAAAAAATCATTTGGAACTAATGTATTTAGTTCAAAGCCACAGAAATTTTAAAATCTACATTTCATACATTCCTGAAGTTCTGTAAGAAAATTAGGCATCAGATTGTTTTAAACAGAAGTAGTTTACATAGCTTCATCTTAGCTGGTAATAAACAGCTGAGAATATTCAGCATTTGCCAGCTCTAAAACTCTCATTCTTGCCCTCACTGAGCATGCAATCAAAGTTACCCGGTCTCCTATAATTGAAGTCAACGTAAAAGTTCTTGGAGTACAGTACTTAATTTAATGTTCTCAGACTCTGGGATTCTTTATTTAGAGTATTCTTTTAACATTTGTACTAGAAATGGTAAATTAAGGAGAACAATAGTTTAGCCAAACCACAGTGAAACAGATTGAAAAGGATTAATTCAGTCAGTATGGGTGGATTGTAGACTGCCATCTTGCTGTGCTCATTTTTTTTTTATTCTGACTTTTACTTTGACATAATCTTCTAGTTTGAGGAAGAAAACCATTTTGTAGTCCTCCAACAGGGTTCTTCCTCTACTAGCAAATTCAGTTTGAGCAACATATTCCAGCTAGTCTAGTTTTGTGTCTTAAATTGACAAAACTCCTCCTTCATTTCCAGGATTTTAAAACAAAATGTCTGGGATAACTGCTAATGTCAACATACAACAGTATGTATTTTTTCCCCCACCTGTCTTATTCTAGTTAGCCCTGGATGCCATCTGTTCAGAAACTGACTGCAAGAATAAGTGGCAGAGAACACCAGGTGTCTCAATCTGTTTTGCAGCAAGGACAAGGACTATTTGTTGCTGCAAGCCACTTCTTGAAGGTTAGAGTGCTAGATCCTGAACTGGTAAATAAAAAGCTAAATCCTAATAATTCTGTCTCAAGGAACATGTGTGCCTACTCTGGGCATTCCAACAATTTTCATTGTCAGTCAACATTACAGCTGCCTCCTTTGGAAGCAGCCTTCTCACAAGATGTACAAACTATTTACTTCAAGCTCCAATCAGATCAGGCAGCCTCACACAATACAACACACAGCATACCTCATTTGCCAAAATCTTTGGTATCTTGTAGTTTAGGGTCAATTAATGGAAAGTAAAGGTACAATTTTGAGAGTGTTTTCTACTAAGAGAACTGATGTTCTCTTTTTCTGTGCTTTAAATCAATTTTTCAAGAGCTGCCAATGAATGGTCTTTAAAAGGACATGGTACTGCCACTTCAGAGGTTTCTACAACAAGTGACATATTATTCCTAATGTTTTGTTTAGCTTCATATTATTCTGAGTTTCTTTTTCTGCAGTCCATTAGGGTGTCATCTATGTATGCTTAATATGCTGCTCCTTGACTCTTATCAATGTACTCATAGCAAGACCACAAGTCTTGACTGGATGAGGACCATCATGCTCATTCTCAACATTCCCTTTAAGTTCAACAATGCTTGTAAGTTGTTGATGGATCATTTGCATATCTCTGCAATTCCTTCTATGTTAGTGCACAATTGTTCCCTTTCAATAGTTTTTAAGAGTTCTGTGTTGTTCAAGTTGAGACTTCCATTTGAACTCATGATGGACTACCTAAGTCCAGCATATGCTCAGTTCTTCAGTCCTTCTACTCTCACCACTGATATTTGGGCCATACTTACAAGATGGGAGACTCTATCCTGCAAAGCAGGGACTCTGAAAAAGGACTAATATGATCCTGGAATGCATAAACAGGGGAATCTCGAGTAGGATTACAGAGGCTATTTTACTTCTGCATTTGGCACTGATACAACTGCTGCTGGAATACTGTGTCCAGTTCTGGTGTCCACAGTTCAAGAAAGATGTTGATAAATTGGAGAGGGTTCAGCAAAAAGCCACAAAAATGATTAACAGATTAGATTTTAACTGTCAGTAATTAATCACTGGAACAATTTACCAGATGTCATGGCGAATTCTCCATCACTGACAATTTTTACATCAAGATTGGATGTTTTTCTTAAAAAATATGCTCTAGGAATTATTTTGGTCAAGTTTTTTGGCCTATGTTACACAGGAGGTCAGACTAGATAATCACAAGGGTTCCTTCTGGCTTTGGAATCTATTAACCTAAAATGTCCTTTATTTTATTGCATCATTACTCTTCAAGTCATCCTCTAAAATAATGTAGAGGGAGTTTTGTGCTGCACTCTGAACAAGCCACATGATAGCTATCATGCTACCAACAGAGTTGCTGTATCTGACATGAGTTCCTCATGCTTTCACTATTTAACATGACCCATTCACAGTAAGTTTTAACCTTACATTGAGAGCTTAAAAAAAAAAAAAATTAAGTGTCCTTCTGGGTCATCCTTTTTTCACTACTTCTGTGGAGAATGTGGAAATAGTAATATTTGTATGAAAAACACTGAAACTCAGTTTAGCCATTCACTTTTTGTATTGCTACCTACTTGGTCTCCAAGGATTTATTTCTTTCCAGGGACATTTATTGGGAGCAGGGGAATAAGCACTGAACAGAGCAGGTACAGGACATGCAGACACATCTGGATTGATGTTTTGCTAAGATTCATCAACACATGAAGAGAGATATCTTAGGGATGCAATGGAGGCCGGAAACAACTTTTAATAACTGCTGACTGTTGCAGTCTTGATGAAGCTTCACCTCCTGCACACTCAGGCTGCCATGTTTGGACCCCCACATTGAGCCCATGTGCTTTTAAGCTCCCCTTTGTCATTGGGGAGGCTCTAGCCACCATCTCTGGCGCACGTTTTGGGCACGCACTGTCTGGTATCCCCTCTGAAAGCGGGACCCCACAGCACTGCTGCCAAAAGCCCCCAGGACCAGTGCTGACACTCCAACATACCCTCATGGATTAAGTACCCCCCTTCCCAGGACCCCACCCTTCTGAGCACTCTAGCTTACAGTTCACCCTTTCAGAGACACATGATAGTTGAACCAAACCAATTTTGCTCAAGGATTTTTAAGTATTTCACTCTACTTTTAGTTCTTTGGGGCAGGGACTATCTTTATAAAAATTCTGTGTCTGTACAGCAACTAGAACAGTGGGGTCCTGGTCCAGGATTGAGCTGTTAGGTCGTATGATAATAGTAATACGTTTTAAGACCACAGAAGAGATATAAAGCAAAATAATTATCTATTCCTGGCCAGTTTCCTCACCAATCAGGTGCCCTTTGGAATTTGGGTCATTGTCCTTCAGGGTTTCAGGTCCCCGATCTGCTGGACTTCACTCAGGTCAGGCTTTTCTTCCTGATCTTATTGTCTCCTCTTTCCAACTTCCTTTAACACTGGCTGGTCCTGGAACCTACAAAGATCCCTTCCTCTTTCTAAAATCCTTAATTCCTCTTGTACTTCTCAGATTTGGTATTTACAAGGCCTGTACTAACTCCTGATTTTCCTGTTCCCTTCTGGGGATTTTCCACTCCTCCAAACCCTAGCTCCTGCTAGACAAGCTAGACAAAACTGGTTTCACATAGTAGGTAGCCATCCCATTGTATGGCACAGTGTATTTAGTTTCTCTTTACTGACAGTCCTGTTCAGGATACCTCACCCACCTTGTCTCTCCAGTCCTTTTCTGAGACATAAGTGCCCTTCCCTGTCTCCTTAACATAAGTAGTATGAGTCAAGAATACCATGAAGAAAATCTTAAAGGCTTACAAACAGAAGAAGTTCATAATCTCTGAGTTCACATGCTGCAAATACAGAGATATGAATGGGTGATGACCTCTGACCACAAATTGTTCCCTACCAGGGAGGCAGTGCACATGAACACAGTGCAACTGGGACTTGAAACAAAGAATACAGGTGTTATGAAGCTGCTGTAAGAAACTTGCTCTCCTACATGGAAAGGCAATTCCAATTCAGGACTATTGGGAAGGGGAGGGAGGCTTGCTGCAGGCATGCAGTCAGTCTTCTAAGCAAGTGAAGAGAGACCTCCTAAGCAAGCAAGAGGAAGCTGATTGGTTAGGTCAGGGATCGGCAACCTTTGGCATGCGGCTCGCTAGGGTAAGCACCCTGGTGGGCCGGGCCAGTTTATCTGCCGTGTCCGCAGGTTTGGCCGATCGCGGCTCCCACTGGCCACAGTTTGCCATTCCAGGCCAATGGGGGCTGCGGGAAGCGGCGCGGGCCGAGGAATGTGGGAGCTGCGATCGGCCAAACCTTCAGACGCGGCAGGTAAACAAACTGGCCCGTCCCATCAGGGTGCTTACCTTGGCAGGCTGCATACCAAAAGTTGCCGATCCCTGGGTTAGGTCAAAGTTATGAGACTGGTTAAAATGGTAAAAATTGTGGGAATGAAAACCTTCACTGAAAATTCGTTTTAAATTTTTTTCAGGAAAAAAAAAAAGGCATGTGTGATCTAGAAAGATTTAACCAAAAAAGACTTTTGTCTTTTAAATGCTCTTTTACCATCTGTTTGTGCTGTGTTTATTTAGGCAATGTATAATCAAGTTCCAAATTGTAGTTGTCTTATCAAGTGCCACAGGAGGAAGAGAAGTGTGTGGAGTGGAAATCTAAATTTTTATCTTTTACCCCCCTCTTACTATGGTCTAGCGTCCGAGATGCAGTATGTTTTCCCCAGTCCAAATACTCCCATGAGCTGCAGTCTACTTTCCATGTAAACATTAGCCTCACTTATTAAAATGTTTGCTCTTCACAATGCCCCTTCTTCCCTCACATCAAATGCTCATGGTAGTTACTTCTCCATTATTTTTATTATCTCGCATTTCAATATTTGTGATGAATCTTGTCTAAATGACATTTCCCTCAATTTCTTCACAGATATACAAACACCCACTCAAACATGAACAAGTCCACTAACAAACAGCCTATAAGCCATTCCTTTTAGAGGCTGGAAATAAAAAAAGTGTTTCTTTTAAACATTTCTGAGGTGCTCTGACACCATGATGGGTAACATTACAGTTCTGTAAATAGCAATAATTCAGCGTTTCCCATCCATATTTCAAAGGTATTTTTAAAATGTTATCTGATGAGGCAACAGGCAACCCAGACCTTCATTTTTAGATTTGTTATCTGTAAATCAAAGTACTTTCACATTACACTGGTCTACAATTTTTGAGAAGTCGTCTGCTTCAGAGATAAAGTGTGCTATTTATTATGTATTTTGATGTGCTGAATTCAAATATGACAATTAAAACAACTGATTGGCTACTGTTTCTAAGATATTTAAGTTTTTACATTTTATGTCTATGTATATTGTGTAGATAGAGTTTTAATCATAAATTGTAAACCTACGTCTTTTCATGTGTTTATGGTTGCTTTACATCAGTGGTTCCTAAACTTTAACAGCCCACGAACCCCTTTCTCTAAATTGTGAAATCTCGTGAACCCTCTCCTAAAAATGAATATTGCCAGGGTTTTAAATTTAAATTTCCTCAGTGTGATGGATGCGCTTGCTTTGCTCTGCATAGCTCTTGGAAGTCTGGAACCTTTGGAGAAAGATAAAGTCTCAGGTCTGGCTCGGGATCAAGTCTGTTTCTGTATTTCGTTTTCAGATGTGCATACGAGGAAAACGCTTTCTCGCATAAGTATGTTGTTGAAAATGGTAACAAAACTGCAGCAGCTTTTTCTGCCAGAAGGGGGTACTTGTTTCTTAAACTCAGCCAAAAGTTGATCAATGATAGATTTCTGAAACTCCTTCTCAGTTTGTAATCACAGAAGATCTCAATCAATTTCTCTTTTTCCTTGGTATTTAATATCTGTGTTGAGAAAGTGGTATCATCAAAAGGGTTGCAAATCCAGTCATTATCGCCTGACATAGCTGGAAAGTAATCCCTGAATGTTGTGCATAGTCCTTTTAGGTGTGCAGTTATATTGGTTTTAGTGCACTGATCCAACTGAAGTTTATGTTCTGCCAGGAAGTCATGAAGATTACTGAAACACTCAGTTTGATTGTTTTCCAATCAACTTTCGCATAACTGCAACTTCTTTATCAGGGATTCAACTCGCTCTTGCACACTGAAAACTGCTATATTGATACCCTGAAGAGATAAATTTAGGTCATTAATTCTTGAGAAAATATCTGCTAAATAAGCCAGGCTCTGGAGCCAGACATTATTTTCCATACAGTTGGCAAGGTGGAAACGGTGGCTGTTGAAAAAAAAACTAGGATTTCTGTTCTAAGCTCAAACAAGCGCACAAGGATTTTGCCCCGTGACAGCCATCCAACTTCAGTATGGGTCAACAGACAATCGTGTATACTACCCATTTCTTCACAAAGTACGTGAAACATTCTGGAATTTGTTGGCCATGATTTTATGAAATTTACCATTTTCACTGCATGGTCCAGCACTTCTTTCAGTCCCTCAGGCATGTGTTTTGTTGCGAGGGCTTGTCTATGGATGCTGCTATGAGTCCAAGAGACTTTTGATGCAACCTTTTTTGTTCGAGCTACAAATCCAGTATACTTCCCCGTCATTGATGTGGCCCCATCGGTGCAAATGCCTAGGCAACGAGACCAATCTATTTCCTTTTCTTGAAGATATGCATTAATCAGATTGAAGCTATCTTCTCCAGTTGTACATTCTTCCAGTGGTCGGCAAAACAAGAAGTCTTCTTCAACCACACCTTCATTCACATAACGTACAAACAGTAGCAAAATAGCTAGATTAGCTACATCAGTTGATTCATCCAACTGTATAGCATAATATGGACTATTTTTCACTCTCTGTACAATTGTGGTCTCTACATTATTTGACATGTCATTAATTCTTCGTGACAACGTATTATTGGACAAAGGTACCCTGTCAATCCTTTTTGCAGCCTTTTCTCCGAGCATGTAACGAACTATGTCTTTTATACATGGACCAATCAAGCTCTCTGCTATGGTATGGGCTTCTGATGCTTTTGCTAGTCAGTAGCTCACGCGGTATGATGCTTCAAGTGCATTTTCATTATCAGTACTTGCTTTGGATATAAAACTGGTAATGTCACTTTTCCTCTCAACTAATTTTCGCTTGAAAAAAATCAACAGGCTTGTCAAGTTGTGCAGGATGCCTAGTTTCTAAATGGCGCCGAAGTAGAGAAGGTTTGAGACTGCTGTTTGCTAGATCACCACCACAAATCACACACAATGGTTTTGGACGTTCTTGATCACCAATGCATGTAAAGCCATATTTTATATAATCATCATCTTATTTTCTTTTCTTTCTAAGTGACTTTCCAGGACCATCATGATCATTAGACATAGATTTTCCACAGTGTGGACTTGAGGAAACACTAGCTGATCCTTGCGTCTTTACACTTTCCTTTTTCAGCCACTTATCCATTGAACCTGTGTACAAAAGTTCTAACAAAAACAACACAGAGAGACTGCTAACAACCAACAAACTAGAAAATGAGAAGATTCACTCAAATCTCACTGAAGCAAAACAGCACTCCAGAGAGAATGACAATTACAGAGGCACCTTAACACTGCTACACTGGCTACAACGTGCTTCCAGCTGGTTTGGCTCCCAAACAGCTTTTCTTCCGCCACGAGGTTTCTCCCTAGGAGGGTGTCCTGCGAGGGACAAATTAGCTTGGACCATCCCCCATGTACAGCATTGCTCCTGCTAACTCTGCCCTCCATGCCAACTTCCCCTGTCTGACAAAGACAGGAGTCCGAGCTGCCACCTGCAGGAATGGGGGTCTCAGCTGCCAACCTGCCCACCACAGGGCTCAGGCTACTGGCCCCATGACAGGGCCTGGGCTGCTGGATCCACACTCCCTGGGGCTCCTGCTGCTGGACCCCATTGACCGCCCCGGTCAACTGAGTTCCACTGAGCTTGTGCTGCAGGTCCCGCTGACCGCTGGGGCTCGGGCTGTGGGCCCCAACTGCCCAGCCCCGCTCTCCCTGAGGCTTGGGGCTGCGAGCTCTGCCAGAGCGCTGGAGTTCGGGCTGCTGGCTGCCCCGCTGACAGGGGCAGGGCTCGGGCTGCTGGCCCCAACTGCCCAGCCCTGCTCTCCCTGAGGCTCGGGGCTGCCAGCCCTGCCGGAGCGCTGGAGTTCGGGCTGCTGGCTGCCCCGCTGACAGGGGCAGGGCTCGGGCTGACGGCTCCAACTGCCTGGCCCCACTCTCCCTGGGGCTCAGGCTGCCAGCTCCCCCGCTGATGGGGGGCAGGGCTCGACCTGCCGGCCCCAACTGCACGGCCCTGCTCTCCCTGGGACTCTGGTTGTCTGTACTCCAACCGGGTCCCACCTGCTGCCTCCAATGCCAGGGTCCTCTGGCCGCCATTAATTAATTTTTTCTTGTGAACCCCCTGTAATGTTCTGCGAACCCCCAGGGGTTTTTGGCTTGTCTCTTGTATTCATTAAATGGAGCATCTCTTCTCACTGTCCAGCAATAGTCTGCAAGCATTGATGGGCTCCATTTGCTCTGATAGCCTTTCTCCATTGTTGCAATGTCCTGGTGAAATCGCTCACCGTGCTCGTCGCTCACTGCTCCGCAGTTCGGTGGAAAAAAAAAATCTAGATGAGAGTGCAAAAAATGTATCTTTAGTGACATGTTGCAACCAAGGCTTTTGTATGCCTTGAGGAGGTTTTCCACTAACAACCTGTAGTTGTCTGCCTAGTTGTTTCTGAGAAAACTTAGTGCCACTAACTGGAAGGCTTTCCATGCCGTCTTTTCCTTGCCACGCAGTGCATGGTCAAATGCATCATCTCAAAGAAGTTCAAGAATCTGAGAACCAACAAAGACACCTTCCTTTATCTTAGCTTCACTTAACCTTGGAAACTTTCCACGGAGGTACTTGAAAGCTGTTTGTGTTTTGTCAATGGCCTTGACAAAGTTCTTCATCAGACCCAGCTTGATGTGTAAGGGTGGTAACAAAATCTTCCTTGATTCAACAAGTGGTGGATGCTGAACATTTTTCCTCCCAGGCTCCAATGACTGTCGGAGTGGCCAATCTTTCTTGATGTAGTGGGAATCTCTTGCACGACTACCCCATTCGCAGAGAAAACAGCAGTACTTTGTGTATCCAGTCTCCAGACCAAGCAAGAGAGCAACAACCTTCAAATCGCCACAAAGCTGCCACTGATGTTGGTCATAGTTTATGCACCTCAAAAGTTGTTTCATGTTGTCATAGGTTTCCTTCGTATGGACTGCATGACCAACTGGAATTGATGGCAAAACATTGCTATTATGCAGTAAAACAGGTTTAAGACTCGTCTTCGATGAATCAATGAACGGTCTCCACTCATCTGGATCGTGAACGATGTTGAGGGCTGCCATCACACCGTCGATGTTGTTGCAGGCTACAAGATCACCTTCCATGAAGAAGAATGGGACAAGATCCTTTTGACGCTCACGGAACATGGAAACCCTAACATCACCCGCCAGGAGATTCCACTGCTGTAGTCTGGAGCCCAACAGCTCTGCCTTACTCTTGGGTAGTTCCAAATCCCTGACAAGGTCATTCAGTTCACCTTGTGTTATGAGGTGTGGTTCAGTGGAGGAGGATGGGAGAAAATGTGGGTCCTTTGACATTGATGGTTCAGGACCCGAAGTTTCATCCTCTTCCTCGTCTGACTCAAGTGAGAATGATTCTGGTGCATCAGGAACCGGCAGTCCTTCTCCGTGGGGTACTCGGCGTATAGCTGATGGAATGTTTGGATAATGCACAGTCCACTTTTTCTTCTTTGACACACCTTCCCAACTGGAGGCACCATGCAGAAGTAACAATTGCTGGTATGATCTGTTGGCTCTCTCCAAATCATTGGCACTGCAAAAGGCATAGATTTCCTTTTCCTGTTCAACCACTGGCGAAGATTTGTTGCACAAGTGTTGCAGCATGTGTGTGGGGCCCACCTCTTGTCCTGATCTCCAATTTTGCAGCCAAAATAAAGGTGATAGGCTTTCTTAACCATAGTGGTTATACTGCGCTTTTGTGATGCAAAAGTCACTTCACCACAAATATAGCAAAAGTTATCTGCACTGTTCACACAAGTACGAGGCATCTCTGCTCACTTTGGCTAAACAGAAATGTGTCCCTTTGCAAAAATCAAACACTAACTAATAAGAGAGCATGACACTGTATGATTTCTAGAGCTGATATAGGGCAATTTGTTCAGCAGAGTGATGTAAGCTTCGTTATGATTGCATCATCCATGACTTCTAGGAATAACATGATGCAATTCATATCATGTATGACGCAATACCAGCTTCAGATTGCATCATTCATTGTTTTGCCTAAAAAACAAGTACTGTCCAAACCCAGTCATAGATTTATTCATAGATCCAGTCAAACATGTATTTTAGTCATTTCTGGTTTAAATTGAAATCCCTTCCCTTTATAACTCACTTATCCTCCGCCATTCCCAAGTCAAGGGTCGTATATACTGACCCAATAGCAGATCTTGAAAACTAGAGCCAATCAACAATTTTAAGCATCATTTTCATTCTCAGTGACCCAGAATTAGTAAAGTTTGACTACATTTATTTCAGAAGCATTTTGGCTGTAGAGCAATGTTATTGCTGGTATAGTTTTACTATTTTATGATTTCTCGCTACATAAAGATTAAGAGTACATTTCAAACAATTAAATGTATTCTTGCACTAGTATAGTTTACATGGATGGACAACTGATGGGACATTTGTATTAAAAAATATTATACAGAGATGGCAGGAAGGGTGAAGTAAGGAGATGTCATTGAAGACTGAATGTTTTATTGGGGCATCCATTTCCTTTTTAACCACATTAAGTTCATTGTACTATCATCTTCAGATTTTTTACGCTTTGAAAGTTTCAGTGACCAGCTGGATAGCAAAAGCTTCCAGTTCATTTCATACCAATGCTGCATAAAGATTAACTTTAGGCGAATGGTGGTTTATTACTAAGTTTAACAACAAGTTCGCTAGGTTACAGACCAGATCTTTCTAGACACTTCACCCTTGAGCAACGTACTGCATTTGTGAAGCAGCGGGGGGTCACTGTAAGTGGGTTGGAGCTCTTCTGGGGAAAGTTTCAGTTGAGCAGCACAAGCCTTCTGATTTATTCAACATTTCATTTAAGTAACTTCCAGGGGAGGCATGCATTATAAAAGTAAGTTGGCAGATTTTCACTTGCCTTTTAAAAACATAGCTAAGCGAAGGTTCATTATAATTACAAAAGGTAGAGACAATTACAACTGACATGTTGAAGTCTGGATTGATTTAACTGCATAGCATTAAAGAGGACGTGTAAAATATTGTGTTCTGAGATGTTTCATTACTATTTAGTAACTATGAGATGCTTAGCAGCGTTCAAATGAATTGCTTACTATTCACTTTGTATATAGTAGTCAAGATATCACTCACTCACTATTTGTCACTTAAGTAATAGTTCCGTGTTCATAGATTCTACGGCCAGAAGCGACAATTGGTTCATCTGTATGATCTTCTGTGTAAGAGAGGCCAGAGAATTTCACCCTGTTACCCCTATGCTAAGCTCAATAACTTTGGCTGATTTTGTAGAGTTTAAGGTCAAAAGGGACCACTAGCCTTTTTGTCTTCAGTATCACCAACCTCAAACATGAAAAACTCCTGAGACTGGCTTACAATCATGAGATTTTAATGAAGTAATACATTTTGAATTCACACAGAGTGCTTTTAACTTTAACATAATGAACTAACTAAAAGTTTTGTTTTAACTGTTCATGTTTACTTTTGTAGCTGACATTGCAGCCTGGACAATCCTGTGGTAGAGGTGTTACCTTGCTAGGCCCTCTCACCTCCTCAGAACAGTAATATGTTTCTTGCAGATAGGTATGGGATTGCATAAAAAAAGAAGATTCTGTGTTGTGAGTTTTTTACCTCTAATCTTGTTAGGTAATTTCAAGAGCGTAGTTATTTATCACTTGAATATATTTGAAGTGTTGTCCTTCTCACCCCCTTACCCTCAGTACCACTACCAAGAGGCTTTAGAAATAAGTGTTATTCTCAACAGGTTTAAACCCATTCTTGTGTGCATTTAAGCCAAGGAGAAGGTGAGAAGACAAGCTGCTACTGCTGCCACTGCCCCCACTATCTCATTCCCGTCCAATTTTTGCCTCTGAACTTCAGTGCAGGCCTTTGTGAGGGAAAAGGTGGTGTGTTCTCAACTTCAGTGAGCTAGTTCTAGCTTACTATGTGTTTACACCACTGTGGTGGGGCGTCTGACCCACCCCCATGCTAGATGAGGCTGCAGCAGGCCAGTGGGCCTGCGCAGACGCACAGCCAATGGGAGAAGTGTTTATTGGGAGCCAATCAGGGCCCAAATTGGAGATAACCAATCAGGGCCAGGCTCAGCCCCATAAGAAGGCTGCTCAGGGAGAGAGCAGTCAGTCTGTCCCAGGCCTTTGAGAAGGGAAGGTCTGTCTCCAGAGGTGGGAGACTAGCACCTGGGACAGCGCAGTGCTGGGCAGGCCTGGCGGAGCAGAAGGGAACTCCAGCCTGGTGTCTGCCAGGCTACAGGCCCTGAGGGGAAGGGCCTAGCTGGTGTGAGGGGCCGAAGAAGCAGCCCAGGGATGTGGACAGATGGAGGGAGAGAAGGAGGGCAGGACGGCTGCCACTAGAGGGTCCCTGGGTTGGGACCCAGAGTAGTCGGCGGGCCTGGGTCCCTCCTTCCCTCTTGCCTTACACCTGGCCAACAGGAGTGGCCGTCTTGGGCTGCACCAACCCCCTGCCAAGAGGGGTATGACTTTGGGGGTGCAGTTGCCCACATTGGCTGGGGCACAAAGACAGCTGATTGACCCCCCGACCCCTCCCGGAAAGGGGTGTGGATGGACAAAGGGGGCACTGCTGGAGGGCAGTGGACCAAAAGAGGATGCCATGAGCTGGTGAGCAATGCGGGCTCAGACGCCAACCCTGTCACAACAACATTAACTCAAAGTAAGAGCACACTTCTCCCCTAATGAAGACAAAAGGCCTTCTGATCATTTGTCTATATGCACTGTAGTTCACAAATATACACAGTAGTCCGTGTCATGCCAATGTTTTTCTTCCTTGGTAGTGCCAATTGGAGAGCTGAAGTGCTCACACTAACCCCAGCATTACCACCACCTAACTTTATCTTGGAGTACGTGTGACACTCTGTACCTCGGGGGGGCGGAGGAGACGGACTTATAAGGGACTTTTCGGTTTACAAGAAGAAGCCTTTTGATCTATGAATGTGATCGCCTCTAACTTCTCTCTCTCTCTCTCTCTCTCTCACACACCCACCCACACACTTTTTTCAGAAATACCATTCAGCTACTTACATGTTATCCTCTTATTTGTTGTATCACGACTCATTTTTTATAAAGGTTAAGACATTGTTTTAAGGCCTTTTCCAGTAGGTCATTAAAATAAAGCAGATTTCATCTTAACACATCCTGTGCATAAGTCCTAATTTTTTTTCTATATGCAATGTCCAGTTTAAGCAGGGGCCATTGGTGTCAATTGTACATTTACCCAAGTTCTCACATACTCTAGAGGTGGAAGAAGGCAAGACATCCTGCCCATTGTTACTTCTTTTGTAGTACTGGCAAGGAAAAGGAATTTTAATTACATTGACATAATTCTGTGATCAAGCATTGATAATCCACACATACACTCATTCATACAGCCATCTTCTCATTCTTCAGATATAACAGAATGCCATTAAGCAATACGCTACTTAACGTTTAAGACTACACTTGTCAAATAAGACCGTGGCTACAGTCGAAACTCCAAAGCGCTGCCGCGGGAGCGCTCCCGCAGCAGCACTTTGAAGTGTGAGTATGGTCACATGCCAGTGCTAGGAGAGAGCTCTCCCAGCGCAGCAGGTACTCCACTTCCCCAAGGGGATTAGCTTACAACGCTGGGAGCACGGCTCCCAGCGCTGGGGCACTGTTTACACTGGTGCTTTATAGCGCTGTAACTTGCTGCACTCAGGGGGGTGTTTTTTCACACCCGTGAGCGAGAAAGTTGCAGCGCTGTAAAGCGCCAGTGTAGCCATAGCCTAAGTAATAGTAGTTTTGCAACTCTATCCATGCTTTGGGTTACTATGAGAAGAATTATGGTCATTCACTATGTCCCAATCAGTGTGCATTAGCAAGGATTCAACTTTACATCTGTCTATTACAGCAGAATAGCTTTAATCAATTATTGACTGTAACAGCAAGAGAAGCTATTCCATCAAGGATCTACTGACATGAGAAACTCAAAGGACTCCTCTAGCTACAGTTGCTAATTCACAGCTTGCTTTATTTTAAATAAAAAACCCTCTTTAGCCCCTTATTTTTACACACCAGAATTGCCCAAATCTCTCATCTCGAAGCCTCTGAACTAACAGATTCACCTGCAGCAGAAACTGTTGGTTTTCCCAAGGAAATCTAAGCTTGTGCAATTTTTAATCAATTTTTCCAGATCAGTAGTCCTCTTCCAACCAAGCTGGTGATAACCTGTTCTTACATCATATGGTTGGTGATGTAATCTTAAAATTACTAAATTTATAAGATTCCTCTGGGTTTAGTGAACAAATTATTTTCTACTTCTGAATTTAGCACCTGACTGACAATTCATGCCTGTTCTACTACAGAACAGCATAGTAACAAATTAAGGAGCACACTGTTAGCAACAGATTTTCAATATTCCCTGAAGGACTGGGGAGAAAAAGAGGAATTTGTATTAACCCCTATTCCATTTAGCTTTGTTCAAAAAAAAATTGCTTGATTACTCACAGAATCAAAAAAGGTAAAATTTTAGGAAAATTAGATATACAACATCTCAATTACTACACTGAAATCCAATTTTCTAGTCATGTCCCCACCTCCAAACATTCAACATACAGTTTTATTACTGCTATACTTGGCTGAGTATTTTGACAATAACCAGGGTGCAGCTAGAAACCACCCTTTTCCAATAGCTATAAATTGGGTGTGGTGGCACACTGGAAAATTTAACACAGGACTGCCACAGTCACAGGAAGACAAGCTAGTGAAATTAATATATCAGATACTCAATTTCCATATCTGTAATTATTCGGTAAAACTACACTAAAACATCTCTCATCCCCCCCAGTATAACCAGGAATAGAAAAGAGCAATTCTGACATGGTTCCACATTCCATGTAACCTTCACTAAATTGCCATCCAAAAAAGTTTTACCAGCTTTACAGGCGACTTGAAAAGTCTTCCACTATTAGTAACTGTGGCCAAAAGCACCCTGTATTCATACCCTACACCAGAGATGGCCAAACTTACTGACCCTCCAAGCCGCATAGGACAATCTTCTGAAGTTCAAGAGCCAGGGTGTGCCTCCCACAGGGCTGAAGCCCCAAGGACTCTCCCTTCCCCCACACCCCTGCCCCGAGCAGAAGCCAGAGGAGACACATGCCCCCCACTCCTAATTTTTACCAGGGTTTTCTGGCCCCACTCAGTCACATGGTACCGCCGGGCCCCCTCCCTGCATGGTAGCTGCTGGAGCCAGTTAGATGGGAGCTGCAGCTGATGGGAGAGGTGGTGGCAAACAGCTGTGAGCTGCAGGGAGAGCCGCTGCCTCTCAACCGCTGAGCTAAAGTTTCCCTGGGAGCTGCAAGGAGAGGCTGCTGAGGGTAAGGGTGGGGGGGAAGTGACCTAAGCTGTCAGGGGGGCAAACCTTTAAATTGTACCTCCCACTCTCAGCAGGCACCGGACGTCTCTGGCAGAAGCCCCTAGCCCCACCACAGGGCAGAAGCCCCGAGCGCCCCCTGCAGTCTGGTAGGCGGGGAATGGAGGGCTCCACCAGCCGCACTTTAACTGCAAAAGACACATGCAGCTCGCAAGCCGCAGTTTGGCCATCCTTGCCCTACACACCTCTGTAATGATCTTTGTACAAAATATGCCCTGTGTGGTATCATTTGAAGACTAAATTCACTCATCAATAATATCCTAGTGAAATGTATGTACCAACATTATGTAAATTTATGAATTCCCCCCATATGATGTTATTAGCACATGTTCAAAACTGGACAGCCCTGTCTAGGCAAAAGTTGTTAAACAAGCCTATCCTAATCAAAGGAAAGTCTATTTACCTCAGTTTACATATAAGTAGTAAACAGGGTGCTCAAAAGAGCAGAGGGAGGAAATGGTAGGAAACAGAACAATCTGCGTTTTAGAAAATGTAAGTAGGCGAAGAAAGAACATGTAGCCTCCTTCACTACAAGGCTCCATGTTGCCTTCCTCACCGCTTGGATCAACTTTGCTTTGCGGGTTAATCTTCAGAAGAGTCCACTTCAAATGTTCACTGGACAATAAAAGAAAGGGGCAGAAACCCCCAAGTTCTCTCTTTCACTTAAGACCACAATGGCACAAGCACCTTTGGGCCTCTAGGAGAGACCCTGACCAGGGAAAGGGTCAGTCACCATCTGGCTGGAAGACCATGGGTGAACAAGGCCATCTTAAAAGAAGCGTTGAACCAAAACTTGCTAGATTAAATTTTAAATGCGTGTTTTCACTTTTGTTTGTAACCATTTCTAACTTTACCGCCTATACCTGAATTCACTTAAAATCCTTTTTTTTTTTTTTTGGGGGGGGGGGGGGGGGGGGGGAGGATTAATAACTGTGTTTAATTTTTCATCTAAACTAATCCAATGCTGTATTTAAAATTAATTGTTCGGTAACTCCAGTTAAAGTAACAAACCCTTGAATAGTGACTCTCTGCAGGGGCAACAAACCTTAATATCTGAAATGTCCAGGAGAGGGCTGGACATTGCAGAATACATTTTTGAGATTGGAGTCACCCTGGAAGTAATAATCCAGACTGGTGGAAGCCAGAGTGTGACTGGACTTTTGCGGACAGGCTGGTGGGGTCAGAGCTGCTGAACCAGGGCTGCACCTACATATAGACACTCAGGGTAGGTGTGACCTGCACGCTGATAGGCTGGTTCTGAGTGACCCAGCTTGGGAGTTATAGCAGCAAAGTACTGTGAGGCACCCAGGGTTACAAGAAAGGCAGTGGCAACCTCTCACTGGTCTAGATTGCACCCCAGAACAGTGAAAGTAATAACACTACAAAATTTGGGCACTGATGTTTAATATAAAAATTGGCAATTTCCTTGTTGTCTTTGTATTGTACAGTGTAAATATCTCCTTGTGGTAAAACATTAAAAAAAAAATCAAACCTAACTCCACCACCAATGCTGCATTTCCAGAGTCCAAACTGCTCACAACTACCAACCAAAGTTACTTTTGTATAATAGATTATTACTTGTCACTTTTCTCTTGATAGTGTTTTGTCAAACTGAATGAATGCTAACCATTTTGTTGACATCAACTGAAGTTAAACTTGGGTCACACAAGATAAAACTTTAGGGTCGTTGCGTACGTTTCAAACAATTGACAGCAAGGAAGGACTGAGATGTACACAGTTCTTGCACTACCCACAACTAATCTTGCCATATAGGTGAGAGCTGTAGGTTGTATTTACACTTGTTTTTAAATTACAAACTATAAGCAGTTAGGTCAGAATGAAGCGGCAGTATTCCTGGATTTCCATACTCATTGTTACAAATGTAAGCTTTACCATTCTTGAAAAAAAGCATTTAAACTTGTTACTGGAACTGTTACAGGAAGCTGACAGTTAAGTGAGGGTAGAAAAACTAGACTAAGAGGATCCTGGGTACTTCAGTGTGCCATGGTACTTGAAGGGAGGGATAACTCAGTGGTTTGAGCATTGGCCTGCTAAACCCAGGGTTGTGAGCTCAATCCTTGACGGGGCCACTTAGGTATCTAAGGCAAAAATCAGTACTTGGTCCTGCTAGTGAAGGCAGGGGGCTGGACTCGATGACCTTTCAAGGTCCCTTCCAGTTCTGAGATAGGTATATCTCCATATACAATATTAAGTGGAATTTCAGCAGTCCATCTTCTTTGGTAAATGTAAACATGGTTCACATGATCGGAATCACAGCAACTTCATAAGCTTTTAGTTTCAGGCAACTGTCCCGTAGTCCAAAACCTCAGCTTTTATTTTATTTTAGGAAAACCTGTAGCCCTCCTATGTGAGTAACTCCTTCCAAACATGAACTGAGTGTGAAAGATGCAGTCTTATCTGCCTGAGTTTAAAACAACACTGCAAGGTGCAAGCTGCTTTTGTTCATTTTTGGTGGTGTTTAAATTCCCAGAATAGTTTAGATGTCTATTAACTATTGCATTGGTGATGAAAGCATTTAAGAAAGGAGATTTATATTTGCACATCTGCTTTGAGTAGCATCAGTGAGTGGGACTGGAGAGTACACTATCAAGTCTCCTCACTCTCACCAGCAGAGCCAGAAAGCCTGGGGATGATTCAAGCCATACTAAGGGGAAACCAATCCTGCAGATTTCAGCAGGGGATCCAAACTCTCAAGAATAAGCTCAACCCAAGGACCCCAGAACAATATATAGGATTTTTCATCTCAGTCTCCAGATGGCATCTCAATTTCATTTTCCAAGCAGACAGTGCTTTGTTTGGGGCAGAATAATTGCTCCCTTTCCTACTTGAACACCCCACACCCCACCACCCCCTAGCATATATCTGGACTGCAAAATGCCCAAGTGCCTCTTTCTGGAGCCCCCATCGTGCCACATATGAGACCAATACTGATGTAACTAGCCACAGATGTCAAAGTAACACACGCACCAAAACAAGCTGCTGCCCTACTGCTAGCCAATAGAGGGGAGATGAGAAGTCACATCGCATACCTAACTCATTACATTGTTATTAGTAGTCAGCAGCGTCCAAAGGTTCTAGAACAAGGGTGGGCAAACTACGGCCCAGGGGCCACATCCAGCCCTTCAGGCATTTTAATCTGGCCCTCAAGCTCCCACTGGGGAGCAGGGTCCAGGGCTTTCCTCACTCCAGCCGGGGTCATGGGCTTGCCCCTCTCCATGCATGCTGTGGCTCCGCGTATCTCCTGGAAGCAGCGGCATGTCCCCCCCTCCGTCTCCTACACATAGGGGCAGCTAGGGGGCTCCACACAGTGCCCCTGCCCCAAGCGCTGCCTCCGCAGCTCCTATTGGCCAGGAACCATGGCCAATGGGAGCTGCAGGGGAGGCACCCGTGGACAGGGCAGCGCACAGAGCTGCCTGACCACCCCTCCGCGTAGAAGCCAGAGTGGGGACATGCCACTGCTTCTGGGAGCTGCTTGAGGTAAGTGATACCCGGAGCTTGCACCGCTGGCTCCAGCCCGTGTCCCACCCCCCTGCCCCAGCCCTGATCCCCCTCCCAACCTCCAAACCCCTCCGTGCCAGCCTGGAGCACTCTTCAAACCCTCATCCCCAGCCCCACCCACAGAGCCTGCACCTCCAGCTGGAGTTGCACCCCTTTCCCCAACCTCCTGCCCCAGCCCAGAGTCTCCTCTCACACCCTGAACTCCTCATTTCTGGCCCCAGACCAGAGCCTGCCCCTCCCAGCCCTCACCCCCTCCCACACCCCAACCCCCAATTTCGTGAGCATTCATGGCCCGCCATACAATTTCCATATTCAGATGTGGCCCTCGGGTCAAACAGTTTGCCCACCCCTGTTCTAGAAGTTTCTAAGTTCAATTGTTGGGACAATCAGGTTGCAGGGAGAGTTAAGATTCTTTTGTGGCTCCGTAAGCCATTTGAAACCACATTTAAAAAAAAAAATTAGTTTTGCTATTTCAGATGTTACTTATCCTTTGGTTATTCACTCCCAATTTGTGGTTTTACAATGTTTGTTCCCCCATTTTAAATTTTCTTCCTATTGCTTTGAAAAACACAAATGGGGCAATAACTGCAAATTACTGACAAATGCCTAAAGTAAATAGATGTTATCTATTTTACTATTGCTAAAAACTAAATCATTCTATGTCAACAGTAGGTAGTGTGATTAAACTGACTGTCCCTTTAACCCCAGAAGTTTTATGTTTTTAACATTAGATTGCTTTGCCCAATTATTCTAATCTTGACTCAGTTTTGGCTGGGCACTGGCCAGGACATGACCAAATAAAATAGAACTAGTACACTGTTAATTTGTCTTACTCTATATGAAGCAGGACAAGTTGGCGTAGTTACTATACATGCACATTTCACTTACCAAGCTTAAACAAACAGTTTTAAATTTGATTTTAACCCTGAGATGTTGTCAAGCAGTAAGGTACTCTAAAGCTCACAGGTGCCATTTTCAGAAGTGACTTAATACTTTTGAAAAACTTTAGCCCTGAAGATTTAGTATATAATCCAACTACACCTCTACCCCGATATAACGCTGTCCTTGGGAGCCAAAAAATCTTACCGCATTATAGGTGAAACTGCGTTATATCGAACTTGCTTTGATCCGCCGGAGTGCGCAGCCCCGCCCTGGAGCACTGCTTTACCGAGTTGTATTCAAATTCGTGTTATATCGGGTTGCATTATATCAGGGTAGAGGTGTATTTAGTTTTAAGAGGGCTATAAAGCAGTCCAAACCAGCAAAACTTCTATTGAGTTTTTCATCCTCAACTAAGGCCTTGACTACACTTCCGAGTTACAGTGCAATAAAGCAGCCCCGGGCACCCTAGCTCACTCCCCATCCACACTGGCAAGGCACGTAGAGCGCTCTGACTCCGCAGCTACAGCACTGCTGGTACTCCACCTCAGCGAGTGGAATAATGTTTGCTGTGCCCCCGCTGGAGCGCCACGGTGCCAGTGTGAACGAGGTGTTGCATTACTGCGCTTTGATCAGCTTCCGAAAACGTCCCATAATCCCCTTAAGTCAAGTGGCCACTTGTCATTGTTGTGAAATTGGCTGCATGAATGCAGAAATGCCCTTTCAAAAGCTCCGTTTCAGAGAAGCTGGCTGCTTATCAGCTCCAAGAAAAGCAAACATTTACTGTTTGCTTTGAGAGAGAGAGAGAGAGAGAGAGAGAGAGGGGAGGGGTCTGAGCTTACAAGACAGCATGCTGCCACACACTCAGCACCCCAAAAACCCACTCTCTCCCCACCACACATACACACAACACACTCCGTCACACTCCACCCCACCCCCATTTGAAAAGCACGTTGCAGTCACTTGCATGCTGGGATAGCTGCCCATAATGCACCACTCCCAATGCTGCTGCAAGTGCCGCAAATGTGGCCACGCCAGTGCGTTTGGAGCGGTCAGTGTGGACAGATTGCTGCGCTTTCCCTACTGCACTCTACAAAGGCGGGTTTAACTCACAGCGATCTACATCTGCAAGTGTAGCCATGCCATAAGGTTATTCAAATCACATAAAAATAAAGAAAGCACTGCTTGACTAAAAGCTTCTAAATCAAGTATAGCAGAACTAGAATGAAGTTATTGTATGAACTGTATTTGTGCATGATACAACTAGTACTGTTTTCCAGGAGGTGTTTCATCAGGTTGAAGGAAGAGGGGCAGAAATCCAGCACGATTCTAAATCATGACAATTTTACTAGTGTTTACCATAAAAACACCAAACCATGCAATTTTTCATGCAACAGAGTCACATTCAAAGCCACATTAACAAGGTTTAGAGAAGTTAATACAATCTAGTCCATTCAAGAATGAGGAGTACCTTGCACAGCTCCAGCGTCACTAAGCAACACCTCTGCCTCATCCCTCCAGCTTAGTAGTATGACACCACTGTCATTTCAAATCTACATTTTCATGGTTCTATGCAGTTATACTCAAGTCTCTTCATTTATTACATATACCAGTAGAATCCTTTAAAAATCCTCCTGCTCTTCCCCCTTTAAATATACTTTTCTCTCAAGTGGATACGTAGCTCAAGTTATTAATATAATCATGTAGTTTGCGTTAATTCAACCATGAGCACTCAATTTTACAGATAACACCACATCTGTTTCTTCCTTCAGACCATAGAGATTTCAGGCATACTTGTGAGTTCTACATAATGGAGCTTAATTTTTTCTTCATTTTATGAATCTAGAAATTGATAGTCGGAATCAACCCAAATTCAGTATTACCAAAATACTCTGAAGCGAGATTGCATTTTTATTGTGATTTTATGTTATATATGCCACCAATGTATTGCCCAAGATTATTCAAGTTGGAGAAATAGCTCATGTCTTTGAAATAAAGCTTATATTAAAATCAGTTATGGTACTTTCAGATTCTGGTTTGACTCAAAAAGGCCAATAACCATTCCCTCCCCCCCGCCCCCCAATGGATAAAGTGTTCTAAATATTTTGACCTATTTTTCAGGGGGCAGGGATAGCTCAGGGTTTGAGCATTGGCCTGCTAAACCCAGGGCTGTGAGTTCAATCCTTGAGGGGCCATTTAGGGATCTGGGGCAAAAATCTGTCTGGGGATTGGTCCTGCGTTGAGCAGGGGGTTGGACTAGATGACCTCCTGAGGTCCCTTCCAACACTGATATTCTGTGATTCTCAGAGCCTTGTAATCTACATTGGTACAGATCAAGTTATGGATAAACCAAATTAAGTTTTTCAAGTTATTTGCTTTATTTTGTTCACTTACTTTAGACTCCCACAAGGCTCTGAATGCAAGTGTTGAAGGGGATGTCTTACCAAAAAAAGTGACTACTAAAAATAAAGGTTTTAAGAGGAGTGATTTGAATTGTGAGTCTGTCAAAAAATGTAGGTAAGTTAGTATAATACCTGGTAAAAACAGTTGAGAAAGGAGGGACACATCCCCCACCTCCACCACAAGGTAAGCTTCATTTCACTTGAAAACGTTGATATTAAGACAACCTGCATTTGTTTATGAATTATTACTGAGTCTGGCAAAAGTAGTAGAAGCTTAAAAAAAAAAAAGCAATGACAACAGGGAAAAATATTTTTAGCAGGGCTTGCATGTGAGAGAGGGCAGGGCCAACTAGTCTATAGGGACTGGTGGGGCTAGTCCCACCAACAGTGTCAAAGGATATGTCCACACCACAATGTAAACCCAGGATTAGTGGAATTTGAGTCAGCAGATAGTAGATTAGAGAACCCAGGACTTGATTGTCTACACGGATTGTTAACCCTAATTTAAGAATTTTCTAATCCAGGCCCAAGCCTGGGGCTCCAGCATCCATACTACAGTCCCAGCTTGACTCAGACTTGGACTCTCCACTCCTGTGGGGTCCTGGGACCTTTGGTCCGAGCCCCAGCTTAGGGCAATTTGTATGTAGATGAAAAGGGAGTTAGGCTTGAGCCGGAGTTCAAACCTTGGGCTTACACTGCAGGGTAGACATACCAAGAGTTATTTAGTTATCTATATATTAGAGTGCAGCAATATATTTTGCCCCTGGGGGACTCCTTGTGGGGCTAGAGTGGCTACACTTCTGGAGGCTGCAGCATACCTGTTTGCCTCCAGGGGATTTCTGGCCCTACAGCACCAACTGCCGACTGAAGAGCATGGAATATAGGCTTCTACAGAGCCCGAGCTCTAGAGAGTTTAGGCAGAAAACAGAAGTTCTCAGATTGGTAACAGGGTCTATATAGGTTTGAGTAGGTGCAGGCTGGGCTCAAGAAAGCTTGAGATGTTTCAAAACTGGGAGATGGGGTTAGGTTAGGTTGGCTGCTTCACTACAGAGGGACTAGAGTCTGTTGGTGAATGAGATTATGTATGGGCAGAGGAAGACTGCAGGGAAAGCTAGGAAAAATCAGTACTGAAAAAGAATAGTGAAGGAATCATGAGAAGCCAATACAGTTTCTCTGATGCTGCTACTTACAAGAAGATGTTTAAATTTTGGTGAAGTGGGTGCCTCTTTCTCCCACCAACCTCCTTCAGGGATGAGGGGGAGGGACGAGGGGGACGACACATTTTTTTTTTCCCCAAGCTACCCAAGTGTTTTTCCTTCTTTTAAAAATGAGACCGATGGGGTCAAGAAAGAATATTGCTACCAACTGCCCCACTTAATTTTGCACATCATCACCACTTAAGACTATAGGTCCAGACATTTTCCCACTGCTCACTGATTGGGGAATGCAGTCAGATATCAGAACTACTTGGTTAACATACCCCTGTATAGCATGAACACAAAAATAACCAATGTGCCACACCCTGAACACAAAGCACCTCATAGTAAGTCATATTTAAGTGATTAAAAGATATTTAACCTTAAAGGCAATTGCTTATAGCATCAAAACACAGTATCACAAATTATATGCCACGGTTTTATAAAAGGTTCAAGGTAGCTAACCAGCTCACTGCAAGCAAGGAAAATGTTTCCTTTCACCTTCTCCACCAGCCCACAGAAAACTCAAGTCAGTGTTTCAACTCCACTTTCAAAGCGTAGATTTTACTCTATGTGAGAAATGGCATTCAGTGACCCACCAATAGGCAAGGTTTAATGTAATTTCTAATGGATGAGTGCCCACATCACAAAACAGTAGGCATTGCTCAGCTGTATTTCTAGTGTGTGCACTTAAAAAATGCACTCTTGTGGATAATGCTAAGATATTCATGGGCACTATAAAAAAATTTAAGAGAAGAATGCTCATTACGCATGTGAAAAATGTTGTGTACACTTGGCAAACAAGGAGTCAGATTTGCACACCTCAGTCAAGGTCCAAAGGACTCATTTGGTTTATGAACTGCAACATTTTTCCCTGGTATTTCATACTCAAGTCACAGGAGTTGAGGATGTCAGTCAGGGTGCACTTCCAGGAAGGTAGCAGACCTAAACACTGCACCTATCTGTCCTATATTTGCTGTGGGGGAAGAATAACTTTCAGTTATACATTTTCAAATCATAAAACAATGGCTTTCTGCAAAGATAAAGATGAAGTCACTCTTTTGGTATAAGTGCAACAACTAAAGTTTGTTAGCACCTAAGATGCTTCAGAAACCCATGCTAGCTTACTCTTATAGATATTTTTAAGTACAGGCACTATATATGACTATACGCTTTCAGAAGTTCTTATTGTCAGTAACCAGTTCTGATATTAAACAAGTAGAATAAGTTTTCCAATTGGACTCACATAAAAAGTTTGCTTTTACTTTAAGGTAATGCATAAATCCTCACATCATAAAATGAGGCAAATCATGTATATGAAGGGTGCTTGCCCTATGTTTCTCTACCATCACCGCATATCCGGTAGTACAATCCTGTTTACAACTGTGTGAAGCTGACCTACTATATAGACTCGTTGAAAGAGAACACTGATTGGGAGTTGGCTTCATCCATCTTAAAAATACAAACCCCACACGCCAAACCTACCAATCTAAGTAGCTACCAGACATACGCATTTTGATGCTATTGAAGGAAAGGAAGCCACACTGAGGAAGCCACAATTGAAATGCTTCCCAAAGGAAGGCTGTAATCATGGAAACATGTTTTTCCCCCATGTAAATTCTAAAGTTGTCAGCAACATCAGAACAAAATAGAAATGCAAGGCTTTCCTGTTAGCAATACAGCCTTACTTTTCCATTTTCAGCACCTGCATTTGGCCAGCTGAAATGACATGGCCACTGTTTAAGACAAAAGCTAGGAAGAAAACAAACAACACACCTTCAGTTTAACCTCTTTCCTTAAGTCGTTCTTAGAGGCTTCCTACCTAACATGGTAAACTTTGACAAAACGGGAACTAGTCTCTGGAAATAATTATATATAAAAAATTGGGAAAATCAAGGTTAACTTCAGAGTATGGTATTAGTCTTAGTACTTAGGAAATTAGAGAAATGACACAGAATGAATTAAGTTAGTAAATCAACTTTCAGAAAGGCCATTCATAAGTGTTTCTTGTTAGACAAGATTTTCTAAGCAAAGCCATTTTGTCCCTGTTGAAAAATAAATAAATAAAAAATAATCAAATTTTAAGACAGTGACACTGATTATCTGTCTAAAAACAAAAAGGACAGTGCAGCTTTTTTAAAAGCAGCAGCAAAGCAAATAAGCAATTATTGATTCAAATGAGTTTGCCAAAAATTTTCACCCACTCAGAACAAGGGGAGTTAAGAGACTTTTCATGACATTGTTTGTAGCAGCACAAAGGGCCTCTCAAGCTTTTATAAGGAAAGTTGGAAGACCAGCCAGATACCAAGTGCTGACAAACACTGATTCACTGCTCCAGTCACACTTAAGTCATGTATGAAATGAGCAATTTAGTCATCTAAGCAGTACGGGGGGGTAGAAAAGAGGGGAATTTTGTCTGTTTTAAACAGAACTTCATTTAGAGTATCCTTCTGATTCAGCACCATCCCTTATGACCAGTGTTCTTGGCCAGCCCTCAGTGCCTTTATTTATCCAGTGGTAAAAGAAACATGATTCCCTTCCCTGACCCAAAAGTTAGGCGCAAGACAAAAAAGTGAATGTCACTGAGCTGAGATACAGCAGTTACCTTAACGAGTTCATTACAGCCTGGAAGCTGGAGAAACCACTCATCAATTTTTCAGGCCATTTAAGGTTGATCTACCAAGTTAAAGTCCAGTGTGACACATACCTGAGCCCCTTAGAAGCTGAGATTGTATGTATCTTGAGACACTGGGAAGCCTGACATTAAGACATTGTTTACTTGTGCACTGAGACTAACCTATACTATTTAAGTGACTGATGCTCCCCGGGGGTACCCCAGGGTTGTGAAGCATCTCGCTATCATCTGCCTTTAGTGTGAGAGAACCATGTCTTTATCTGCCAGGGCTTAGTTCCTGGACAACCTCAGCCACAGGAAGCCCACGTACTAGCCCTCCCACCTCCCATGGGCGCCACTGTCCCTCTGCAGGTAAGTGATAGATACACTCCAATCCCTGAGCCCTCCTGGTGTGTCCAGCCCCTTATTTACCGGGCACTCTCAGAATCACCAAACCCGCTGTTCCCAAATGAAAAGTACACCACAACTTACTAGTTCACCTTAGAACACAGCTCCCTTAACACAGAACATTTATATTTGCTTTTTCTAGAAAAGAAAGCAAGTTTTATTTAACAAAGAATAGATTCATATGATAGCAAACAGAAATACTGGAAACAGCTACATATAAAATAAAACCATGACATGCATTCTAGAGCCTAAACACAACACGATGCCCTCTTGTGTAGTACGTTACTGCTTACCCCAAAGTCTCCCTCTCAGCATTTTTCAGCCAGGATGGTTGAGACCTTTTTCAAGAGAAAAGCCCACTGGCAACTTGCCTCACTAATGAAGGATGCCAGAATGTCTCTCTGCACCCCACACCCCACATATACTAGACCAGTCCTTTGTTCTTCATCTGTAAAAGCGGGTTCCACCCACCACTGCTTACCTCTTCCTGTTAGTTTTCCTTTTGAAGTCCCTGTCAGCTTTTCATTAGCATTTGACTCAGTATGCTAATAGACTTTTATTGTAAGACACACAATTCATAATGGTATGGTAAGCTAGGGAGATAAGTGTTATCCACCTCATGTTTGGAGAAGTTGGTTTCAACACACTGCCTCTGAGTGACCTGCCTTTCACTGTAAGGCCTTAAGAACATAATTTCCAATAAATACACATACATCCCACGCCTTACATATTATCCACACATACATTTTGCAAGTATTACGACGACCAGGGTGACGTGGGCTTTCAGTAGAAACCTTACAGGAGACTCTCAACTAGAATATAAATAGCAGACCCCAGAGATCCCTGTAACCTTATATGCCCCATCAGTTGGCATCAAGAGGTCGTTGGGTCACAGACCTAAGTGTGTTTATGTCACTAAGTCATCCTGGCATTGTTTAGGCCAACTGCTGGTTACTTCCCCTCCCCATCAGGGTCCCACAGGCAAATCCAGCTACTGTAACTAGAAGCCCTCTTCCTCTCACTGCCTTGCTTCCACACTCCATCTCCTTGTTTTTATAGCCCTGTAGTCAGCTGCCTTGTTGCCAACTAATCAGGCTGCATCTACGCTACCTGAACGTGTGCCTTGGTTGCAGCAACTCAACAGCTGCACGAGTGCCAAGCCATTAGTGTAGACAGTACAGTGACTAGCACCCATATAGGAACCTATAAAAGTTAAAAACCGTAAATGTTCACCAGAGCATGATAAAGAACACAATCAAAGTAGGCAGTGACTCAAAGTAGGCAGCAGGAAGGAGATGCTTGGGCTCTGTCTGCACTAACATTTACTGTTGCCATCACCAGTACAGCTGCCACACTGATGCAATTGATGCAGTACAGAAACTTATTTTGCTAGTATAGACATGGCCAGATCCTTCTAACGCTGCAGGCTCATTTTCAGATCCTCTTCCTAAATGCTTTCTGGGATGAAGCAACCCAAGGGTTTCCCCCTTTTTCACCTGGTGGGTGCTTCATTATCTTCCTGCACAAGACAACATCCCACTAGATACAGGGAAATGACTGTTAAGACTTCCAGACAGTTTAAAAACCCTTCCTAAACAAGACACATACTCAATAAATTGTGCCAAACAGTTGGTCAGTTTAAAGTGCATTTACAACTGGCAACAACCCAGTATGTTTTTACACCAGACTTTAGCACTTCCAAAAATAATGGAGAGAGAAGTGAAATCAGACAGTACTTAAATATGGCTGGAATGTAAAAGGCAAGGTAGAGAGCTTGGAAAAGGAAGAGAAACACAGGAGGGAAAACAGAGAGCTGATGGACAGACATTCCTGAGGATGTGTCAGTCAGGCCAAGGATTTAGTTTGGACAGACAGAAGCGTAGCTGTTTGTCTTATGAAGACAGATGATTACCCAAATTTGCATGTCACACTGTTGCTTCAGTTTGTAATAAACCACAAATGCAGCCTCTCCCAGGTGAAGACAAGTATTAAACCATCTGCAGTCAACTTCAGGTACACTTAATGTGTTCAAGTGTAGCTTGCTTAAATATCATACTACCAAAGCTGGTTCTAGGGTCAGATGAGCATAGTCCTCACCCTGAGCACCAGCAAATGTCTTCCAGCCTGACTGTGGAAATTACTAGAGCTGCTCCTGACTACCAACACCCTGAAGTCAGCCTGCATAAACCATTTTAAGATATCAAAATTTCATCCACTTGAAGCTGATGTGACCAGAGTTATTTCATCTGCCTCCCATGCTTTGCACTTGAAAGCCATAGTGGACACTGCTCCAGTATTAGTTCATTTGTTTTTTCTCCAGTTACTAGCTCAGACTGAGTGGCAGTCACATTCCTGTTCTTCAAAACTCTATGGTAACCCTTCTTTAAGGATCACTTATCTATGTGCGTGTTGTCTTAATCATTCCCAATGTTAGACAGAGGCTAGTTACAAATGACACAGTATTAAAAAAAAAAAAAAAAAACCCCACACACACAAATTACATGCTGTAGTGTAGCATAAGATCTGAGCCTACTGTCAGAGTCATGAGTGATATCTGAAGAACATGAGTTCAGGAACCTTTGATTTGTGTTCCACTCCTTGGGGTAGAACAGTACAAATCAGATCACCACTACATTTGTGCCAGTCAGCTAACACCATATAGTATATTCACAGTGACAGCAACTAGAAGCCAAGGAAGAAACTCAGGTTAATGCTTTTCTCCTTTCACTTAACTTCAACCAACATTTTGACCCCTATTTAATAAAAACTCTAGTTCTAGGTCCGAACTGTTTTGGAATAAAGAGCATCAAAAGCATGAGCTAAGGAAGGCAGCCACACACTCTGGAAACCTTATGTCATCCATTATGGGAGCAAGTTGGGAACTTGACTCCTAGTTCCCAGGGCAACTCATTTCTCCCCACCAAGACTTAGGAAAAAGATTCCATCAGGCACTGTGCCAAATGATGGCAAGGGGCACACTGGGATACCTACCTGTGGTGCACGTCACTTGCATCAATGCAAGCACTCCTGGTGAGCACATGCAGAGCTGACACAAGAGGCCAAATATGCACGCCCCTGAGTGATATACAAACTGCAGTGGGTGTACACAGATGTAACTGGTGTTGATCGCAGTTTGTGGTGTAGACATGGTCTCAGTGTTTTACAGAAGCAGCTACCTGTACCACACAGGAAGCCCAATGTGGGATCAATAAATACCATAAATACCATAGTAGAAAAGTGGCCATTCCACAGCAGACAAATCCCTCACAGTATCCTCAGAGAAAGCCGAGCTGCCCATTAATGTCGCTACCTTAAGATCCTGCTTTATAGCTAGGCTCACAGCCCAGTCCAGAAAGCTCTGTATTAAATCTTATACTGCTACAGTTGAAGTGTAGGGGGTCCCACTAAAATAATAAAAGTGGCTCACAACAGCATCAGGGTAAGAACTCAAGCCACTCATCTGCATACCAATTCCCATAAGGCCCTTGCAACAATTTTGTGTGAAAGTAGATTTGTTTTCTTCACTAGGCTTTACAAAAGCAAGTTTTGCAAGGCTCTCTCCATTTCAGAATACTTTTAAGTGAAACTGAATCTATAGAAAGGGAAGACAGCACAAGCTGAAACACTGAGTACAAGTGATAACTCTCAATCTTCTTCTCCAGCCTTCATTTAACAAGAAATCCCTGTATCTGACATTGTCATTTGGCATGAAGGAACTCTGCTTGTGGTAGAGAAGTTCAGCTTATCAGTTTGCAGCTGTAAGAACATTAGTTCTTGAGAGAAGAATGCTGCATTCAAGTTTATCATCTTTTTTAAGCATGAGACAGAGGAAAAAAAAATAAGCTTTGCAGATCACTTTCTAAAACAAGTCTTATGTTAGATACGCTAAGCCATAGTCATCCTGTTATTAAAAAAAAATTTTTGACTCATTCCTCCAAGTTTCCTTTCGGACAACACTTTTCAGTTTAACTTTGCTTTCTGTTAAATGGTGACATTAGGTCCTAATGTCTTGGGGTGCTCCAAGTCAGTTTTCTGCTCCCACCGTGCATTAAGAGGAAGCAATTTAACCCCTTTAGTCAAAATTAGGTTTGTAAGGAAAGTGATATCAGCATCTGCTTAGGCTGCAAAGAGCAGTGATATCCGTAGGGATGTAGTTTAAGTCATTTTAACTTGGGTTTGTCCTGTTAATGGTGAGGTGTGCACCACTATTTTTAATTTTAAATTCTTGTTAGACTTTTTGAACAAAAAAGCTGAAATAGCTCCCAGTTGATCACAAGTATTGTAAGCTGCGCTAACTCCAAAAGAGAGCTTACTGAATAACTTAATAGCAGCTATACATTTAATTTTGGCCTGAAATTTAGTAATTTGAAAATTAAGGGCTTTATCTGCAATATGAAAAGATGGCCATGTATAGTTAAAAAAACAAAAGCAAAGGACTTTCAACTCTAATGTGGGGAGACCTGATGGTAGTATCATCCTAATGCAGCAGGTCAGGAAATGGATAGCTGGTCTAGTTTTACTCTTCCAGCTGAGAGAAACAGAAAGTGAATCTAGAGGACTAAAATTAATCTTAGGCTGCTTTTCTGAACGACCCATTTAAAACTGATGGGAGCTGTAAGTGATGAATGCCTCTGAAAGTTCAGGCCTCTGAAGTGGTATTGATAACATGAACAAATACCTTACATGGTTTCTCTTAGCAACGGCCAAGTGAAGTGTCTGCTTTAAGGGAGAAAACGTAGGGCTGGTCTACATTGGGGGGGAGGGGGGAATCGATCCAAGATACGCAACTTCAGCCACGCGAATAGCGTAGCTGAAGTTGAAGTACCTTGGATCGAATTACCTGGGGTCCAGACGGCGCGGGATCGATGGCCGCGGCTCCCCCGTCGACTGCGCTACCGCCGCTTGCTCTGGTGGAGTTCCGGAGTCGACGGTGAGCGCGTTCGGGGATCGATATATCAAGTCTTAACGAGATGCGATATATCGATCCCGGATAAATCGATTACTACCCGCCATATCGGCGGGTAGTGAAGATGTACCCATAGTTCAGATAGGTTTCAGAGTAGCAGCCGAGTTAGTCTGTATCCGCAAAAAGAACAGGAGTACTTCTACTCCATGAAGAGGCCTGGATTCCAGTCCAAAGATCAATCATGGATGACTTGATTGGTGTATCTTGAGCAAATCACTTGGATCCCATGCACTTCAATTCCCCCCCATGTGAAAGAGTTATTTACTCTGTGTAAGATACTGTTATGTGCTATCTTCATCAGCACTAAGAATATATATCTTAACAGTGTTCAATAACTTGAAGCCATCTTTCATTTTCTGGTGATAGTAATCCACAACAAAAAACCCAAGTGGACGTACAGAACCTGCCACTTCTATTAGTTTGAATGTTTTTCTTTTTCTTTTTAAGGCAACCATTAATTTTTCTTCCTCTGAGCTAGGTAGCAAAGAAACCTGCAGGATCTCTACCTTCTCTAGAGTACAGAATAAAAGAAATTTAAACATACTACACCTTATTGGACCAACATATTTTTTAAGACACATGAAAACATAGTAAGAGCAGGTTTAGAACTCACAAATTTTCTCCATTGTAATCAAACTGGAAAAAGTACACAGAAAATCACTTCATTTCACTCTTATTCAGATAGATTTAAGTTTAAAGTTTCAGGCCTAAGACATTCAGACTTGCTAGGACTAATGTTGTTCATTCATGATGAACAACAAGATCACTTCTTACAGAGGGAAGAAATATTCCTGCTTTGTAACCAAATCAAGTCGTCGAAGCTTTACGTTTATACTACTGATCAGTTATTAATGCAAGCATAAATATACCAAAGTGACTTTTCTAACTAAGTTCTAGGCACTCTTTTTCTGTATGTTATGAGCACCAATTTGGCAAAGTCTAATGGTAACCTGGTGGCTGCCTTTTTTAAAAAAACAAAAACAAAAACTGATATCTTAACTAGATGGTTTTGTGATCCCCATTTTGTCATTCCAAGATTCCACTGATCCTTCTGAAGCATCGATATAGCTGTTATATCATGCCATTGGTTTAGCCAAGTTGAAAAGTTGCCTGATTAACTTCTGTGGAAGCCAATCATGATTCTATTCTTATAGCCGCATGGTTCATTGAGCAGAATGACAACTGCAGGGTCAGATGGAAATGCCAGCTTCTCTTCCTGCCAAATGCCTGCCATGTACAGTCAGAAGGTGAAAGACACAATGCATAAATTCTAAAGAAATCCTTATTTTTCTTTAAAGAGAAAACAGTTGAAATGTTTATATAAAAGAGGGGCACCTTTACTCATTACCATAAAGACTTAAGCCTACTGCTACAGAAATCCAGGGTGCTTCTGTCAAAAGAGAAAATAGCCCCTTGTCCTGAATACTTTAAGACATACTTCACACATGATCACCCTGCAGTCCCCCTCACTGCCCACCCCCAGGACACTGACTCAGCGGTGAGGCTGCACCTAATCCTGACACAACACAAGCCTGGGCCTGCCCCCCAAAGTACCCTGGAGCCCTGCACCAAGTGTGGGGCAGGCAGGCTCAACCAGGCAGGATCCAAGTGTGGAGGGGCTCAGTGGGGGGGATCCAGGTGTGGGGTGAGAGGATTCTGTGTGGGACAATCTCGGTGCAGGCAGCTCACTGGGGGAGGATCTAGATGGGGGGGGAGAGATCTGGATGCATAGAGGCTCCTTGGAGGGTTCCAGGTGCAGGGGCAATGGGACTCTACAGGGGCTTCCAGGTGAAGGTTGTTGGGGCTCAGCAGAGGGGTCTGGGTGCTGGGGGAGTGGGGCTTGGTGGGATGGGGGCCTGGGTGCAGCTAGTTGGCCATCAGTGGATGTGGGGGCTCAGGGTGGTGCAGAGGGTGAAGCATCAGGATGGGAATTTGAGTGCAGGGAGATCAGTGGAGGGTGGTCTGAGTGCAGGGGGGACTCCAGATACAGGGGCTGAGGTTCATTGGGGTGCGGTTCGGGTATGGAGGGCTAGGGGGGTTCTCAATGTACCGGGTGAGGCTTGGCAGGGGGGTCTGGGTATGGGAGGTCCAGATGCACAGGGGTTGGGTGGATGGCGACAGCTGAGGAGTGATGGGAGTAGGAAGCAGGGGAGGTTTCTGGGGGTGGGTCTGACACAGCCCCAGCCACTCCTTGCAGAGGAAGTCCCATCCTCTCCTGCTTCAAACCCAGCCAGGACTAGCAGCTGATCCCGACTCAGGGTAGGAGCCACTAGCTGGGGTGTCCCCAACCCCATGGTGATTTACCTCTCCACCGGCTACTCTGGGTGCCTGAAACGTTGTACCTACGCTGCTAGGGAGCGGTGTGTGACTGCTCTTGCAGCTTCCCTGTCAGAAAATCATCTTTCTGCAAGGAAGCAAAGAAATCTGCGCGGAACATGAATTCTGCGCACACACAGTGGCATAGAATTCCACGAGAAGTAAATAAAGTGAGTGAGGGAAAGGAGTCACATGTTCCTCCCTTGGAGGGTGCAGAATAGCAGAAGTGTCTCTGCTCCTTTTTGTGGAGGCAGTCATTGCACTCTGGCTTTTAAGTAAATAATTAAATTAGCCTATTACTTTAATTACAGCATGAGATACCCCACAGTAGAAAGCAAATTACCATTTTTCCTGGACTTGTGTTCTGGCTATCAACAAGGAGAAAAAAATCCAGATTTGGGTGCATTTGTGTGTTCCTGCTACACACTGCTGAAAAAATATCATTTTCATGCAAGTCAGTTTTCTATACGATTAACTCCCCTATGAAGGATTTCTTTTATTTCCTCACCATCAATTTTACCTGACCTTGATGTTCAAATGGACACCACTGCTTTGTGTTCAATAATTTCAATTACACAGCACTAGGCCATTCTTCTCAAATGTTTTACATTGTGCTGTAGAAGTGATGTCATGTTAGTTTGCTGAAACTCTGAGCAGCATTTTCAGCCAAGATGGAAAGAAAATGTGGGCCTCAGTTCAGCTCAATACAATCATATATTTTACTATATGTTCCTTGTGTTTCCATGAAAGCACTGTCATTTATCATTTGGGTTGCATATTTTTTAAAAAATATTCAAGTCCAAATGTGTATTACATTCCACTGACATTAAGCTACAAGACCAAGTTCGTATACAGAAAGTTTTGTATTTAAATACATCCAAAAAATTATCTTGAAAGAACATTAAGGTTTCAAAGGTTTAAAGCACTCAAGTTAGCCAATACCAATATTAAGGTTGCCTGTGCTATATTATTTCACATACACCTCTACTACCTTTGTGCCTATGTATGATGTAGTCTTTCCTATGTGACCATGTAATTTTTTTCCCCCCACACCCCCCCCCCCCCCCCACACACACACACACACACACACTTCCTTCAGTGCACAGGCCAGACCTGCTCTGGGGATGAATCAGGGTTGTGTAGAGAAGGCAGTTGTTTATAGTACCCTTTCTTCCTCTGTTGCAGAAATTGAAAGATGCGTAGTGAATGAGGTCTGTCTCTGCCCCAGTGATGCTAGACAAGTTACTTAAAATGTTCACAGGTGGCGACTGTGTGAGCCTCACTTTTTCGGTACCCAACTTGAATCACTAAGTGTCTTATTTGCATAAGGGCTGACCACTTGTAGAAGAATTCAATGGGAGCTGTGCTCCTACATGAAGTGCTATGAAATGCCATATATTCTGAAAATTAAGGCCCTCAAGGTTTTCAAGTTTTGAAAGTAACTTTGGATTCTACTTTTGACAATTTTGGCCTTAATCTGTGCTTCAATTGCCCAGCTGTAAAATGGGGAAAACTCTGTCTCACATAAGTGTTGGGAACGTGAAGTCATTAATGCTTATGAAGCATTTGAATATGATCATGAGCGCACCATGCAAAAGCCCAGAGGAAACAAATATTTATTTAGTATTATTAAATACATAATAAATATGTATTTAGTTCAGTATTTGGAGGGAGTGCTGTAAATACCTGCAACCAGACAACGATTGTTGATGATAAAAAAAAAAAAAAAAAGAATAAATACCCAGTGAGCTCAGTCTGTCCTGTGCACTAGAAGGGGGTCCTACAGAAACTATACATATGTGATCCACTAATTGAAGACAATCATAATGCATATGCACAGGGGGCCAAATTAAGGTTTTACAGACTTGAGTGCTTGACTTTGCAAGTGTAATATTTGCTTGTCTTTTAATGTATTTTAAAAAAAAATTAAAAATAGAGGTGTACAAAATAAGTATTTCATCATGTAGACCCACAGTACCCTGACATGGTTTTATCAGCAGGGACTTTTACATCCATGCAGTCCTCTACCACTTGAGCTAACAAAGTGGTTGCAGGAAAAAGCTAACTTTCATTGACCTCCACTAGACAGGGATGAACCACTTAGCCAATAGATTAGCTACCTGTCAAACAACCAGGGTTTGTTAACACTCGGGAATAATGGGTTTAAGCCCAGGTTCTGTAGTAGAGTGTGATTATGATTTACAAGTCACAGATCCTTCTGCATCTCACCCTACTCCCATCTCTATCCATTTCTGCTCTTATTCTTACCCTCTCCAAATCCTGACCCTGCCCCCCCCTTCTTCCTCCCCATGCCCTTGTACCCTCCTGCTCCTACTCCTCCACCCCAACATTTCACCCCTCTGTATTGCACTCATGCTGCTTCCCCCTCTTCACTGGCGGGGGAGTGGGGGACAGAAGCAACACAGCGCACCAGAGACTGTTCCTGGGGTACTTTTTCCTCAGTTCCTGTGCCCAGTGCCATAGTGTCTCTGAGCTGCATTTGCAAGAGAGGTGCTGCTCAGACCTTATAGCCCCAGCCTGGCGCATGCTCAGTGGAGATGGCACACACACACACACAGCACACTGGATTCACTTAGCTGCCAAACTCCAACTAGTCTAGAATATGTGCAAAAATTAAAATTTTTAGAGGCGTATGGCTTGACCAAAAAAAGAAAAAAAAAAAAAAAGAAGCGCCTCACCTAAAGGTACATCCCTGTATAAGAAACTCAGCATGGGCAAAATGTCTTTTTCTTAAACCTCATTCTCTTTAACGGCTGAAATATTTTAGCTGAATCATTCAAAATCAAATCAGCTTGAGGCAGAAAACTAGCATGGATTTTTTTTTGCCTAACTAACCCTGAGGGCTAAGTTATAAGTAAATAAAAAATGAGTCTTATAATGGTATGTACAGGCATCACTACTTGCACTGCTTATAATGAAGAGCTTTAAATAGAACGTTTTACAGGGCAAACTGCACGTATGCTCTTCTGTTTTCTATGACCCATGCAGGACGCCACTTGAACTTCAAGTTGGCGCTGGGAACGGTTGCTATATTTAGCAACAAAAGTAACATGCAAGGTTTGTTTGGGCAACACTGCAGGAGCACAGAAACGGTTTTCAAAAGCTTCCAGCAGACAGTCAAGAAAACAGAGCAAGATAACAGCATTCAGCCATGATGTAAGCTCTCTGAGGAGCAACAAATTAGACTCTGGTCTTTTAACATCAACTGCTCCATGATAAGCAACAGACACTCAATGCTACACACGAAATCACAGAACAGGAAATCCCACTCTCAATCCCAAGGCACTTATTGGCTAGAATTTTCAAAAACATTTAAGTTTCAAGCTATTTAAAAACTCACCTCACATTCGTTTAAGCAAATATTTTCTTCTAGCCACTTTTAATGAACAAATTTCTAACAATTTCAGCATTGACTCCCCTCTCAGATGGTTGGCTCAGTCTGTGAGGTTGTACTTTAACTACTACTTCAACTACAATAATCTTCCACGATAGACGTGAACTGCCTAAAGCAAAAAAGCAAGTGACTTGAGATTTCAATCTGAAATAGCCTTTATATATGAAACAAACAGAAAGGGTATAAACTGGTAAGTTTTCCTTTGTTTGAAGAGTGCCTTTAAGTGAAGTTTTGCTATGTTTAATATATATCCATGTTGAAAATTTCCAGAATTACTGACAAATATCACTTTGTTGACAAAACTTTATTTCCAAAAAGGTCCCCACCATATCAAGCAATTTTTAATCCAGCAAGAGGAGCAGCCAGAATAGTAAAATGTGAAGAAAAAAACTCTTCACTGGGAGCCAGTGACTGCAAGTCTGCAGTGATTCACTTTAACTTGGTTTGCTAGAAATCTGGCTGGAAAATCTTAATTCTATTCTTGTTTTGCTGGCAGCTTCCAACTTCTAACAAAAAGTTGTGCAATGCTGCCTGTTACAGATGGAGAGGAAGTGTCCTTTTCAAAAAGGACGCAGCATAGCAAACTACCTTGATTAAAGGATTAAACCAAGAGGAAACCACTTCTTAACTAGTGCTTGCAGATGAAGCAGATTCTCTTATGGTCCTCTCAATTTAACACTACTTCAATCTTAGTTTGTTTTCCCACCCCACCCTCAACTAAACCAAGGTGCCTGGATTGCTTCTGAACTGGTATATAAAGCAGGTCAGTGGACGAAACTCCATCTTTTTTTATTTATTTATAGATATATAGATATATAGATACACACACACACACGAAAGAAAGAATCCTGGTAACAAATGTAGAGATCAAAATTAAGAGGGTGTTACTTAACAGTAGTATGAGTCTTTACCAGCAGTTCTCAACCCGTGGCCCAATTAGCATGCAGCTGCAGCCCAGCTCAGCTGTGTACTAAAGGCCATGAGCTCAGGATCCGGGCTGCCAGGTGCTGCCCGGTGGGCTCAGACTGCCACCCGGCAGGATCCAGGTCCTAGCTGCCCCACCAGCCCCACATGGCGGGGTCAGGGTCCCTGTTCCCCGCCTGGCTCTCTACCCAGAGACCCCTCCACTGAGTGGGGCCAGGAGCAGAACATGCTGGCCATAGGGGTTTGTGGGGGAGTTTAGGTGGGGGGCACGGTGGTTTTCAACCTGCAGCCCAGGTAACACTTCGTGGACCACATATGTGGTCCACAATGATAATAGGTTGAGAACCACTGGTCTTTATTGACACCCTAAATAGGCTTCCAGATCTATTTTATTAATTTTTTCTAGCCAATCATCTACATTTCTTTTTTCCTCCTGGATACTCAAGCACAAATTATTAACTGTTCCCAGACACTTGCTCTTAGTGGAAGCTGAAGATGGGGTGTCCACAACTGAGCACTAATTTTTCTATGTGATGCAATTTTCTGGATACATGGATCAGGTTTGACTACTGTTACCCCTTTTTGACCTGAGTAATTAGCCAAAGTTCAGGGCCCTGCAGGCTGTTTCCTTTAGGAAGAGAAACTGATGCGAGACATGTATTCAATCCAATCCTATTTACAGAGGAAGTAAGTCAACCTGTTTCCCTGAACACAAGAGGAATCTAACAGAAGAGGGGTTTTTTTGCTCAGCTCCTAACTTCTTTTAACCAACACAGTGCCTAAAGGTGCAGCTTTTACCACAGACATGCTACCAGTTCTTCCGTAACTATGGTGCTTCATTTCTGTCAGTCAATGCCCTAGCCTCTGTGTTTGCTAGATTAGTCCCCAGGGAAATCCCTTGGGCCACATGGTTCAGCTTCTCCTCAAGCCTTGCCATATACCTGCATTTTGGGTGGTACTCATTGTTTCAGCTACCTGGTTATATAAAATAGCTTAATGTTTTTTTACATTTATCATGAATGAATTATGAATGCTACCTCATATCCTAACTTCAACAAGGTTTAACCCAACCCTTTACACAGTGACACAAAATGGAATTAACAAGGGTTACTCTCCAACTTGACCACACTTCCTAGTGCCATCCTCTACCTAAACTATTTAAATATCATTTGACAGTTTACTCTGTAACTTACATGATGGATCTTTACCTGAGAAAGTGGTCTAATAGAAACTTGAGGGGGAATTAAATAAAAAAGGGCATAGAGGACATTATCAAAAAATACAAGTTAAAAGTACAGTAAAAATTAGACTTGTAGCTTTCTCCTTTTCATTTTGTAAACTGATTCAACTTTTTACTGTTGTGGACACTTCCCTTCTTTCATCTGTGTAACTGCAGCACAACTTCTCAATGTGCCAATGTGACTAAGAGTGATTAGCCACAATAATAATTTAAGAATGCCCATACTGGGTCAGACCATCAATAGCCCACCTAGCCCAGCATCCTGTCTCTGATAGTGGCCAGTGCCACATGCTTCTCGAAGTTGGTAACAGCTAATAATTTAGATCCCATCATTTTGTCTGTATGTATGCTTAGGATTATTTTTTCCAAGGTGTATTACTTTGCACTTAACAACATGAATTTCATCTGCCATTTTGTTGCCCAGTCACCCAGTTTTGAGAGATCCTTTTATAACTCTTCACAATTAGCTTTGGACTTAGCCAATCTGCAAGTTTTGCCACCTCATTGTTTACCCTTTCTCCGGATCATTTATGAATACGTTGAACAGCACTGGTTTCAGTACAGATTCTTGGGGAACCCCTCTATTGACATCTCTCCATTGTGAAAACAGATAATTTATTCCTACCCTTTATTTCTTTTCCTTTAACCAGTTACTGATCCATGAGAGGACATTCCCTCTTACCCCATGACTGCTTACTTTGCTTAAGAGTCTTTGGTAAGGGACCTTGCCAAAAGTTTTCTGAAAGTCTAAGTACACTATATCCACTGGATCCCTTTGTCCACATGATTGTCGACTCCTTCAAAGAATGCTAGTAGATTGGTGAGGCAAAATTTCCCTTTGTAAAAGTCATGTAAAAGACTCTACCTCAACTTGTTGTGTTCATATATGTATCTGATGATGATTTTGTTCTTTACTACAATTTCAACCGGTTTGCCTGGTACTGAAGTTAGACTTACTATCCTGTAATTCCTTAGATTGCCTCTGGCACAGAGGCTGATTTTGGCAATAGGTTACATACCACAGTTAGTAGTTCTGCAATTTCATATTTGAGTTCCTTCAGAACTCTTGGTTGAATACCCTGTGGTCCTGGTGACTTACTACTGTCTGAGTTATCAATTTGTTCCAAAACCTTCTCCATCTCCTGAGGATAGTGCCTCAGATTTATCACCTAACAAGAATGGCTTTGGTGTGGGGATCTTCTGATCAGCTGACAATTAATCCACCATTGGAAAAAGCTTACCAAGGGAAGAAATTAGTTTAGTATTGATTGAAATTCAAATCAAGTTCTGACATCTTCCTCAAAAAGGCACAAAGAGCTACAAAAGCCTTTGACTATCAGGCATCCTGGCTTTTTATAAACCATCAACCACAGGAAGCACATTTAGTCCTATGTTTGTATGGTGCAAAGTGTAACAGGGCCCTACACCTGATGGGCGTTTCTGGCGCCATCATAATGTTGATCTTCGTAGCATGATTCATGGCCACCTTTAGAATGGGCAACTGAAAAGAGGGACTTAATAATATGCATTACTTTGAAGGATGACTCTGGTTTTCCTGGAGGTTTAGTGCTGTTAGGTTTTAGAATATCTAAGGTGCGCTGAACAGAAGGTATGCCTGTTTTTATAGATTTAAGAATAATAAATGAAAGTACTCAAACTTCAAGTCTCTGATGTAACACCTTTGGATTAGCAAGCAAAGGTATCAAAATCCAGCTATGTTTTACAGTCTGAAGCAAATAGAATCATCCTTCCATAAACGAGGTCCTACATCCCAACATGTTCAGCACTTAGGTTTCCTAAGCACTTATTCATTATGGAGATGACTAAGACATAGTGCTACATTCTACTGGAACTATATCTGAAGCCCAGTGTAACTTCAGCCAGCCAGCACCATGCACTAGATAACTTCGTACTTCTTTTCTCTAAGAACCATGCAATACTTCTATTCCGCATTTTCCACTGGCTTCAGACTTACATTTTGGGACAATTTATCATGTTGGCTTTAATATATAAATCTCTTGGCAGTTGGTGCCCCAACTACCAATATAGTGTCACCTCATTTTATTCTGAGTGTCAGCATCTGCTTAGGCCCCAGAACAAATTCCAGATTTCAATGTGACGGCTATTTTGCCTTTCTGTGAAGGATTTTGCTCCAGCTGGTCAGAACTGAAGTTAATTTATATTAATCATGTTTATTTTGGTAGTATACAAGGACCAAGTCACTTTTTGGCATAAGGCAAGGCTTGTGGATGTGACGGGATTTTTACTTGAGCATATGCATTGAAAGGGTGGTCTTAAGGATGCAGAGTTTAGGTTCCTTAATTAGGTATATCAAGGGTTTTTTTTTTATATATACACACTTCTTTTAGATTTATACTGTTGTGCTTGAGACGTAATTAAATCTAAAAAGCATTTTAGCACTTGCCCCTGGTGAATGGGTCACTAGCCCTGGTGTTGGTCTCCCATTTGCCATCAGCTTCTACAAAACCTAAAGTCAAAGTTACTTTTGTAGTCCTCATGGTTGCCAGAGAGGAGTTCTTGTGAAGCCAAGTGTAAATTAGCATGGGTTATTTCACTGAGTCTGTGGTCAACTCCCGTGCCTCTACATCTGCTCCAGTTTTTTCAAACAGCAGCAGAGGAAAACAAGAATGCTCACTATCACTCCTGTTAGTAGCACCCAAAGAAAGATAATTTCTTATCATCCATCCTAGTGCTGATAATTAACAATTCTAACAGCCAACGTTATCAAACCCTTTCAGTCTAGTATTTGTTTTTTTAGTAGCGAAATAATTCCTTATGATAAATAAACTGTTTCAGATCTGTGTGTATGAAGCTTTTGCTTAACAGAATATACATCTTTATGCAAATTGGTGTAGAAAATCCAAAAGAGGATTTGTTATCTATTTATTCTAACTCCATGCATAACATGCCAATACATTTAACCTGACTCCTGCAAAGATTTACTACAGCTAACAGAGCACTTGGTTGAAATATGGGAGTACACTAAAATACGTCTTCCTGAACACCTAACAAGGGGTGCCAATAAGCACTTTTACAGTGCTTAACAGGACTCCAATTAGCTTCAAAACAATCTCATCTTTCTTCCACACTATCCCATTGCCTCACACTGTATAACATGTCTTCAGAACAACCAAAATAAGACTGGAGGAACATTCTTCCTTGGCCCAAATGAAGACTGTTACTTTACTGTTTGTTACTGCAGTAAATAGGTGCAAATGTATTCACATCCACATTGTAACATTCCCTTTAACAAGGTACTGTATCACAATATTTTGGACATGAAGTGTGAAGCAAGAAGTCCTAATTTTAACAGGCCTACCCCGTTCAGTGCAGTAAATGGGAATGACAATTCAGTGTTTATTATGCCATCATTTAATAGCTGGTGCTGCTCCTACATTCAAGTGGCTGTAGCTCTCATAGGACAGCAAGAAGCAACATCTTCAGAAGTGGCAGAGAACTCAGCTCTGCAAGCATCTATGCAGTTTAGAAAAGCTCCTGCCTACCAAACTTCAAGTCCTGTAGGGATGCAGATTGCAGCCATCTCCTCCTGCTCCCTTCAAAATCATGCTTTGCTCCCTTGCTTCACCCCCCACCCAATTAGCCAGTTTCCCTCCCACTCATATCCTACAACAGCAGGCAAGTTGAGGAGCTGGAATTTATGAGATGGTCATTTCTATCAAATTACGTGGCACAAACACGGTTTGTTGCTTCTTGGCCAAAGAGTGTATTGTGGCTATTTGTGTGGCCACAATTCTTGATTTAAGTCCTTGCACTTACACTTCTTAAGTCAGTACAGCTCATCTGAAGGCTGAAGGCTAGTCTAGATCAGGGTTTCTCAACCTGTGGGTCAGGATATGTTTCAAAGGGTTGTGTGTCAGCTCCCATCCCACAGGGCTGGCTGGGCTCGTCTCCTTGCTCCCAGCACTGCAACCTCTGGGGTCCCAGTGCTGCTCAGGTCTGGCCCAGCCATCCTGACGACAGGAGTCTGTGTAGGACAAATCTGAGTGAGTGGCACTGCATCCCAATGAGCTAGGTGACAACTCCACTCACACAAATTTGGTCCAGTCAGAGGGGTAGGCCAAACCTGAGCGGTGCTGCAACCCCGGAAGTTGCGACGCTCAGAACAAAGCCCAGCCAGCCCCACAGCACAAGAGCTGCCACTGTGGGGTGAGCGCTGGGCAGGACCCATCCCTCCTCAGGGACAGAACCCAACTGAAACCACCCCAGGGCCTCCACCCCCAGACTATTTACTGGGTCATGACAGGCCATAGACATTTACAAATGGGTCCTGAGCCCTAAAAGGTTGAGAACCACTGGTCTAGAGACTTTGTTAATACAGATACACCAGCAAGGCCCCCTAGTGGAGACTCAGCATATACCAGCAAAACAGGTTCTTTAGCTGGTGTAATTAATCCACTTTCCCAAATGACCAACTGTGCCAATGAAAGGACTCTCGTTAGTATAAACTGTGTCTACATGGGGATTTTGCCAGCACAGCTGTGTGTGAGGGGCATGGGTTTGTTTTTTTCCCCACATCTCTGACAAAGCTATGCTGGCAAAACTGTAGTATAGACCTGCCCTGATATTTTACTGCAACAGAGAATTAAAAATGCTCAGTCCTAGTGTATATCTAGAAGCACTTACGTTTGTTCTTTGCTGTTAAGATTCGCCGTCCCCTCCCCCCCATCTAAGTGATTCGTTTCCCACAACAGCAGTATCCTTCCTGAACTAGAGTGATTCAGCTTTGCAGATGCTGATGCGTACTCCTTTGCCAGCAACCTACTTTTGTCTTTTCCTGTGTCACTAGAAATAATTTAAGTTGAATTATATCAAATCCCTCCCCAGGCTAATGGATATTAGTTGATATTATTGCAGAAGAGAGAGTTCACTATTTAAGTAACTAGTAAGCAACAGTTTAATATATCTATTTAAGATTGAAGTTTGAAAGTACCATAATAACAAAAAATGTACACTTATTTTACCTAATACACAATTTTTCCCCATTGCATGTTTTCCCCCGTTCCCCACATGTAATACGAGAGAAAACTCTTTAAATTTATTTTCATCAGGGTCTTGGAAAGCTTCTAGAAACACCATCCACATATACACTTACCAGAAACATAATAAAGCAGAACAATTTAATATGTTCTACATGATATTTCTGGTAAACTACAAATAATTATTTCAGAAGGAGTGAAAGTGGCATCCTTTTGGTAGTCATGACTCATGAGATACTTCAGAATGCAAAATCCATTTTCTCTCCCAACAGACAGATTTTAATGGGCTCTTTACAGTATTGAAATCCAGTCATATCCTGATTTCAAACTTGGACAGCTCACCTGATCAGTTGGTAGGCATCTTCTTTTAAAGTCAGTGAGTCAATCCATTCAAATCACAATGTTTTTATACACAATTTCTCTCCTTATTGGGCCAGAGTATGGCAAAGCTAGTATCTTATCTTTATAGATTGCTAGGAGTGTTGTTGCAGGTTCTTATTTTAATGTGTTGTTCCCAAACCTCTTGGAAAGAAGCTGATGCAACTTGGCACTTCTTGAGCTAAGGACACCTATGTCCACATTTCTCCAAAGATCATTTTCAGTCTTTCCATTTTCCATATGCTGGTTGAGGGAGATTGACACTCCCAATATCTGCTATTTATATGCACCAGCATGGTGACATATTATTCTGAAATCACAGGCACACCTTTTGTCCATTCATTCCAGACAGCAAACATCTAATATAAAGTGCATCAGTTTTGTAAAACAAAATTCACTTCAAGCTTTATTTTTGCACTCTCCTGGATTCTTGCCTTGCACACAAAAAGAAAGCATAGAGTCAATTATAGTAAAATTGTTAAATGAATTAAACAGTACCACCGAATCTCTATGGACAGAAATTCTATACATGAATAATAAGTGTGTAGCAGTAGGAATATACTTACACTACTGACCAGGATGGTGACAATGACTGTGAAATGCTTTGAGAGACTAGATAGGCTACAAAAACTCAGTAATAATGGAGGATTTCAACTATCCCATACTGACTGGAAACATGTCATCATGGCATGCAGAGATAAAATTTCTAGGTACCATTAATGACTGCTCCAAGAAGCAGTTAGTCCTGTAACCCACAAGGCAAGAGCAATTCTTGCTTTAGTGCTAAGTGACATACGGGATCTGTTCCAAGCCGTGAATATAGCTGAACCGCTTTGTAACAGCAACTATAATGTAATTAAATTTAAAATCCTTGTAGGGGGTGAAATACCAAAGAAACTCACCACTGTAGCATTAAACTTCAAAGGAACTACACAAAAATGGAGAAGCTAGTTAAATGGAAATTAAAATAAGTCACAAGAGTGAAATGGCTGAAAGGGTCATGGAAACTTTTCTAAAATACCTTAATAGAGGCTCAAACTATATGTATGCAAAAAAAAAAAAAAGTAAGAACCAAAAAATGCCACCATGGCTAAAAACAGTGGCAAAAAGACATCCTTTAAAAAGTGGAAGTCAAATCCTACTAAGGAAAATAGAAAGAAACATACTCTGGCAAATCAAGGGTAAAAGTATAGTTAGGCAGGCAGATTTGTAAGAGCAACTAGCAAAAAGACAAAAGCTAATGGCAAAAAAAAATTTTAAGTACATCAGAAGCAGGAAGCCTGATGATTGTCCAGTGGCTCCACTGATTATTCGGGGTCCTAAAGGAACACTGAAAGAAGACAAGGCCGTCACAGAAAATCTAAATGAATTCTTTTTATCCGTCTTCCCTGCAGAGGTTATGAGGAAGATTCCCACACCAGAGCTATTATTTAGGTGACAAATCTGACAAACTGTCCCAAATGGAGCTGTCAGTAGAGGAGGTTTTGGAACAAACTGATAAATTTAAGAGTAATAAGTCATCAGGACCAGATGTTATTTACCCAAGAGTTCTGAAGGAACTCAAACATGAAATTACAGAATTACTAACTGTGGTATGTAACCTGTTGCTTCAGTCTGTCTCGTACCTGATAACTGGCTGATAGGTAATGGGACACTGATATTTAAAGAAGGCTCCAGGAGGTGATCCTGGCAATTACAAGCCAGTAAGCCTATTTCAGTACCAGGAAGATTAGTTGAAACCATAAGAATAGAATCATCAGACACACAGATGAACACGATACATTGGGGAAGAGTCAACACAGCCATTGTAAAGGGGAATTATGCCTCATCAATCTATTAGAATTCTTTGAGGGAGTCAACAAGTGTGTGTGCAAGGATGATCCAGTGGATATAGTGTACTTGGACTTTCAGAAAGCCTTTGAAAAGGTCCCTCTCGAAAGGCTCTTAAGCAAACTAAACAGGCATGGGAGAAGAGGGAAAGTCCTTTCATGGATCAGTAACTGGTTAAAAAAAATAGGAAACAAAGGGTAAGAGCGAATGATCAGGTTTCACAGTGGATAAAGATAAATAGCTGGTCCCAGTACAGGAGTAGTCATGGTAGTTAGTTCTCTAAAAACATCTGCTCAATGTGCACTAGCAGTCAAAAAAGAGAACAGAATGTTAGGAAAGGGACCGATGAGAAGACAAAAAAATATAATGTCACTATATAAATCCTTGGTACGCCCACACCTTGAATACTGCATTCGGTTCCAGTCATCATATCGCAAAGATGCATTAGAATTAGAAAAAGTAGAGAGGAGGGCAACAAAAATTATTAGGAGTATGGAACAGCTTCCATGTGAAGAGAGATGACAAAGACAAACTGTTCAGCTTGGAAAATAGACGACCAATGAGAATATGGTTGATATTTATAAAATGGTGTAGAGAAAGTGGATAAGGAAGCATTATTCACCCCTTCACATAACACACCAAGAAGGGATCACCCAATGAAGTTAATAGGCAGCAGGATTAAAACAAATAAAAGGAAGTACTTCTTCACACAATGCACAGTCAACCTGTGGAACTCATGGCCAGGAAATGTAGTGAAGACCAAAAGTATAACTGGGTTAAAAAAAAAAATTAGATAAGTTCATGGAGGATAAACCTCTGACTGCCAGAATCTGGGATTGGACGACAGGGAATGGATCACTCAATGAATTGCCCTGTTCTATTTGCTCCCGCTAAAGCATGTGGCATTGACCATTGTTAGAAGACAGGACACTAGGATAGATGGACCATTGGTCTGACCCAATATGGCCATTCTTATGTTCTTACACCAAGCAACCACTTTGTTTTGAAAAGGCTTGTCTCACCTAAAGATGTTCAGTCAATACTTGCACATAACAGCCACCTGAAATCCCAGACAGCCTGCAGGATCCAACTGAAAGAAGGCCCCACTGAAGTAGCTACTGTACTGTAAGGTCAGGCAACATTTTCTCTTTAAAAGATTGACAAAGGATTCCTAACTTGATTTTGTTTGTCTGTTTGTTTTTGGTCTGTCATGCCAAGTAGTCCACGCAACCAAATGCACAATAAAAGTTTACTATATCAATTGTCATGCGTGGAAAAATCATCTTTGGAGTCCCGTATTTCCTTTGCAGCCTTACAGTAAGTCTACGCTGCAACAAAAAACCCACAGCACCAAGTCTCAGAGCCTGGGTCAACTGACTCGGGATGCTCAGGCTATGGGGCTAAAAATTGCCGTGTAGACATTTTGGGTCAGGCTGAAGCCCAGGCTCCAAGACACTCTGATGTACAACATTGAAAGCCCTAGCACAGGCAAGTCTCCAGCACTGAAAGGGGTGCCCAGAGAGACTAAAAAGGGCTAAAGGTGCACTTCACCCCTGAACTCTAGCAGCAGAAAATAAGGTATGCCTTCTTGGATGATTCTGTCAAATGCTGACCTACCTGAAGTGGAGGAGTTCGAGATAGGAAATAATTTAAAAGTTATTACTTTCTTTTTCATGTTGAACTGTACATATCAGTACTGAATGGTCTCAGCTACTCAGAACAAAGATTATTGGCACAAATACTGTAAGCTACCTTTCGGCTGAAACAAGTACATAGCAGGCAAATCCATGTCCGTAGATTCACTCTTGTCCTCAAAACTTTATGTCCATAAGTATTATGGATATCTCAACATCCCCTTTCATTTTGTTATCAGTCTTCTCTTCAGTTGGAAGCAGAATTCTCACTAGTCATTGAACTGTTGTAACTAGGAAGCTCTCACCATTAGCTTAGAACAACCTGGACAAACATCTCCATCTTCATGTTGGCTAGCCCTGCATGTATATTACCTTTTAAACAGTCGACATTAGATAGCTAGCTACAGGATGCATTAAGTAGACCAATGGCTCTCAGCCTTTCCAGACTACTGTACCCCCTTCAGGAGTCTGATTTGTCTTGAGTACCTCCAAGTTTCACCTCACTTAAAAATTACTTGCTTACAAAATCAGACATAAGAATACAAAAGTGTCTCAGCGCACTATTATTGAAAAATTGCTTATTTTCTCATTTTACCATGTAATTATAAAATAAAAGTATTGTACTTACATTTCAGTGTATAATATATAGAGCAGTATAAACAAGCCATTGTCAGTATGAAATTTTGGTTTGTAGTGACTTTACTTTTTATGTAGCCTGTTCTAAAGCTAGGAAAATATCTAAATGAGTTGATGTACCCCCTGAAAGACCTCTGCATACCCCCAGGGATACATATACTCTGGTTATCTACATCAGTGGTTCTCAACCAAAAGAGTATTATCCTTATTACACTATTTTGATTAACTTTACCTACTTCGTTAGGTTTCTTGGGGAGTAATTAAATGTCACTTCTTGTATCACTTCTTCAATCCATCATATAGCCTAATAATTCATCTATGAGCTGAACCCTTATAACTAAAGTACTCAGTGATATGAACCAACTTCTTGACCACATTAGCCCAAAGGTTTTTCAGAAACAGAGTTCAGCATCCTGGACATTCACCTAAAGCCTTAATTATTCAATGAGCACAAGAGCTTACTTTTACTGATGCAGTCCTATTTCAAACACTATTAAAAATTAAATGCAAAATGGCCTAAGAAGTTAACCACAGATGGAAGCTCTTTATTAGGAATTGATTTATCTTCGCTCTTTTGGGAAAAAAAATCCACTGCACATCTCAGTTTCTATCACTGACTTAATATTTAATAAAAAGGGTCAATGCTCACCAACTTAGTAAAGTTATGCATGTCACTTCCAGTATACACATCACTGCATAGACCCACACAACTTTAGCAGCGGTTAAGCGAACAGGACTACTTTATCATGTTTCTTTTTACCCCCCCACCTCCCAAATAATTCAAACACTATCCCCTATTGCTCAGAATTTTATTCCATCAGCTTACATGTAAACCCTACTTGTGTTGCAGTGCTCTGATTTTTATTAATGGTTGGATACTTGTAATTCCATGTACGTTCTGGAAGTTTAATGGTTAGCTAGTTCCTCCATTATAACTTTGTCTTAAAAGGTTATCCAATGGTATTCACATCCTTTTTCTAATTATGATTGAGACAATGTAAGGGTAAATAATATGGTCTGGTTTACACTAAAAAGTTAGGTTGACCCATCTACGTCACTCAGGGGTGTGAAAAATCCACACCCGAGTGGCATTGTTAAGCCAACGTAGGTTCTATCAACCTTGCAACTCTTCTCAGGGATTGGCAGTGTCTCCACTGAAGCGCTCCAGTAGCACTGCGATTGCATAGATGCAACTGGGGCCGCTGCAGCGTTTTTAGCATATACAAAAATCCTATGTTCTCTGTTCATGCGTTTAAAATAGAAAAAGCTTGTCAAGTTTCTCCTTAAATTCTTTAGTGTTCAATTTCTGAAAGTGAAGCTAATGGGATCCTGCCTCATCTCAATAATAATCCTTTAAATAAGAGCCTTAAACCAATATATGCTGTTTCCAGCAAGTCTTGCTGCGGCGTACTGGTTGAGAAGTTCTAATGCAAAATGCAAGAGTTGTAGCTACCAAAAGTTCTTTAGATTAACATTTGTCACAGAAATATTTCAGTCTTTGCCTCAACTAGCTTCTTTCTCCACTTATGCAGTAAGTACATTTTCTACTCTGAAGTCTCCTTCCTGAAGGCATCAACTAAATTTTGCAATATGACTTTTCCAAAAGTAGCTTGATGTCCTTACTATAATGGGAACAGTGAAATATTAAACAAAGTCTGCGCTTTACAAATAAGTTTTACTGATCAGTTTCCCCCTCCTCCCCCCATAAATGGAGAAGGGCAAACAAACATCTTAGAGCCCAGTGTGCTATCCTGCAGTTTTTTTCTGTGAGATGGGAAAAGACACTAACCAGAGACACTTGAATTTCATTGGCACATAGCAGCATCACGTTCCCCCTACACTTCCAATCAAAAATTCTTCAAACTAACAACTTATTCCATATATCCTTTCACATGGAGGACCTACTCCCACCAAAAAAGAAACACATGACAGTCACTACTGCACACCTGTTCATTATCTTCACCACACATCTACACTTTGTCCTTTCCATTCACATCAGTGATTTATTAAAGTATTTTTGCAGTAGTGTATTGTAGGCCACACCTTCAGAAACAGAGTCCCTTCAACATAGCTAAAGCCAAAACAAAGCATTGCAACTTGTCCTCCACTACAGCCCCTAAGCACCCACAGGTTTATATCACATAATTCAACCGTTTTGCCAGATTCATTGATTGTATTTTAAGTATGAATGAAAAAGTCTATCAATACTATATTAAGTCAACAATTCCATGCCAAATAAAGTATTTTATGTCAACGATATAGAGAACAAAAAGTGTTGGGTCCTTAGGAATATTTTGGTACACGTCAACAGTTCTTGCAAGTGTTAAGTTTAACATTTGTAGTTGTTTATAACCAAGTCTTACACAAAGCTTTACAATTGCTAGACTATGTTAACTGGGCTCACCACTCAGCATATTTGACAGAGGTCATCTAACAGTCTCCCCAATTCTGCAACTTCTATAACTCAGCTGAATTGTATTATTAGAGACAGCTGTTTAATATTGCATTTTAAGATTCTCAATCAACAGAAAGTCATTTGTTAGGCAGAAAAGTACAAATACTGTTTCCTGTTGCTCAAGAGTTTGACTAGTCATCTTGGTAGTCACCAAGGTGATATGTCCAGTAAAGCAACTTCCTCAAGATACAGACACTAAATTTTCAACTGATTCAGTGTTCAATTACATCCCCATATTCAGTCCACCCACTCACACTGTCTGAGGTTCTCATAACTTTAATTCAAGATGGATTTTTCCATTTTTTAATTTCCCAGGGTAACATTTCATATTCTCTTGTGTGCCACCTCCTCTACTGATCACTTACCAATGTATGTTTCTTTTTTGTGGATACATTCATTAGCATTTAAGTTCCAGCCAAGACACCAAAATTCTTCACACTATAACTTCAATTCATAGATTCCAAGGCCAGAAGGGACCACAGTGATCATCTAGTCTGACCTCCTGTATAACAAAGGCCAGAGAATTTCCCCCAAAATAATTCCTAGAGCAGACCTTTGTGAAAATCATCCAATCTTGACTGAAAAAACTGGCAGTGAGGGAGAATCCACAAACCTGAGTATGTTGCCCCAATGGTCAATGTACACCTTATTTCCAGTCTGAATTTGTCTAGCTTCAACTAACTACAAGCCACTGGATTATGTTACACCTTTCTCTTCCAGAGCCCATTATTATATATTTGTTTCCCATATAGGTACTTATGGACTGTAATCAAGTCACCCCTTAATCTGCTCTTTGTTAAACTACATAGCTTGGTCTCCTTGTGTCTATATTTCTTGTGGCTCGTCTCTGAACCCCTCTAATTTATCAACATCCTTCCTGAGTTGTGGACACTAGAACTGGACACACACTTCCAGTAGTGATCACTGCAGTGCCAAATACAGAAGTAAAATAACCTCTCTACTACCTAAGATTCCTGTTTATGCAGCCCAGAATCACATTAGCCCTTCTGAGCATCACAGACCCAAATTTATGCCCATTTAAGCATGAACAGAATTTGGATCTTTACAAAGTTAAACTGAGTAGAGAGAATTCTATCAGTCTCCATTACATTGTACATCTTTAAGTTTACTGATGAAAATTTCTCTGCTCCTCTGTTATTTCTTTCAAAGTAATATGCCTATTTTTAAGATAAGACTTTGCTTAAAAACTGGACTGCAGAAAAGCTTTGCCACCTCTGTGCTACACAACAGACAAACTGGACCACTTTAAATGAAGATGGTCACAATGTTCTTGGGAAGTTTTTTTTTTTTTTTTTTTTTTTTTTTTAAATGCATGGCTTTAAAAAGGCAAGCTCCCTGTTTACAGTCCCCTAAGCAATCTTAACAAAAATCTCAATTTTAATAATTGCATTTAAGCATTCAGCCCTTTGTTACTACAGCAGCCACAGTGTTGCTAAGACTTATTTTCAAAGTCTGGGGAAAATGAGTGCGCAATCAAAATGTTGAACTTCATGCCTAAACTTAAGCAACATCCTTTAAGCATTTTGCTTATTAATTGGCCACAGCATCACCCTGGCCTGTATATTATTAAGTCTTTAAGAATGCATTCCCTCCCACCTCACCCCCCAACTTTGAGTACATGGAGATAAAGATCTCTGTCCAATAATGGGCAGCACTGACATGCTTTGAAGAGATTTTTTTTTTTTTTTACTTTGCCAGGAGAATGAAGCTGTGACCTGGAGCATGAGGTAAAAAGGGACATAGGGAATACATGCATATACACTCTCTTCCCGTCCCCAGCAGGGCCATAGGTAAACAAAGTTAAAAAGCCAATACATATTAATTTCTTTGCCACAGGTAAACAGAAGGGTGCTCAAAACATTAGTTTCAGTTGCTTCTGGAATCCAATTCATCATGAGGTCAGTAGTAGCACACCAACACACATACTTTGTTGACAAGCTTACAAACAAGCAAGATCCTTTGGATTTGTTACACCAAATAGAATACTTGGTCCTTTTTGTTTGTCTAGTGGAGTAAGACTATTAATGCTGTCATTTTCAGTAACTGGGGAAAATCTGCCATGGGCCATCTAGTACAGCTGACTACTTCTACGGCTGTCAACATTCCATACTGCAAAAGCTATCTATCACAGGAAGTGTGCCTCACTGTGGGCACACTAATGGATTTCCACTTTGGCTGTTAAAAAGCATGTATAATTTTGCTGTCATTGTAGAAGCCTGCCTAACACGATGAGCAAGAGGATAGTCTCATTCTCACAAGAAAACTCACTCTGCACAAATGCTATTATCCTCATGGACTTTTCTGGTATTTGTGCACTGGTCAACTTGTTTTGAGCCTATTTCTAAAAGAGCCAGACACTCCAGATAAGTCTCAATGTCACTATTTACATCGCCCATCCATGCAAATCCCTAGAGCAAAGATGAGGTCTCTTTCAAACTGCACCTCCTTCCCCACAACCTTATCAAGCGGAAAGAACCAATTTTTTACCGAGTGCTGGGCATTCACACACACATACACATGCAACCTCCCTCCTGGCATTTGCTTAGATGTCCCACGAATAAAGCCGAATTCTTACACACCTAACCCAGACTCCCCTTCATCTTTCCAGCGGTGAGTCTGCATTTTCCTTTCCAGCTCACTCCTTTTGTAGACATCCAGATGAAACAAGTAACCAAGGCTGATGTCCTCGCTATCTCCTCCTCGGGCCTGTTAGCTGGGGCACGATGAAGGAGGGAGAGACTCGCCAGAAAAGGGGAGCTGCAGCTGATGTTCTGGGGGGGAGTAACCACAGCCGGAGCCTCATCCCTGCCGCCGCCCAGAATCTGGGGCGGGGTGTTACACTGGGCGCCTCGGCCACTGTTTATTCATTCGCCTTGTAGTCAGCAGGCAGCCCTTCCCCCTCCGCCGTCCCCAGCGGCAGCCGCAGCAGGCATGTGGTGGGTGCCCCCCGGGGGCACCAATCCCTTCCGAGGCGCAGCCTCTATTGCTGGGGAGTTAATGCCTCCGGCATCAAAGCTGCCATCGCCACATCACCGCTTACGCCACAGAACGCGCATTATTCCGCAGCTCCCTGGAGTGCAACTGACTAGGTACCGAGGGGAGATACTGAGGGAGGAAGAGGCGGACTCCATTTTTATCCCAGCAGCCTGTCAACAAGCTCCCCCCCTTTTCCCCTCCCCAGTCTCCAAAGCACAGCGAGACTTTCCAGCTCGGAGGCAAGCTAGCAACACATGAGCAGCAGCAGCAGCAGCCCGGCTCCTTCCAGTGCTCCTCCTTCGTGCAAGGCAGGGAAATCCCTTAACGTTTCTACTTCCCGCTGAAAACACGGTTTTGAAATTTTCCCTCTTCCACCCATCTCCCTAACCACCGTCTAGAAATGCAGCGCAGATACACAAGGAGTGGAGTTCATTGCTATTAATAGTAGTGCCATCCACACCCTACATACATAGCAAACATCACCCCATTGTGTGCAAATTTAACCTTTACGTTAGCAGGAGCCTCGAACATGCCTCCTCTTTCCCCCTTAAATCCACGAACTGCCTTCCCTTCCAACTGAGGGGGACTTTCTCCCGTCCTAAAAGTTCAGCAGTGAAATACGATGCAGGGGGTTAACCCATCAGCTGGCCATGGTAGGCAGTGCTTTCGTGTCTGGCGTCAAATGCTACTTTAAGGTTCTGCTTCTGTTTCCAAGTTGCAAGTGACATGTGTTTTCTTACTAACGTCATAAATACTTACACCTGTCACCAGTCGAGCCACAGTTTGCTACATCACAGAAACTCGGCCTTAATGCTTATTAAACTAGGCCGGTCTCCACAATTTCAGATGAACATTTATTTCTGATTGTGTCCCAGCTTTTGTAAGTGACTAGTACGCCGACTGAGGTTTGTTAGTTCACCCTTAGTGACTGCGATATCACCCCTGTAATTATTTTCCAATATCCGAGTGAAGTGAAAAGCAGCATGGTCGTAGTCAAAGGTCATAACTTACTGTAGCGACGGTTGTGTATGAATAGTCCCCTCCTTTTTATTCATGGGGGTTGGAGTAGAAGCTTTTTTGTGTGTCTGTCATTCTCTAACACAGTTAACTATGACAAAGGCTGCAATTCAGATTTCTCCGTGTGACATGCTCTACAGTAAGCTCTGCCATTTACACTGACGTATACCTTAATAATAGGGAGCACACAACTGTCTCCTTAAAAAGAGACATCCGAATACTCTAGATTGCAGTCATGTATAAAAATGGATACTGTAAAATGTATGCCATCCTGTACACACCAACGAATCTCTAGGAGATCTCTTACACCCCTCCCCCTAGATACACGACTATAAATGCAAGAGATTCATAGAGAGTTGCTTTCTTAGGGAGGGAAAGAAAAGCCTCCCCCAATAAGCTACCGGTTTACATTTCTCACAAAGCCAGCTCCAAAGCAGCGAATCGTTCCCACTCCCTCTTGGGGGGAGGAAAGAGAAAAGAGACTTTTCACCACCTCCTCCAAGCTGGTGCAAATCTTGGCCTCCCAGTCAGCCTCCCCACCCCATCCCCCATCAAAATCTCTCCAGTCCCAAGGAAACAAGTACACTCACCGGATCGGAAAAACGCCGCGATGTCTGCAGAGTCTTTGGACGCCTCCTCAGCCCCTTCCCCAGCGTTGCTGCTGCTGCTGGTCGTGGAGGTGGTGGTAGTGGAGCTGCTCATGGCTGCTGCGTGCAGTGGCGGCTCCTCCAGACAAGATCCCACCACCACCACCACCCTGATGCACTCACTGCTCCCCCGCTGGTGCCTGGGAAGAGGAAGGTGTGTCTGTGTTTTGTCTTCAGGTCCCGGCTTCACCTTCCAGCAGCAGCCAACGCGGAAATCCAGGCAGCAGAGTAATGCACCGAGATGGGGGTGGCTGCCGGTGGCAACAATAAATAGAGGAACATGAAGGTATGCGTGCAATTGCAGCTCTACAGGAGTCCCCCCTACATCCCCCAGCAGCCACCTAGGGGGCTGTGTGTGAACGCACAGATTCAATGCATGCGGGCAAGAGACAGGGGGAGCAGAAGCAGAGACAATTGCAGGAGGAAAGGGGTGGGTGCATGGAGGGGAGTTGCAATCAGTGCAGCAGGAAGCTGGTGGGAGGGGAAACAGGGGTGTTGCAGCCTCTTCAGGGATCAGGAGCAGCAGCTGCAATAGCAGCGGTGGTGTCCACAGCAGCCACCATCCTCCATCTTGGTTTCAAGTGGGGTGGGCGGGGGAGAGGGGATCAGGGAAGAGAATCCCCGCCCAGGGCACAAGGGCGTAAGGAAAAAGGGGAGAGAGCGGAGGGGAAGCTTCGGCGATCTCCGGCTCGTCCCGTCTCTGCTCGGCACTGGGCGGCTCCCGCTGCTGAGGCGGCTTCTCATTGGCTGCCCGCGGGGGCGAGCGCAGGGCTGCCCGAGGCCGGGGATCCCCGCGTGCGAGGGGCGCCGGGACACCCCCTGCCCGAGGAGAGAAACCCCGCAGCGGCGCGTGGCTCGGGCTGGTGGGGCGCAGCCTCTCCCGCTCCCGGCTCTGTCCGTCCGACGGGGAGGGGCCGCTTGCGCGCTGTGCGCCCAGCAGGTGGCGCCAGAGCCGCAGCTCCAGGCGGGGGCGGGGCCCAGCCCCGCGGGATCGCAGCTGGGGCGGACCCAGCCTCCACATCCCAAAAATATTTTCCCCAGTAGCTATGGGGGAGGCGGGACCAGCCCCATGGGGGGTGGGGGAGAGAGCCCAGCAGCCTCCTCCTGCTGTAGGAAATGTATGAGCAAAGCAAGGGAGGACACCCGACACCCTCTCCCAGGGCAAAGGGCAGAGTTCATCACTTTTCACCCCACGCCCACCACCTGAAATGCGGGTGAAGGCACCCAGACCCCCTTCACAAAGTAACTCTGCAACATTCACCCCCCAGTCACTTGTGGTATCTAGATCAATAACGCATATAGATAAGATTGAGAACATCATTGTCTTCCCTTGGTTGTGTTTCTCAAAGCTGTTTGTGTTGACCATCTCTGTTGAGATTATTGTTTTCCAAACTGCATTGATTCTATCTTTTAATTATATATGTGAATGTTTTGGAACTTTATAAATGAAGAAAATCCAGTGAGTTTATTTCTTGAATTTGTATTTGTCATTTGATTTTGCCATTTCCAGCCATTTATATTTAACGGTAACATTGTAGAATTCCAGACAGGAATAGCTAAGATTGCATCTAATGCAAAGCTCACTTTTGACCACTACAACATCTAGGCAATTCCTTTAATCAGTTCAGAGGTTTCCCATCAAACTGAAAATTAGCTCCATGAATGCATTATTGCATGGAACGGAAAACACATGCTGAACAATTTTCAAGACATTTGGGGCTTCCACAGTTTTGAAAAATGCATGCCACTTATCAGCAGGTCCAGCAAGAATGTCATCTTCCATTAGAGCTGGGACACCAGTACTTAAGAGACAGAACTCCCTGTAGAAATCATCCCCACCCACGACAATAGCACCACTCAATTTCAAAAGATCTTGCAGCTTCATTAAATCATCAAATGCTGGCCCTTCCTTGAAGTTTAGGCATGAAAATGTCTTAAATGGAGAGTCTTTGAAAGAAAACCATTTCTCCAGATAAGCTACTGCTCAATTGTACATAGTCTTTGCTTCATTTCTGAACTTTTCCTGGGCTTCCTTTGGCAAGTGTGGCAAAACTCTGTTCACCTGATAACCGAAAAACTCATCCTTTGCTCCGTCTATCAGCTGGCTTCTGACATCCGACATCAGATCAAAAAGTTTTGTGGCATTCGTAGAATCCTTTTCAGGAATAGAAATTGACTTCTGAAAGATGGCCATGACAAAATGCAAACAAAATAAATGTAGTACTCGGGAAGTGTCAACTTATCATTTAACTCATGCTCCTGATCTCCGATGAATCTCCAGATCAGCCTGTCACAGTCCAATTCCTCAAGATCCAAGAAATACACCTTGATAGCTTACCAGCTCAACATATGAGGAATTCTGGCAGAATACCATCAGCGTCTGCAGCCTTCCCTTTTTTCATCACGCCAAGTCCTTCTTTTACTTCCTCAATGCTGACAGTGGAAGGTTCTCCTCTAGGGATTGATGCAAGTGTCCGGTAGAATTGTTGATACACTCCTCTATCGTCTTGGCCCCAAAGGATTCCAGTGGCTAGCAACATTGTACTCTGCTACCTTCAGGACAGTACAGATCCCTGAAATATGGTGTGAGGCAATGGTAATTGCCATTCTGAAGTCTGGGAAGCCCACTAATTAAGCAGGAAATTATAGGCCAATTTCTCTACTATCCATAATCTATAAACTTCCTGAACATATCATCCTCAAAATAATACACCCTTTTACTGAGCCAAGTATCCCTGTCGAACAGGCTGGCTTCCAGCCAAATCGTAGTTGTCCCGGCCAAGTTATGGCACTCACAAATCACATTGAGGCTGGCTATCAGAAAAAACTAAAGACTAACACAGTATTTATCGACATGTCATCTGCATATGACACTGTATGGATTAAGGGCCTGATGCTGAAATGTGGAAAAATTATACCTTGCTACCAAACACTTCGCCTGCTGTGGACCATGCTAACAGACGCCTATGGATGTACCTGGGTAATAAGACCAGCTCACCCCGTATCATAAATGGGCTACCACAAGACTCTGTACTCACGCTAACCCTTTTAAATATTTACATAAGTGGCATGCGTCTAACTAAATCATGAACATTTGGATATGCAGGTGATCTTGCGATGCCAATCCAAGCACCAAACCTGCATGACATTGAGAAAGCATTAACTGAGGGACTCTGAACTACAGAACAATACTTCTGGAAATGGAGGCTCAAACCAAACCCTGGAAAAAATAACAGTAAGTGCATTTCATCTTGATAATCGGAGTGCCAAAAGCACACTGAAAGTAGCTTTGTGTGGTAAAAATGTGCAACATGATTACATCCCAACATACTCGACCGCACCCTCACCTTCCATGATCACCTTGAGAAGGTAGCTACAAAGATAAAAATAAGACTCAACATAATCCAGAAACTGACAGCTACAACCTGGGGTGCATTGGCATTAGTGTTGTGGACATCTGCAATAACATTTATATATTCGGTAGCTGAATATTGTGCACAGGTAAGGATCAGATGCAGCCACATGTGACTTGTTGACACCCAACTGAGTACAGTGATGCGGTCCATCACTGGACCCCTTAAGTTGACTCCAACACCATGGCTACCTGTTCTGTCTAACATTGTTCCCCCACGATGTTAGGACAGGATATGCTGAACTGCTGCAGCACTCTGCGAAGCTCAGCGAATCCAGGAAAACAGATGTCTTCCTATCCACCAAGACCTTGACAATGCCCCACCCCTCAACATCCTATGTCCCGCAAACCTTGCTGGGAACATTAACTTAGCCTCATGCAATCAGGCTGTGATCAGAAGGAGGCTTGGAAAGCAGATTGGGCTAAACAGGACTTAAAAAATAAGCACCTTGTGCCGGATCCATGCAGAAGGTGCCTGGGTTCGACCTCCCATGGTGTTCTTGGTCTACTCTGAACTAACCATGGTAGATGCAAACATCTAATGCACAAATGGAAAATCAAGGACTCCCCAGTGTGCGAGTGTGGCTCTCCATGACAGACCATGGAACATATCATCACCTACTGCCCAATTTATATATATGAAGGAGGCATTACTGCAATAAATTCTGCCACTCCTGATGTAGCCATTTGACTCAATTTAACTTCAAGTGAAACTGTAGTTGCTGCTCTCCAGTAGCCATATGAAAGAAGAAAAAGAAGTTCAACAGAAGCCTTTCAGTTGTAGTGAAGAGGGTTAACCAGCGAATGGGCACATACAAAAGTACTTTCTGATACTCTTGCTCCACAAATTCAAAGCAGGATTTGAGACGTTTTACTTTTTTTGCACTGCGTGAAAACTCATTGAAAATCTTCAAAACCAAACCTTCCATTCCAAAGCTGAGGGCTTTCATGCAGTTTTTTGCTGCATTGTTTAAAACATAACAGTTGCAATTAGCTTGGATCTTCAGTGGTTGAACAGCTTTGAGTTCAGCAAACACAGAACAGTTCTTACCATAATTCACAGATGCGTTATTGGCTCCACAAGTACTGACATATTTCAAGTCCAACCCAAGCTCATTTATGGCATTAATTATGCCTCCTGAAATCAACTCCGATGTCTCATCTAGTTTTTCATAAAAATCCAAAAGGATGTTGTTTATGTCTCTTCCGATATTTAAAAAAAAATACCAAGTAATCGAGGGGAAGAACTTCCGGCTTCCTTCATTTGAAGCATAAGTAGCAACTGCAAAGGTCTTTTAGCTTTTATACTGCTGTTTCCAAAGAAAACACATTCTCAACTAGACTTTTGATTTTTGTTCCTTTCAGCTTCATTTTATTTGCCACAGCAGAAGCTGTATGTAGCTAATTAGCTGCCACAATCATTGACAAAAAGCTGTGGTTGTGCTTCACTTCATGAAAGACATAGGCCAATTCACTTGCAGCCACAGAGTCATCTTTAACTGTGTTTCCCCATGAGAAAAATGTTGATATGCATGCAAAGGCGCCAACTCTGTGGGTTGTCTAGGGCTGGCGCACACATGGGGAAAAAATGGTGGGTGCTGAGCACCCACCGACAGCTCCCGTATCAGCTCCTCCCGCCCCCCTGCGCCTCCCACCCGCCAGTGGGCCCCGCGGATCAGTACCTCCCACTCCCTCCCCACACCTCCCACCCACTGCAATCAGCTGTTTTGTGGCATGCTGGAGGCTCTGGGAAGGAGAGGGGAAGAGCGAGGACGTGGTGCACTTGGGGGAGGGGGTGGAACTGGATGGGAAGATGCGGGGTGGGGTGGAGCGGGGACGGAAAGAGATGGGATGCGGCCTTGGGGGAAGGGATGGAGTGGGGGTGGGGTCTGGGGCAGAGCCTGGGGTCAAGCACACTCCAGCACTTTGGAAAGTCGGCACCTGTGTATGCATGCATTCTGTTTTGCACTCTGAACCACTGTTTGGTGTTCTTTTCCAGTTGAATATTTCCAAACAGCATCAATTCCATCATATTTTACTGTAAAGACACATTGTGCAACGGGCATTTGTTTTATCAGCACATTTTGCCAGCCAGTTGTCCCTGAATGTGCAGTTTCTGATGCAAGCTTTTTTTTTTTCAGGGGGTGTAGTAGGATCACATGCACCATCGCCCTGATCTTCCATTCATAGGTGCTGATTCTGTGGGTGCTCCAGGGCTGGAGCACCAACTGGAAAAAAATGGTGGGTGTTCACCACCCACTGGTAGCAGCTCCCGCCCATGGGTGACCCTGCTGATCAGCACCTCCCCATCCTTACCAGGACCTCCTAACCGCCGCAATCAGCAGTCCCGTGGCATGCAGAAGGCGCTGGGGGGGAGGAGCGAGGGCCAGGCATGCTCGGTGGAGGGAACGGAACATGGGGCAGGAAGAGGCGGGGGTGGGGGCTTAGGAGAAGGGGTGAAGTGGGGGCAGGACCCAGGGCAGAGCCAGGGTGTCGAGACCCCTCACACACACACTCAATAGAAAGTTGGCACCTCTGCTTTCATTATTTAATATGCTTTGCATGTTTCTTCACTCTTGCGTGACTCAAACCCTCTCTCACACACATGCATGGTGCACTTGTGTGTTGATGGGCAAAAAGCTGCTGTATTTTCAACAGTTTTGATCTGTTATCGCTTAAACTGTGGAAATGGGAATACTGGAGCATCTTTAGCTGGACACAGAAACTTTTAACATTAGATATCCTAGTGTACTGTGATGATAATGCAAATCTTTAGACCCATGTAAAAAAACCCAGCAGATTACATTATTTTTTTGGAAATTGGCAAATCCATAAAAAAAAAAAAAAAAAAAAAAAAAAAGGTCAGCCTAGTAAAATACTGGCCGGGTGATAACCTTAGGGAGAAGGGGCAAGTCAGAGCCTGCCTAGGGAGTGGAAACCAGCTGGGCTGGCCTCAGAGCTGCATGGAGCGTTTTGATGTGTCACTAACCCAAGACCTTTTTGAGGTTTTCCATGAAGAAACATCGGACATACACACACAATAGCCTCATAGCTGGGCACTCACCTGTGAGGTAGAGACCTAGGTTCAAATCAAGGCTCTGAGTCCAGCAGAGCAAGAAGTGGAACCAAAGGCTCCTAGGTCAGTACCCTAACCACTGGGCTATCCAGGGGGCCAGTCACTCTTCCCCCTGCTCCCAGTAATTTATCCAAACTCATGTTTCTACCAAACAGTTAAGGTGTTGGAGACAGAGGCATATTTCAACAGCAAAAAGATTCAACCATTGGTGTGATGTTGCACTCCATATGTTTTATGGAAATGTGTTTATAAGTGTAAATATAATGTAACTGGAATATGCTTTATGCAAAAGGTGTCTTGTAAGGCATCATTACAAAGCTTATAATTGACTGAGTGTCTTCACCTATTTGTATGAATGTATCATTCTTGTATCTGAAGCTAGAAATATGAAGTATTACTCTGAAGTCCTATTGTAACTATGCAAAGTGTGGGCCATTAATGGTGGCTTGGAATCATGATGGCTACCATTAACTAGGACAATTGGTGGTAAATGGCTCTGTTTACTTGTAAGCCTTCTGTATATATGGGTGCCAGCCAGTGGGTAATGAAGTCTCACAGGACATGTGAACATGTCACATGATACTGGCATCCATCTTAAACCTGGTGCTTTTCCATTTAGAAGGAAGGGTGTGAACCCAGAGAGAGACAAAGGATTCCCGCCTTGTGCCAAAGATTTAAAAGGGGGTAGAACAGAACAAAGGGAGAGGGCAGTCATGGGAAAACCCCTAGTTACCACCTGAGCTGGAACTAACAAGGACTGTATCAGGGGAAAAGATCGGGCCCAGACTAGGAAGGAGGCTAGTCTGTGAAAGAAGCTTATTGGAACATCTCTGAGGGTGAGATTTACATGTATTCCGTTTCTTAAATGTATTAGGCTTAGACTTGCGTGTTTTGTTTTATTTTGCTTGGTAACTTACTTTGTTCTGTCTGTTATTACTTAAAACCACTTAAATCCAACTTTTTATATTTAATAAAATCACTTTTGTTTATTAATTAATACCTGGGGGAGCAAACAGTTGTGCATATCTCTCTATCAATGTTATAGAGGGCGGACAATTTATGAGTTTACCCTGTATAAGCTTTATACAGAGTAAAATGGATTTATTTGGGAGCTGGGTGTCTGGGTGCTGAAGATAGGTGACTTGCAGAGCAGTTTTTAGTTAAAGGCAGCAGCTTTGGGGGCGTGGACCAGACCTGGGTATGTGTTGCAGCAGACTAGCGTGTCTGGCTCAACAAGGCAGAGTTCTGGAGTCCCAAGCTGGCAGTGGAAAACGGGCTCAGAGATAATTCCAGCATGTCAGGTGACAGCCTCAAGGGGATCTATGTGACCGAACCCATCACAATTGGTCAGCCAGCTTTAGAAATGAACTCTAGCTAGCTCCACTAGGAACCAGAGGGAGGTACAAGAAAAGCCCCCTCTCCAAGGGTGGAGAAACTAAGAGGCAGAATAGCTGTTGGAGGGGAAAGGAGCCCAGATACAGCATCATTTGGACTGGATTCTGGGATAATCAAAGGTCAAAGCAGCAGCTGCCTCCTAACTGGGGCTACTGTCTCTCCTGAACAGGGATGATCTGACCCCAGATGAACCTTGAATGAAAGCCAAAATCAGGTAATTGGGAGGCAGGGGCACAGCAATTAATACAGGGCTGGACACCCACCAGGAATAAAGTTTTAATCACAAGAACTAGAGAATTAATGATGGATGTTGTAAGACATGCCAGACCCTCACCACTTTTTTCAGGAGGCTGCTCTCTGAATTTGAGGCAGACCTGTATTTCTTACACACACAAATGCCAAGGATTCCTACGTGTGTTGCTGGAGCTGCTGCAATTTCACCTTTATGAAAAGTTAATATATTTTTACTCATCTTAGCATACTCAAAGAATATGTTCAAGTACATTTTCCTACTTTTAATAAGGTAACAGTTTCAGAAATCTTCACTAGAAAGGCAATTTCAAACTCAGTTATTAATAAATTCTTTCTTAGCTTTTGCAAGATAGTAATTACTGTCCTGTTTTAAAAGGGGAACTGTTAATGAGGCCACCCTATTACATCCCCACCTGCACCACTTGGCTTCCCCAGATATTCTGGAGCCAAATTCTCCATATCTCTTGATACTGATTAACCTTCCTTGCCCCTCCCCCTTTCTTTTCTTTGACAGTATTGGCCTTCCCTGCAGAAAGCTGAGAACAAGTTTGTGAGATGCTAACAAGATATTGCATGATCCCACATATGTACAAGCAGGACTGAATTTCATGTAGGCTCACAGTAGTTCAGCAGTAGATGGGTTAATCTGAAAGATATTCTCTTATTGAATATGCCACTGAACACTACACATGCTACTTCTGGGGGAATTCTGCACCACCACGCAATGCAGAATTTTGCAGAAATTAATGTTGGGTGCACAGAGTTTCCTTTTGTCCCCACAGAAATGGGCTGCAGTGCTGCTGGCCAGCAGTAGGGGCTACTGTACCTGGCAGAGCCCAGGTTGCAAATAGAAGACAGAGACAGGGGGAGGGAAAGATAGCTGGAGGGTTCCCAGCCACTGCGGTTCCCAGCATGCCCTGAAGGAAGGAGGCAGGAAACTCCATGCAAGCTCATGACCCACATCCGTCTGTTTCTCCCTCTGGATCCCTGGGCTCTAGGAGAGTAGTGTCTGGGCCAGCAGGGGCTGCAGATGGGAGGTAGGGGATCTCAGTGTCTGGACCAGGGGAGGCCCCACAGCTGGCCTCTGGGGGGGGAGGGAGTGTGAATGTCTGGGCTGCAGAGGGCCAATGGCTGAGCTCGGGGGCGGGGGAGGGTGAGAGAGTCTGGCTCACCAGCTGGGCTCTGGCAGTGGGAGAAGGGGCAGAGAAGCAGGAACTGGGTTATCATAGGGGTTTCTTTAACTCTCTACTCCTGGGGGAATTTTTGTGTGTGTCTGTATTGTTATAGACATATTTGCTGACAGGTATTTTGAAATAAATTATCAAAATAATTGAAACCGACATGATTATATAGTGTCAGGGGTTCTCAGGACAAATTATTTGGTGGCCTCAGAGTGCAGCCGCCAACTCTTCCTGGTGGCTACTCTCACACTTTTTCCTAAAATACTTAATTAGCTTTAGGAAAAACAAATAAATATGCACATATACACGTCGAAATCATTGTAACTTATTTATTGCTAGCTAGTAAGTCTGCTGTGAAAAGTGATATTAACAAACATACACGAATCACTTTTCATAGCAGACTTAGCCCTGGGAAGTCTGGGGATGAATTAAGCCCTGGATGGGGGATCAGGGGATGCAGCAGGGGCCAGGGGAGATCGAGGGGGATGGCGGGGGAAGCAGTGGGGGGCTGAAGCCTGAAGCTCTCGCGGCCAGAGCCTGCCTTCCTGCCACTCCCGGCCTGAAGCCCAAATCCTGAGCCCCACCGCCCTGGGAAGGTGGAGAACTTACTGGCTGCACAAGCCACTGCCCCCCACCTCCCCAAATCACAACCCAGGAGGCTGTGGCCGCAAAAAAAGCCCCTGGTGGCCACATTTGAGAAATGCTGAAATAGTGTTATTTTGACCTGCAGAATTTTGCAGAATTTTAAAATATTTTGCACAGAATTTTTATTTTTTTTGGCACAGAATTGCCCCAGGAGTAACATGCTGTACACATTTAATGCAGTCTTAGAGTTCCTGGGACACACTTCCCGCTGAGGTAGAAGCCAAGCAGCCTGGCATAGGGTAGTCTCAGGCTGCTGCTACAGAGAGCAGTAAGAAGGCTGTTTTTTTTACCTCATTTCTGTACATAGTTCTGTTTATATTACAAGGCTTATCTTGACACCGGTCTGCTCATCAGTAAGATACTAAACTAGGAGTATTACTGCATGCATGTTAAGAGGTGGTGGGAGACATTAATTTCACTTGTCTACAAGATCCCCATGACATTCAAGAGTCTCTGAACAGCATTGCAAGGTTATCATGCCCCTTCCCTTCTTCCTATATTCTGGTTCCCCTTGTTTATTCCCCCTCACCTCCACATCCATTTTTCGGGACTTTCTCTTATATAAGCGCCTATTACCCTCCACCCCCATCCTGTTTTTTCACAGTTGCTATCTGGTCACCCTACCCCCCATGAGCTCACTTTCCCCCCTCCCCACCCAGCCCCAGGAGGAGCTTGCTGCCCCCCACCACTCCGGCACCGGCAAGAGCTTGCTCTTCCCTTCCCCTCCCCCACCCCAACAGGAACTCACTCTCCCCCGCCCTCCCTTACCCCAGAGGGAACTCATTCTACCCTTCCCCCCCCCCCCCGCACCCTGGGTCCGGGAGGAGCTCACTCTTCCCCCCGCTCCAGCAGGAGCTCGCTCTTTCCTGCCTCCGCAGCCCCGGGGCCAGAGAAGTTCTGTTCCCCCTGTGATTATTGGGGGGGCCATGCCCCTGCTTGCTCCCCCTTGGGCATGCCCCTGTTTGGGAGTAAACTCAGCATGCTCTATGTCTGGACAAACTAAGTGAGACAAGCTTCAGTTGGCATGCAGCCTGACCAAGAAGTGCACTGCACTGCCTGAAGGCCACTGAAGATTTATGAAAAAAATTCAAAACTAGTGGGAATTGAAAGGTATGGTTGACAAAGGGGAACAAATATATATGAAATGTGAGAGAAATTGCATTCCCCCCATAACACAAGCAGATCAGTTTAATAATGCATGAAATGTAGGTCTTCATGGTTGTTTTTCTATCAAAGCCAACTGGAAGCTTATGGTAGCAAAGACAACTAGGATTTTCCTGCTCCAAAAGCCTAGGCCCTTAATCACTTAAACTGAAATATCTCTATGACATTACACTCCATATTCTTTATGGAAATATGCTTATGATATGGATATGACATAACTGAGATGTACTTTATGCAAGATGGTTCACGGAGGATATCATTAGAAAGGATATGATTTACTGAATGTGATTATCCAATTTGTATGCCTCTATCATTTCTGTATCTAAAGTTAGGAATATGGACTATGTAGCTGTGACGCATGCTCAGAAAGGGTTAAACATCCTGCAAAATAAATAACCCTCAAAAGACATGTGGGAAGATAATGTTTGTGTATGTACATATGTATGAGTAGGGTGAACGATGTAATCAACAGTCCCTGTCTATGCTGTATTCGGATACTTCAGAGATCAAAAGAACATCCTAACATTTAAATGAATTGTAAACACGGGATATCTTGGTATTCATCTCTCTTTGAAATGTACTCTGAATGGTGGCGGAACAAGCAAATGGCCTTATGTTAATTCATATAGTTAAGTACCGATGATGGACCTCCTTCAAAGTCATCCTAATTACCTTTTCTTCCCGGAGGAAATCCCAACTTGTTAAAGTGTTGCAATGTTAAAGGTATGCCACATATGGTAATGGCTCTACCCAACTCAGTATCTATCACCTGTAAGACCCTCCCCCTCCGAATCATTGGAAGGATGACTGATCCCTGGTGAAATGAAACTGAAGAAAGATTTTTTAAATGAAACAACAAATAACTCAGTGGATGAACTTGGAACTGTGGGCATTGAGCTCAGACCCAATTACACCTTACAAATATGGGTGACTAACAACGGTGTTACTATTGACTGGTTTTAGGATAGCTGGAGACCAGTTGAGAGATTTGTCTCCCTACTCACATCTTTCATCGGGGTTTAAGATCTCCCAAAATAAAAACCAACAAGGGAGTACAGGAGTAAAGTTCAGGTATGTTTGTTAGAAAACAAGATAAGTAAATGGGGTATGCTATAAAGGACTCCCAACACAGGTAAGTAAGGTAAATAGATAAAGGTTACACTATAACTGTACTGACTGTGACCAAAAAGGGTTTATTCCCTTCCCAAGACGGGTCCCAGCTAAGGGGTATGGAGGACTTAAAAGGTCTCTATCATATCTTGCAGCTTGTGTCTAGAGCCTCCTGACCTCATGACGCAGATCAGGTCCAGAACCAACCAGGTGACTCAGCAGGGTGAGAAGTGGACCTCAGGCAACAGGTAGATGGTAACTCTGATTGATGCTGGTGATTCTTCTTTCTCCTGCCCTGTGTCATCAAGTAAGATCCAGAGGAGAGGGTGGCAGCTAGCAGCTCATCCTTGCGTGCAAGTGTGTTAAACCCACCCTAAGGAATGGTGCCCTGGCTTACACACCTGAGTAGAACACACTGCTTTGATCCAGCACTCTGCCACTCAGATGGACAGCCCTTTCCCTCAGACATGCTAACCCTTATATGCCCTGCTGGTACTGGGCAGATCACATGTCACATGATTGCTATGTTTCCCACCTTTCATTAGAAAGGGTGGGAAACTGTACCTAAGGAGGGTGAAGAAAGGCAGCCAAGATGGATTCCTAGTTGTTGTTATCAGGAATTCAAGATGGCATGTGGGTATTAATAACCAGAACAGAAATACAGAAATTCTCCCCCTACATTACTATACTTGCAGATGGACCTCCGGACACAGACAGGCTGTGTGACTGAAACGTTGTTTCCTGGATTGCCTACTACTTAGATAATGGTTGGCAAGAGGAACACTGAATCTGGATGAACCATGGCTACGGAGCACCTTGGATGGAGATCAGATAAGCTCTTTTGATGGTATGTTGCCTCTCGAAGCGCGCATCTCACAGGCTGCCGCTCAGAAGGACAGCACCACTTCAGGTGTGTTCTCCCCTTATATAGTCTCTCTCTCAGCCATACCACGTGACCTAGACCCAGTGGTCTTCCCGCTCTTTTGCACCAAATGACATAAAACACCTTACATTTCCCCTCCTTGATGGTCAATGGATATACATAGAACTTTAACCGTCACATTCCGTAGACATTACTTAACTTAAAAGATGATACAGGCACAGAAGCTAAAGGTAACAGCCGTTTTTCTTTTGATCCACACAGTGAGGCAGATCAACTACACAATGATTACAAATTGGATGATTAGGACCACAATAATAGGATGTAACATAATATTCCATACATCATTAAAATTTTCCAGTCCCCCAAATAGATTATCCCACCACTGACTAGAAGCGGTCTCATCTTTGTTTCGCTTTAACACCCGCTTAATCTGATTAGAGGCATGATGCACGGTCAGCAATACCTCTTTCCCTTCCTTCTCAATTTGCTTTAAGTGGGCTTTCATTTCTTGGTGGAACATAAGTTGGTTTAGGGCTGCTATATTTGCTCCAAGGTGGACTGGATCTAAGTTGTCGTATAAAGTATACTGTACATATATAGTCTCGGTGGTGATGTCATGTCAGACAAAGTCTAGATCATAACCCTTAATGTAAAAGATGGAGCCCAGACAAAGGTTGATGGAGGGGTCATGTGTAATTCTATAATAACTATTTACAGTTAACTCGCTGCACCAGCTGCTTAGACATAAACTATGGTCATTCGTGAGCATGATGGAGGAGTGATTAAAATCTGAAGAGTGCATTTTATAATGACACATTCCTTTTTGGGCATTTAAACATACATGGGATCCTTCCAAAACTTCAGCGTAGCCTAGCCCTTTTCTTCTAGGCAAGACTGGAGGTTCACAGTGTGGTATTCCTCACCCTTCCGATGGATCCATTTGTTGATAACCATAGGAATAAATAAAGCTTGTCCCACATTTAAGCCTATGGACACTAAAGGGTAAACCCATTCCTTGTTTGCTACTTTTAAGGTCAGCACATAAGCAATTATTGAATGGTTGTGGTGTAGGTAAGTGAAGTTAATTAACTTTCACCATCCCTGGTGTTCTTGCTCAAAGGGAGTGAGATGGTTCCACAAAACATGCCTTATCTCTACTGGATTAAGCCCATTCAGGCCATCCCTCACAATGGATTTAGCCACATCTAGGATCGATTGCAGTGCTTGCACACATGCTAAAGTGACGGGGATGTTAGACTGAAGAATGTTTATGCCCCTATGATGTTGACGTGATCTGTCTTCTGAATTTGCATCCAGGAAGGTAAGGTATTGGCTATATGATCCAGCCAATCTCAAGCTCACTACTCCTATTTAATGAGGTAGTAAGAGTGTTTGATAAAGAGGCTATATCATAGCCCAAAGCTCCTATTTATCAGTTAGGATCTGATCGTCTATAGTATTTAACACTCCTAGTCCAGTTCCGACAACTCCTAATAATTTAGCTAAGATATCCCTAGATTTCCTTATGAGAGAGTTGGATGATGGACCCACTCCTTGCAACCAAGCACTCCATCCCGCAATTAGAGGTGAAGTGTATGCAAAACATCCTTGGTTAACATTGTGTATGGAAATTTGTACAGGCATTATTAATCTTTTGATGGAATATACTGGATTTATCATCAATACTTTTCTAACATTCTGTTTGACCACCACCGGTCCAACGGAACTTGTATATGGTCTAGGTACCACAGATACCTTTACATTGACCTTAGTTCCATACAGACTTGTGATAACCTAGTCACCTGTGTCATTTGATAACACTGTAACACGAGCATTCCCAATACATACAACAGGGAAACTGTTTACAAAACCCATTCATGATACAGGCATTATAATTACTAACAACACATGGTTCTATATAATGGCTGCACTTCAGAGTTGCTAGATAATGACCTGATGGCAAATACAAATGGGTATTTATAAAGGTTTGATTAACATTATGGATGCCTATTGAAATCATTACACTTAAATCCCCAGGTTTTACCTGTAGAGGGAGGTCACTTATGAAGGACAGACACTTGGACAGCTCCCAAACCTCAGTCGACCTAGAGTACCTCTATAGGAAAGTGTCATCAAAGAGCCATGAACAATTGCCCCCTCATTTCCTTATAGATTTAATTTGTGCATCCTTATCTAATATGAGCTCATGCTTCCATTCGTCATCTGCTGTGAAGGCCATTAATGAAATGTTACCCCTTTCTTCTGCCCATATAAGATAACAATAGCCCATATCCACATAGGCATATACAGATATAATCCCTTTCAAGACCGAGCTCAACAGAGCTTCATTCGTCAGTATACTTCTGCCCTTGGGATTATACACCACATCTTCATCATAATCATCAGTTTAATTATAAGTGGATTCTAGCAACTCATAATTATATTCATAAACCCCTACAGGTGTATCCAATCTCTCAGCCATCGTATTGTTCACTTTACAATACCAGTGTTTGTTCTTATTTACAATAAGAGAGTCCATATGTTACCTCAAAGGGGAGCCAAGGTAATTCTATATGTATAGTGGTATCAAGAGATAAGACAATCCCCTTTTACTCAGAAGAGCAGACCCACACACCCTCGGGAGGGTGGGTGGATTTACTAATCCCACACCCACAGATTTGTGCACCCTGAGTGAGGGTCCCGCAAGAGAGTCCTGCTCCCCCAGGGGCTAACACCCACAATCTCACACCACTCACACAGGGGGATTGCGATTTTGCAGATCCCACCCAAGGAAACCAATGTTTCCCCTCCTCAGACAGCACCCTACTTCTGAGCTGCCAGAGTCCACCAACCGGTGTCAGGCCGACTGCTGTCGCTGCCTCCGAGGTGTCCTCACCTCGGACGCAGAAGCATTCTTGCTAACCTTCTACTCAGTCAGGGACGTGTATTCCAATGGCCACACGTCTCGTTGTATCCAGCGGATCCCAAACAGAGTCCCATCAGATCAGGCCATACCCTGCCACTCTCTGCCCAAGACTGACTGCCTCTGGGCGTCGAGCAGAGATTTTAAAATGGGACCACAGGTTCAGATCCTTTAGTTCTCCCTCTCCTGTCCACTGACTTACGGAAAGGGGAAAGGGAACACTCAACTGCTCAGGGATGCAGCCTTGCTGGGCTGCCACTAGTCCCGGCCTCCCAGTGGGGAAACCGAGACCTAGGACACGAGCCCGTTATCTAACGTCAGCCACCACTCACACTAAAATACATACATTACAGGATGGGAGTGATGTTCATCTCCCACAGGTCTCAAGGGACCTCAGTTCAAACCACATGAGTTAACGAAAATAAATAGAATAGAAATAAGCCAGAGACATGTAGAGATCCAAGCAGTAGACTCGTGGCTATGGCGTATTGATTTTAACATTGGGTCCTGCTGCGATTGCCACAAATTGTTGATCGGCTAGAAGTTGCAACGTTAAAGGTATGCCACATATGGTAATGGCTCGACCCAACTCAGTATCTATCACCTGTAAGATTCTCCAACCTCCGAATCACTGGAAGGATGACTAATCCCTGGGGAAGTGAAACTGAAGAAAAATGTATTAAACAAAAGATAGTACAACAAATAACTCAGTGATTGAACTTGAAACTGTGGGCATTGAGCCCGGACCCAATTACCTCTTACAAATATGAGTGACTAACAACAGTGTTACTATACTTGCAGATGGACCTCCGGACACAGACAGGCTGCATGACTGCAATGTCGGATCCCAGACTGCCTAGTACCTAGATAACGGTTGGCAAGAGAAACGTGGAATCTGGATGAACCATGGCTATGGAGCATCTTGGATGGAGATCAGGTAAGCTCTTTGATGGTACGTTGCCTCTCGAAGCGCGCATCTCACGGGCTGCTGCTCAGAAGGACAGCACCACTTAAGGTGTGTTCTCCCCTTATATAGTCTCTCTCTCAGCCATACCACGTGACCTAGACCCAGTGGTCTTCCAGCTCTTTTACACCAAATGACATAAAACACCTTACAAAAGAGAACATGAAATTGTATAAAAGATTCTTGGGTCCTGATTCTGTCATCTCAGATCTGCTGAGGCTTCATCAGGGGAAGTTTGAGTCGCAAGACTGAAGTCCCAGTTATGCTGGTATGCCCTGAATATGATATTTGGACATTGGACTATAACCTATGAACTATTTCTGAAAGAACTCTTTGCAACTACAAAGCTCACCATCTCTGCTATGAATCTGCACCTAAATGAATTGAACTCATGTCTGTATGTATATTGATCTTCTAACCATACTCTCTCTTTTGTTTTTTAATAAATTTTAGTTTAGTCAATAAGAATTGGCTGTAGCGTGTATTTGGGTAAGATCTAAAACATTAATTAACCTGGGAGGTAATGTGTCTGATCCTTTGGGATTGGTAGAATGATGAAATAAGATTTACAGAAATGTTCATTATATTTGACGTGGGTATGTGGATGGAGGCCTGAGGCTGGATCACTTTAAGGGAACTGTGTTGTTTGGACTTCTGAGTAACCAGTAAGGTAATAAAGAAGCTGTTTTATGCTGTCTTGGTAAATCTAAGTACTGAAAATATCCACCAGCTTTGGGGATTATCTGCCCCATTCTTTGCAGTTCACCCTAATTGAGTGACCACAGCTGGCTCCCCACTAGGATCCCGGTCACAGTAACAATTACAACTGGGTGTGTATTGGGAAGACACCCACCAGACGACAGGCCATCAGATTTGATGGGCCATCAGGAAGGAACAACAAGACTGTGAAGATACTAATCTCTCTCCCTTCTGGGAGGCGTCCTGGACATAACTGTGACACTACTAGGTCAGATGGTCTTGTCACCTGATACTAAACATTATTTTGGACTTCTTACAACTTTCCACCAAAAGGGGAGAGGGGTCAAGTTTGGGAAACAAAGGATTCTTGCCTTATGTAAACCTTATTTAAGGGTGGGAAGGAAAGCAAACGGGACTCCTCCTCTCCATGGCCTGTCTGCCCAAGAAGAAAGACTGCTAAAGACACCTGAAGGGAAGGCCAGGGGGGAGTCCAGACTGAGACGGGGTCCAGTCTGAAAAGAAATATAACTGGAACTCTAAGCTACAGAAACTTTGCAACCTGCCTAAAATAACATTTAGGGCAAGAAATTACATTTTGTAACCTGTTTCTTAGGTATATTGAGTGTAGCTTGCATATTTTGTTTTATGTGCTCAGTAATCTGCTTTGTTTTGTGTGTTCTCTCTTATATTCACTTAAAATTCACCTTTTGTAGTTAATAACCCTACTTCTTGTTTATAATATAACCCAGTTTGTGCAATTCATAGTTGGAGGCAGGGGGTAAGAGGCTGTGCATACCTTCCTCCACATTGAGGGAGGAGGTGAATTTCATAATATACCTTTGGGTCTGCACTCCATAGGAGGTGGACACCTGAGTGCTGGGACAAGTCCCTTAAGCTGAGTCTTCCCAGAGCTGATCTCAGTGTCTGTGACGTTCTGCAGTTGGGTGTGGCCCTGCCTGTGTGTGTGCTGGAGGAGGCTTAATAGCCTGGCTCAGCAAGACAGGTAAAAAGGGTGCCCAAACTGGCAGAAGAGGCAGGCTGAGTGGTATCTCAGCTAGTCAGGTGGTGTCCTAAGGTGGGCAACCCGTCACAATCTCCTGTAACTGTTGAATTGTATAATTTATTATACAGTTGAGAAGTCCCAGAATCAAGTGACTGGTTTGTTTATACTACACTGGTCATTACAATGTTTATGTAATATGTCACTTTTGTGTATTTAATGGTAGGCAACAGATGTACTTAAGGTTGGCATTTTATAATTAAGTGCTTTCATGTGAGGTTAAACATTTATGTAGTTTTGAGAATCAGAGGATTGATATATTTATGCCCACAGTTGATCTTTACCTGGAGAACATACCGTAATTACTAATCACTTTGGAGACCTCTCCATTGTTTAGTCAGAATTTGCCTAAGCCCTGTAAAATAGGCTGTTAGCTTTGCAGTAGTACTAAACTAGTGAGCTGTTTTCCCAGAGCTCCTCCAACACACTTGGGCCAATTTTATTCCACTATAGGAACACTGCCAATTTACACCAGACAGTTATCTCGCCCTTGAGATTAGCTTGTAGGGTGTGGGGTTTTTTGGCACAATGAGGAATTTCATAATATGGCCTGTCCTTATCATATACTTTCAGTGATGAACAAGTCAACATACAAGCGGAAGACAAAATTAAAGATAGGAGCTTTCAAATTTTTGAGTGGGTATGATTAGCAATTGAGATAAACAGAAATATCCTGTACCTTTTTATTATTTTATTTTATTTTATTTTTTTACAGAAGCTGAACTGAGTCACTTCTCCCACCATGAGCCAGTTCCTGGCACTTCTTCTGAGAAGCTTCTGTTTGATTTGTAGAAATGTTGTTATCAAAACCAGAACAGTTAAATTGATGGTTGTTTTGACATAAGAATAGCCATACTGGGTTGGACCAAAGGTCCATCTAGCCCAGTATTCTGTCTTCCAACAGTGGCCAATACCAGGTGTTTCAGAGGGAATGAACAGAACAGGTAATTATCAAGTGATCCATCCCTTGTTGCCCATTCCCAGCTTCTGGCAAACATAGGCGAGGGACACCATCCCAGCCCATCCTATCTAATAGCCACTGATGGACCTATCCTCCATGGATTTATCTAGTTCTTTTTTTAACCCTGATATAGTCTTGGCCTTCACAACCTCCTCTGGCAAAGAGTTCCTCAGGTTTTCTGTGTGTTGTGTGAAAAAATACTTCCTTTTGTTTTTATAAACCTGCTCCCTATTAATACTGCAACACTTAGTTTCAGTTCTTTTGGTCAGGGACCCATGTTTAAATTGAAAGCACCTGTCATTGTTCATGGTAGTACTCCTATTTACTCCTCTGCCTCTACTTTGCTCCCCACCTAGGGGCTACATGTCAAGCTTCTAAACGTTGAACACTACTCCAATTTTGAGTACTATTTTAAGTTCATCCTGTTACCCACAATCAAGCATCCATCTTAAAAGGGCACACCAATAACTAATACTTCCAAGGAAGACCAATATCCATGTGATGGACGTGATGCTAGCAAGGTTTGAATTGTAAAAATTAGGAAAAGTTTTCCTTTTGATGACATGTTGACATGTTGTGATCCACTTACGTCCAGAAGATGTACCTTTACATTGGCATATGTACCTTCATATATTGTTGATCCTAACACTATCTTCCTATTATTTCCAATCTTTGTGTTTGACTCTTCACTCCGGCAACATGTTCCACAGGTGGACTTTTTTTATGTTTCCGGTTTTACATATTCAGAATTTACCAGCTACTCATTAGACCATTTGTTCTCATAATATGGGACACTAAGAGATCCTTAATGCTATGTACAATTCCCTTCATAAAAGGACAATTAGGTCAAACTTAGTTTAAGCTTTGTTTTTATCAAGTCCTGCACTTACAAAATCCAAGACAAAGAGCAGTATTTTAATCCTTTAGGTCCAATAATAGTTACAGATTTTCTTGTGAAGGGTTGGTTAGTGCACAATATACTACCAAGTGAAGAAAACTAGTTTGGCTGTTGTCATTGCCCAGATGAATGAATTGAAGAAAGCAACCAGTCAGCGTAAGTGATGAGAAGTTAGTTTCAGATTTAAATATCCAATCCAGGAATGGATTTACCATGAAACAAACTGTGCAGTAGCATGGGGCCCCCCAATGACAGGGGGCCCCCCAAAATAGAGGACAAATATCCGACAACCTACCTCCCGCCGGCGGCGCAGCAGGCCTCAGGCACGCAGGCTGCCTGCATGCCATGGCTGGTGGCCCCATGCCACTCCTGGAAGCGGCCGGCTGCTGGCACATCTCTGCATGCCCCTGGCGGCGTCGGGGAGGTGGTTCCACGTGCCAGCAGCAGGGCTAAGGCGGCTCTCTGCCCTTTCTGCTCCCTCCCTCCACACCGCTTTGCTCCCGGAAGCTGCTGGCATGTCCCTGCGGCCCCTGGGGGGGGTGTCTCCGTGTGCTGCCCCCGTCCCGAGCACTGGCTCTGCAGCTCCCATTGGCTGGAAACTGTGGCCAATGGGAGCTGCGGGGATGGCGCCTGCAGGCAGTGGTGCGTGGAGACCCTCTTGCTCCCCCCACCTAGGAGCCGCTGCCGGAGGGGTATGTGTGCTGGTCACTTTGGGAGCCGCACCACCCAAGGTAAGCGCCGCTTCCCTGCCCCCTCCCATACCCCAACCCCCTCCTCCAGTCCAGAGCCTGCACCCTGCACCCAAACTTCCTCCCAGAGCCAGCACTGCTCTCACCCTCCCACATCCCAATCCCCTGCCCCAGCCTAAAGCCTGCACCCAAACTTCCTCTCAGAGCCTGCACCCCTCCCGCCCTCCCTGTAAGAGTCCAAGCAGTCCAGAGATGTCGGTTCTTTCCTTGAATCCATACTTATAGCTTCTAGTCACAGAAAACAAGCAGACATTGTCACTACCCACATGGGCTTTTCCTCTGATGACGGACACTGAGGAATGCATTTTGAGTCTTTGACCTCTGATCATCACACACAATGACCACTTGCTTTGAAATTAGCACTTTTCTGTTAAAGTTCTCCATTTGCATTCCACAAGGTTTCTTCCTCGTTTGGTGGATTATTTAGTTACAGGGGTACACACCATGTGAAATGTTTGTTACTACATTATAACAGGATACAGATAAGTGAAAACAATGCAGGTAACGTCCCATTAATTTTCATGAAGTTTAAACACCAAATAGACTCTTATACAAAGGTGCTGAATTTTGTTTTTGCTGGTGGGTGCTTTCCGCCTGACAATTGCACTGTGCGCCATGTACATGCTCTTGCCACCTACTGGTGGCTTGTGGGGACTGAGCACTTCCTATTTTTTTTTGGTGGGTGTTTGAGTCCTGGGTCGAGCACCCCCCGGCACTTTGGAAAGTCAGCACCTCTGTCCCAACCAGTGTCCGGACTTAGAACTGTGCAGGAGAGTACCCTTGTTCTGGAGCACCAGGTCCCATTCCACCTTCCCCAGATCAAGTGAGTCCCAGGAGCAGTTCAGCCTTGGAAGAGCCTCGATGCTCCTGCTGACTTGAGAATCAGCTGCAGCTGTGTCCTCCAGACACTGAAGATCGTATTCAACTTGTAGCTACAGTGTTTACTCTAGACATATCTCCTTCACTGACTGGCTTTTTATTCCAATTTCTTCTCCCTCTATGTCTTTTCACCCCACACCTTTTCAGTGCTCTCCATTTCCCCTCCTTTCTCCATCACCCCTCCCCATACACACACCATGTCCTTTCTTCTTTTTATCCAAGTGTAATCACTTCCCAAATTGTTAAAAATAAATGAAGCAACATGTTTGCAGACCACCACATTGTTCACTCAGCTTGTGTTATATGCCCTTTCTCTGTGCACTTTTCTAGGTTGAAATTAAGTTCTGCAGGATGAGGGCAGGCATACTCTGCTGTGAGTAGCATAATGGGACCCTGTTCTTGATTAGAAACTTTAAGTGTCACTGCAGTTGAAGTAGTAAAAAGGAACCAGTCCTGACCACCACTACAAAATGCTTAGCACCTTTAACTCCTGGTGAAGTCAGTTGGTGCTGAAGGTATTAAATGGCATGCAGGGCTAGTGGCTCAGAACACTTAATACTTACTATCCTGGGCCCAACACTGCTACTATGACACTGCATGTAACACAAGCAGGGTCAATGTAATTTTCCTCACCCCAGCCAAAGTGTCTCAATCCTCTTCTTTAGGGGGAAGTCCTCTAGGTATGAGAGGGTAGTTAAGACTCCCTGCCCATTCAGTCTTTTGCCTCTTTGCAAATACTGCACACAAAGGTGAAAAGTAATGACATCTGTGGATTGTGTTGGATTTTGGCATTTACTATTGATAAAGAGAGCCACCAAATCATTTAACATAATCCATTCAGTAGTCCTTCAACATCCGTTTTCATGTAATTCTAATCTGAATCACTGACTCTCAAACACCCCCACTTCAGCAGTCATCATGTTTTATTTGCTGCACTGCAATCTGTAAGTTTAAAAAGTTTAAAGGGGAAAACTAAAATCTTATCTTTACTTTATTTTATTTGGAGGTGTGGACTTAATTAAAATGCTGTTGAAACAATTAATCGTTATAAACTTTTATGAACCTTTAGTTCAATGTATATTTTTCTGTACTAAAGCCTTTCCTCTATTTGTCTTAAGTTCTTCACTGCTTGGCTCACAGATAAGCTATCATGTAGAGTAGTTAGCAGACTATTATCAGAAAATTTACATGTTGTTCTGTTTCTTTGGCACAAGAACTTAAATGCAAAGCAGCACAACTTAAGTGATTGAATTTAAGTGTTGTCTTTGTTAAGTCAAGTTATACTTTGGGACCTGGAATATTTGATATTTTTATTACTTTTTTGGTAAAAAGTATCAGAAAAAAACACACTTTACTAACCTTTCACAGCATCTAAGCCAACCCTTCTTGAAACTTATTTTACAGTGAGAAACACATGTCAAGGTATCACGGATTTTTACTAACTGACTTCAGGGTGTGTTCTCTCTCCCCCATCCCAATAGCAAAAACTTACTGTCTGTCTGTTATGTTATCAGAACCAAACAAAGAGAACAAGAGGGTAGCTATAAAGCTGCTCTTGGCTCCATAATTTAATTTGGGTCATTTGCTAGAAGGTAGTTCCTTTTTAAGCAACCAGGAAATTATGTTTACAAGTCAACCACACTCAGAGTAGAAGGTTGTATAATGGATTCAAGTACCTCTTGTTCTTGTTTGATACATTGCTAGAAGTGTGGTGATTTGGATTGTTTGGGAGAGTTGTCTGATGCCAACTTTCTTTAAGAAAGAAAGAAAGAAAGAAAGAAAGAAAGAAAGAAAGAAAGAAAGGTTTAAGCGTGAGCTGTCCCCAGAACTGTGTTTTGAAAGAGTGGATTCAGACTAAGTTTATTTCTAGCGATAATAGCTCCTCAGGAGGCATTCAAGTTTGTTCCAGCTTTTATTTTGCCTAGAACTCATTAACCTCCCATTGCTGTCCTGGGATAACTAGAATTTTCAAAGTCATGGCACACATGAGACGTTACCACCATATTTGTCATCTTGTTTTATGTATTGAGAGCAGAGTATATATAATGCACTCCCTTTCTTCCTCATCTCCTAACACTATTTCTTAATCCAATTTCTATCTTTTAAGAATCTAGATTTCAGGAGAGGACAGCCATTTCTTAAGACCGAGGTTCTAACTATACAATACTCACTGTAGACGATTTTATCAGTTCCTCTAACTCTTCATTAGTCAATGTTTCTCTATGGCTCTCAATTAATTCTTCAATTTCTTCCTCAAGGATGTCAACGAAGCCATCACCACCCACTTGCCTTGCCACCTGAACAATGCGTTTCACTTCTTTGTCAATGGTCGGGAAACCCTTAAAATCATTCACACATTCTTTCCATAGGTTTCGCCAACATGCATTGACTGTTTCAGGCTTGACTGCATCCATTGCCTGTTTAATATAAGTGATGCAATCGGCAATGTTGAAGGACTTCCAACACTCCATCACATTAAGATTGGGATCAGCATCCATAGTGCTATGTATCCATGAGAACGTAAGTCTCGTGTACGTGGCCTTGAAACAGCGATTCACGCCTTGGTCGAGAGGTTGGAGGATGGAGGTGGTATTGTGGGGGAAGAAAGACAACTTCAATGTCGTTGTGTCCAAACCGGAGTGCTTCAGGGTGGCCAGGAGCATTGTCTACGATCAGCAACACTTTAAAGTCAAGTCCTTTCTCTTCGAGGTACCACTTGACCTCCAGAATAAAACACTTGTGGAACCAATCCAGAAATAATGCTGCCATCACTCAAGCCTTTTTATTTGATTGCCAGAACACAGGCAGGAGATTTTTGTTCTTGCCTTTTAGGGCACGGGGATTTGCAGCCCTGTAGAGCAAGCCCGGCTTTATTAAATGCCCAACCACATTGCCACAAAACAACACAGTCACTAGGTCTTTAGCTGCTTTGAAGCCAGGGTCTTGTCTTTCTGATTTCAAAATATAAGTGCAGTTGGGCATTTTTTCCAGAAGAGCTCAGTCTCGTCAGCATTAAAAACTTGTTCTGGAAGATAGCCCTTTTCTTCTATGATTTTCTTTAATTCTTCAGGGTAGGCTTTTGCTGCCTCTTCATTGGCAGATGCAGCTTCACCAGTAATCTGCACGTTTTTGAGGTTGAAGTGGTTCCTAAAACTGTTAAGCCAACCTTGGCTGGCTTTGAATTCCTTCTCATCAGAAGGCTGTCCCTCTTCAGCAGGAGGTTTGAACAGCGCATAGAGGCTAAGAGCCTTTTCTCGCAATGTATTGCCATTGATAGGCACACGTTTACGGTTCATGTCCTCCAGCCATAAGTTTAATGCCTTTTCAGTCTTCACTAAAGTCTTATCACGCACCTGGCTCGTCACCTTAGCAGTCATTGGAACACTTGATGCCATGGCTTGACGAATTTCTCTCTCTCGTATCTTGATGGCACGGATGCTAGATTCTTTGCGGCCATATTTATGTGCCATGTTGGAGACCGACATACTGTCTCTCAATAAGTCCAACACAGCCAGTTTTTCCTCCAGCATTGGAACAGATCGCTGTTTCTTCGGTTGAGCACCAGATGAAGTAGTTGGCTTGCATTTAGGGGCATGTTGTACAAAAAATACATATCTTTAAACACTAAAATCACACTCAGCGCTGCAAGATGCTCATACAATGAGAGGCACGCAGGAACTGAGACCGGCTGAGGGAACAGCAGATTCACGTCTCCCATCTCACACTCACTCCAGAGCATACGCTCATTGGGTGGAATCGCCCGCACTATTTACAGGTATCTTGTTGTTGTTGTTTTTTTTGCCGAGCGTGTATAGTTGAATTCGCATAAGTTAAATGCGCGTATGATGCAACTCGCCTGTACAGCGAAAGGCAACTCCTTCACAACTTTAGGTCCCAAATTCTACTTTTTTAAATGAATACTTGTGCAATTTACTACAGTGGCAGCAGGATCAGACTTATAGACTGGACTGAGGCTTCTCTTTTATTATGCAATAATGATTTTCTTTGATAACTCAGGCGTAAGCTCCCTAATCAATTAAAGTTGTATTACATCAATTAGCCCCACAGGCAGCATTCTTATTACTGTCAGGTGACTAATTTGTGAATAGCTTAAATATGTGTTTCATCTACACTGGTTATTGTGATGGGGTATATGAGCCACAAACTGGTGAAATAAGTGTTAAAGAACAGCCTTGGACCCAGAAGGCCCTACCCAGCCACACCTGCTGGGCATGCTCACTTTGGAGGTGGGGCTTACAAGGGAGCAGCTTAGATCAGTCTGGCTGGACAGAGCATAGGAGCAGTCGTGCACTGCAAGCTCCTGCAGAGAAACCACTGAGGCTGTACGCAGCCAAGACCAGGCCCTACTGCCAAGCTGCCACAGGCCCTTCCCTCCGTGGCGGCAGGGAACGATGGGCCGTGGCTGACAAAGGAAGACCCTCCAGAGTGTGATCAGAGAGAACTCCAGGGGGATTCCAGAAACTGACCAGTGGTGCAGATGGAGGAACTGAAGTTGGGGTAGGCAGTAGCCCTGCGTACAGGTGTAAGGGCAACTCCCCTAAGCCACATATTTGGACTGTTTTTCACAGAGCTCTGGGCACCAGGGTTCTAAGCTGGTGGCGTAGGAAGGGCCTGGGTTCTCCTACCCCCAGCCACTGTCTCTCACTGCTGGGCAGTACTGCCAGATTTGGACCTCAGCCCCCCAACACGTGGTGGAGAATGTAGGCAACAGACACTGTCTAGTTCCTAGAAGACAAATGTCCATATCATGCCACCACCACAATTAGTACCAATTGTTGGCAGTCTCAAGCAAGTTAAAGATTGAATGGGCAGATAAATATCTGTAGTTTATCTCAGTATTGTCTTTTGTTATCCATAGATGAGGAGGATTTGCAGGGAGTTACTTCATCTTACACCACCAGTCCTCTCTTCTACAGATAAGTAGTTCAATGAAGCTGATGTGATTATGCATTGTTTCCAAATCAGTCTAGCACCTTTCACAAACAACTCACTTATAAACTAATTCATTATTTTTATTGCTCACCTCAGAACATCATCTTGGGAGTTGAGAGCAATGTTTTAAATAGTTTTTTTGTAATCAAAGTTTGAGGTGTCAGAGTCACTGAAGCTCCCCAAAATCCTTATGCAGGCCCACATTTCTACCCCTATTACCAACTAGACATAGCATAGAAGGTGCTAGAATCACCCACAAAGGACATCAGTGAGAAAGGTTATGAATGGCAATTGGGAATGGTAGCATGACGAGCAAGGAGTTGACCTAGAGTGAGATTTAAGAGCATCACCACAAGTCACTCCTTGGTTGTAAGCGTCATAATTTCAGAAGTCCAAGCAAATCCAAATAAACATTTGTCATTTTCAAACTGAATTTATTCATTTGTACCCTTATTCCTTAATTTTGTTTTTGAAGCTGTGAAGCTTAACTTTTAGAACTTTTAATTGCATACGAATTAACAAGTTCACCAAATGAATACAATTAACCAAGAGCAACATTTGCTTGGCCTTCATTCAAGAATGACACTAACAAGTAGAAGATGCCCACAAGCCTGTAATCGTAAAAACACACAGAGTTTTGGGCCTTGTTTTCCTCTGCTCTGATTTACACTTGTGCAAATACAGCACAAAACATGATCTTTCTGATTTGATAGCTTATTTTCATTTTGTAGTGGTGGGAATAGCTTTCCAAGATTAAAAGCAGAAGAGAATAATACTTCATGCTTTTTTTTCTATGCGTTAGGCAAGACAATCAAGGTTTCAAGTTAAGAAATTCATAAACTTCACCCTGAAGGTCAAGACCTGGTATTCTTCCACACCTTGTCGCTCTTAATGAAAAGAATAAGTTTCCTGTGCCTTCTTGCCACTTCACCTCTTCTACAGTGAAGATTTTAGAGTCTTCATTGTTTCGGTTAGAAATATGGCCTTAGAAGCTTTAATTACTGACATTTATTGACTGTTTTCAGTAAACCTTGTATGTCAACTGGCAACATGTACTGCACCAAGTTTATCACCCATTTTTTAAAGTCAAACACCCATCTCTCCCTTTCTTCTTAAAAAAAAAAAGTCTGTTTAGTTTGATTATTCAGTATCCATAAAAAAATTAATTAATTGAAAAAGTATTTTAACTAGTAGTCTCACAGCAAGGAACAAGGCTCCCCTCCCTAAGGAAAGTTAGCCCTCATCAAGGTCCTTCCTCCCCAAATACCTAAGCAAGTAGCTGTTTTCAGTTCCACACAAAAAGCTTAGGAAGTTGTCAGAGATCCATCTTTCCTGTTGGAGATCTCTTAACATACTTCCCTGTCAACACTATAAAGCTGCTCTTTAGAATATGCTCTTTGCTTAGAAAGGAAACGATGTAGTTTTATCTAGGTTTTGGATATAACGTCAATTATCAAAATAATAAAACTTCTCAGTGTCAAATTAGATTTTTGCTTTAACAAGCATATATTTATTTTATTCCTTGGAGACAGGCATATGTAAGGAATAAGCCTGTTTTAGTGAGAGGAAACGTTGGCATTGATTTTCAGGTATGCCATATTGCAAGGAGAGGAAAATTTACTCCAATACCACAAACCTTCTTAAGGCAGGTAGTGAAAGGAAAGACAAGCCATTTCATTCTCAGATTTTTTTATCTAATTGTACATATGATATCACACAGGGCAGCTTCCTTCCACTTATTCTGGGAAGTAACACCAGAAATAACCCAAATGGAAAAAGCAACAAACTACTTTTTATCATGGTTCTAGCAATTTGTCACCACTACAATCATAGTCCTCAGCTACCTCATTTTTCTTGTCCCCAATTCGTCACTTGATTAACAATTACCCCTTCTCCTCCCCCCCACAAAAAATCAATAGTCTTTCATTGCAGAAAGATCTTTTCCTTTATCCTATGTGGGGTGGGCAGCCCTGCTTTCTATGTAACCTACATCTCTCCTATCAGCCTAACCAGCTGTAGCTGTCAGCTTTTCTCTCCATATTTGACAGTGGTCAAAGACTAGTTTTCTTCTACCTGCCTTGCATCCCTAGCAATACGTTGAGGGGCCTCATCATTTCCTCTTTGCTTCCTGACAGATCACTGCTTCTAAGCGATATGTTGTCAAGTAACTCTGTTTCTGTAGTAGTGTCAGATATCCAAGATTTACTTAGTAGTCTTTGAACTACTGAGTGAAAAATTTAATAAATCTTTCTTATGGAATTGGGGGCAAAGGAGCTATTTTGTTAGGAGTAAACCACTAAGTAAGCCAAAAGAAACTAGCCAAGACTGCATTGTGACAATTCAGGTTGGAAGCTAGGAGATATAGAACTGCTTCAGAGTGCTGTGAGGAGCTGCACTATAGCAAATCGGTTGTACCAGTTGAATAATGTAGTGGGGGAGAGACAAGTAGAGTATAAAATACTGCTCTACTGAAACTGACAAAGTTTTGATGTTCATATATATCTGAAACTATTTTGTTCCCCCCCACCCCCATGTGGAACATTGACAGTTTCGTAGTTTATAATCCTCCCTTTTAAGATGTAAAATGGAGAACAGTAAAGTCACTATGGAAGGTTCCTTCACAGTCTAGTCTTCACATGGAAATTGCCATAGTGGGTCAGAACAGTGATCTATGTATTTCAGAATCCTGTCTCAACAGTGGCAAATACCAGATACTGCAGACGGAGAATTAAATCTCCATAATGATTAATAATGTTTTGCCTATGGGGAAAATTTCTTCCTAATCTCATGCAGTTAATAGTGGGTTTATATCCTGAAACATGATTGCTGTCCTTTATACATTTTTATCCTGCCTAGTGTACCTGCATATAGTAGTCATATATGCCTAATCTTATTTTGAATCCTACTAAACTCTTGGCTTCTGTCTTGTGGCAGGGAATTCTAAAGGGTAATTATGCAGTAAATAAAAAAAAACTATTTCTTTTATCAAATTGTAGAAAAGTGGCTTACTATGGCACATTCCTTGTGGCTGGTTGTGGCATAGCAGCTCTTTCATATCTAGAATCCCCTGCGGATGGTCATTCCAGTCCCACGGTAGTTTGCCCTTTCTCAGGGATCGGCCTTCTGGCCAGAACACACCTTAGTTCTACCACTTCTGGGTGGAGAAAAAGTCCATCTAATAGTCCTAATATCCTTAAGAAAAGGTCTTTGGGCCCAGTTCTGGGCAGCATGATCTTCATCACAGCCCTTCTCTCAAGACTTCCAGTTGTTCTTATCACCTTGCCAGGGGCTTCATACTACCTTCCCACTGGTTGGTAAGAGAACCTAGACCCACCATTTACAGTGGGTTTCAGTCCAGGGACACTATAACAAGTAGCTATAGTCTGCTCTGCTAACTTGTTGCAGCTGCCCCCTGACGTCTTCCCACTAACCACATCTCTCATGTCAGGGCCCCTGCAAGCAAGTCCTCTGCAGTGTTCTACTCCCTGGGTCCACCACATACGAGTTATACCTCTGCTCAACTCCTCCAGAATCTCCCCTTGCTTTTCCATTCAGCCTCTCTCTGCTTCTTACTGGCTCTACCTCCTGGCCTCACAGGAGCCGAACCTGCTCTCTGTTGGAGCCTTCTGCTTTCTGCAGCCCTTGCCACAGATTTCCTTCAGACTTCAGTACAAAACACCCCTTATGCCCAAATTCACTATGCTTGTAGCCCAGAAGAGGAAACTCCCCACTACTTCTCACTGGGATCTCCTGCCTGGTTTCCTTCCCCTTCTCCTGTCATTTTATGGCACAGCAGCCTCAGCATGTGAGGCTATGAACCTGTCCTGTATCCTTGAAAAAGTGCTTTAATCCCTTTTTAATGCTACCCCATTTTCCCGGCACTCTCACCAATACTTTCAATCTATATTCTCTCACCTTGAGGCATCTTGGTTCTTCCTAAAGAATTATTCTTTCTGTATAATTCTCCCTACACTGCCAATGTCCAACTGTTTCTTTAACTTTGCTTGTTTCCATGGGCAGCGGGTGAACTCCTGCTTTGGGGAGGCCAGCTCGCTGGCCCTGCCCCTTATGCTGGAAGCCCTGCCCTGCATGTGCCGGAGCCCCGAAACCCCCCTCTTTTAACAGGAGGAGCCCTGAGGGCCCCCCCTTTTGACCAAAGGAGCCCCAGCCTGCCTGACCCAGTTACACCATGCTGAGCCACTGGCCCTGCCCCAGCGCTGGGCCGAGTTCCCTCCCCCCAAGAATGGGCCAAGCTGCTGGCCCCTCTGAAGACACCGCCCCCAGCCAAGCCGCCGGGCCAGCTCGAGCACCGGGCCAGCTCCAGTGCCAGGCCACCACCCTCCCTGCCCCTGAAGACTCCCCTGGCTAAGCCCCTGGCTCCAAGTGCCGGGCTGAGCCACTACACACCCTCGCCGAGCCAGCCCCAGTGCTCAGCCGAGCTGCCTCACTCCCCCTTGTCCCTCCTCACTCCTCCTCTCCCAAGAGGAGGAGGAACGCAGTGAGCAGCAGGGACTTCTGGCGGAAGTGGGGGTGGAGTGGAGCTAGAGACGACTGGTACCTGCTGAGAGTGGGCGGGTACAATTTAAAGATTTGCCCCCACCAACAGCTTGAGTCGTACCCCACAGGACACGCCCCGCTCTTACTCTCAACACCCATCCCTGCAGCTCCTAAGTGTTAGCTCCATGTGGAGAAGCAGCAGCAAACAGCTAGGAGCTGCAGAGAGTGGCTGCTGCTTTAGCTTTGTGGGAAGAGGCAGCAGTAAAAGCAGTGGCTCTCCCTGCAGCTCCCAGCTGTTTGCTGCTTCCTCTCCCCACAGCCAGAGCTCCCAGCTTCCTGGGAACTGCAGCTGCCATGCAGGGAGAGGACCCTGCAACACCACATAACCAAGCAGGGCCAGCAAACACTGGCAAAAATCGGGTGTGGGGGGGAGGAAGGACGTGACCCCATGTGCCCCCCCACATGTCGTCTCTGAGTGGAGCACTTACCGGCAGGCAGCAGCAGGCAGTGAGGGCCTCGGGGAAGGGACAGGGCCACTGTGGCCCAGGTGTCTGGCGGTGGCTTAGCCTTCCCTGGCCTATTATCCCACCGCCCATGCATGTTTCACACAACCCATCTTTGTGCACATTTAATAGATATAAATTATCATTCAGGCCACAGAGACCTGTTAGCACTCCAAATATAGTTAGTTCACTTCTTCTGTTATAGCTGTGAAGTATAACATTATTCTCCAGTTTAGGACATATTTCATAGAACTTTGTCCTTTTTTCCTCTTTTGGTCCATATTTCTTGCCTTTTCTTCTTAAGCTCTCTCTTAACCAAACTTTTGAAGTTCGGTGTTGTCAAGGCTGGATCCCCACTTTGAACTTTAGGGTACAAATGTGGGGGCCTGCATGAAAACTTCTAAGCTTAACTACCAGCTTAGCTCTGGTTCCGCTGCCACCATTTCCCAATTGGATTCCCTTCCTGGGAAGCCCTGAGAAACCTTTCACCAATTCCCTGGTGAGTACAGATCCAAACCCCTTGGATCTTAAAACAAGGAGAAATTAACCATCCCCCCTCCTTCCTCCCACCAACTCCTGGTGAATCAAGATCCAAACCCCTTGGATCTTAAAAACAAGGAAAAATCAATCAGGTTCTTAAAAAGAAGGCTTTTAATTAAAGAAAAAAAGTAAAAATAGGGTGTGACATTCCCCTCTGGTGTTATCCAGACCGGTGACCTGCTAGGTCACCCCAGTCCTTGACTCTGGGAGCCAGCCTTACCCTGCTCTGCTGTGAGAACCCCCACTCCTGGGCTGTTCACGCACAGCCTCTGGCATGTAAGCTACTCCTTGGATTGTGCAACCAAATGACACTAGCCAATATCTCCGGTCCCAGACACAACCCTAGAAACCTCTGTCTTGCAGTTTCTGGTTATGCCTGCTGGATGTTGCAAGCTTATATGAGTTCATCAATTTAACAAAGAAATTGATATGTACCAGGCTTGTTATCCCAAGGGGAGTCTCTGACACGCTTCAAACCAAACGCACTTCTTCAGGTAGAATAAACAAACAGATTTATTAACTACAAAGTAGGTTTTAAGTGATTATAAGTCAAAGCATAACAAGTCGGAGTTGGTCAAATGAAACAAAATCAAAACTCATTCCCAGCTGATCTTAACACTTCCAGTGCCCTTACAAACTTAGATGCTTCTCACCACTGGCTGGCTGATGGCCCTTCAGCCAGGCTCTCCTCCTTGATCAGCGTTTCGGTTGTGTGGTGATGTCTGTAGATGGAAATGGAAAAGAGAGGAAGAGCATGTGTCATAACTATAAAGGGAAGGGTAACAGCCCTCCTTTGTACACTACCATAAAATCCCTCCTGGCCAGAGACTCCAAAATCCTTTTACCTGTAAAGGGTTAAGAAGCTCAGGTAACCTGGCTGACACCTGACCCAAAGGACCAATAAGGGGACAAGATACTTTCAAATCTTGGCGGGGGGGCGGGGGGGGGAAGGCTTTTGTTTGTGCTCTTTGTATTGGTGGGAATTCGCTCTTGGGACTAAGAGGGACCAGACATCAATCCATGCTCTCCAAATCTTTCTGAACAAGTCTCTCATATTTCAAACTTGTAAGTACAGCCAGGCAAGGCGTGTTAGTTTTATCTTTGTTTTCTCAACTTGTAAATGTACCTTTTGCTAGGGTGTTTACCTCTGTTTGCTGTAACTTTGAACCTAAGGCTAGAGGGGGGTCCTCTGGGCTCTTTAAGTTTGATTTCCATGTAAAGTTATTTTCCATCCTGATTTTATAGAGATGATGTTGACCTTTTTCTTTAATTAAAAGCCTTTTTTAATAACCTGATTGATTTTTCCTTGTTTTTAGATCCAAGGGGATTGGGTCTGGATCCACTAGGAGTTGGTGGGAGAAAGGAGGGGGGATGGTTAATTTCTCCTTGTTTTAAGATCCAAGGGGTTGGATCTGTGTTCACCAGGGAGTTGGTGAAAGAGTCTCTCAAGGCTACCCAGGGAAGGGAGTTAGCCCATTGGGAGTGGTGGCAGCGGACCAGATCTAAGCTGGTAGTTAAGCTTAGACGTTTTCATGCAGGCCCCCACATCTGTACCTTAAAGTTCAGAGTGGGGAAGGAGCCTTGACAGCATGGCAAACGTCTCTCCCTTTTATCATGTCCTTTCTTCCCTCTTGGCTTTGCCCCTCCCCCCTTCCAAGTCAGGTGAGCATTACCTCATCACAGTCCCAAACTGACCAAAGGAAGAGGGGTGACTCACTCGAGAGTCCAACAGATCCTTTGTCAGTGTCCTTTGTTCCTGTGAGGCTGGGCTGGGTTTGTCCCATACATGCCCTGATGAGGTGTGAACTGCCCCTCTGCTTCTGGAGAGTTTTTGCCTGGCCTTGCTTTAAGCAACAAGGACACATTTTCAGCCTCACAACTATATACATGAAATTACAACCTATAACAACAATTACTATAACATTACCATAACAACAATGCTCAGTACATCATGAGCCTTCCGAAGACACCTGATATGACAAAGTTTGCATTAGATACCACACAATCATATTATAAGGATGAACATGGGTGTTCTCGGTGTTCCCCCGAGGTATAGAACATCACATAGGGTAATACCGATTCCTGTCTGTACACTTGTGATTGTGACGGGTTGGATCACAGAAACCCGTTTGGGGACTGCCACTTAATGTGCCTAGACTACCTCTGAGCCCATTTTGCCTGCCAGCTTGGGACTTCAGTACCTTGCCTTGTTTGAGCCAGACACTCTTGCCTGCTGTAAACACAGATCCAAGTCTGAACCACATCCCCCACAAGCTGCAGGCTTAACTGAAAACAGCTTAAGAAGTGCTCCTGTCTCCAGCACTCAGATACCCAGCGACCGATGGGGTCCAAACCCCAAATAAATATGTTTGACCGTGTATAAAGCCTATCCAAGGTAAACTCATCAATTGTTTGCCCTCTATAACACTGATAGAGAGATATGCACAGCTGATCCCCCCGCCCCAGGTATTAATATTTACTCTGGGTTAATTAATAAGTAGAAAGTGATTTTATTTAATATAAAAAGTAGGATTTAAGTGGTTCCAAGTAATAACAGACAGAACAAAGTGAATTACCAAGCAAAATAAAATAAAACACGCAAGTCTAAGCCTAATACAGTAAGAAAACTGAATACAGGTAAATCTCATCCTCAGAGATGTTTCAGTAGGCTTTTTTCACAGACTGGATGCCTTCCTAGTCTGGGCCCAATCCTTTCCCCTGATACAGTCCTTGTTCCAGCTCAGGTGCTAGCTAGGGGATTTCTCATGACTGCAGCCTCCTTTGTTCTGTTCCACCCCCTTATATATCTTTTGTAGAAGGCGGGAATCCTTTGTCCCTCTCTGGGTTCCCAACCTTCCTTCTAAATGGAAAAGCACCAGGTTAAAGATGGATTCCAGTTCAGCTGACATGATCACATGTCACTGTAAGACTTCAATACCCACTTGCCAGCACACAGGTATACAGGAAGACTTACAAATAAACACAGCCATTTACAACCAATTGTCCTGATTAATGGGAGCTATCAAGATTCCAAGCCACCATTAATGACCCACACTTTGCATAATTACAATAGGACCTCAGAATTATATTTCATATTTCTAGTTTCAGATACAAGAATGATACATGTATACAAATAGGATGACCACACTCAGTAGATTATAAGAGTAGTAATGATACCTTACAAGAGACCTTTTGCATGTAGCATATTCCAGTTACATTATATTCACACTCATTAGCATATTTTCATAAAATCATATAGAGTGCAACATCACAATGATGTTAAGCAAAAGAGGGCTGATAACACTCCCCTGTATTTCCATTTCTAATTTTATACTGTGCATCTTACTTTCCTGAAACCACTTTGTACTCAGTTTATAATTTCATTTCCACCCCCCTCCCCCAAGTATGCTACTAATCTCTCATTTATAATTCTTTCCATAATTTTGCCCACACAGGATGGCAGGTTTTCCTATTAGAGTAACCATCACTTGCTTCCATTCTGCTGATAGTATTCCTTTCCCCCATATATTTTGGTAATTCTCAAATTGTGGGTTGGGACCCCAAAGTTGCTGGGACTTGGGACTGAAGCTGAAGCCTGGGCTTCACCCTCACCCAGGGCAGCGCAGGCCTTGGGCTGCGGCTCCCTTTCCCTCCACCAGGGGCAGTGGGGTTCAGGCTCTGCCTCACCTCCCTCCTGCCCCCCGCCCCCAGGGTCATGTAGTAACTTTGTTGTCAGAAGGGCATCATACTTCAATTAAGTTTGAGAACCCCTGCATTATTATATAATTTCAATAAAACCCTTAAACTTTCCTTTGGAAGATGCTTAATTATTGCATTACATATGCTATCTTTATCTAGGCCTGTCGGTAGCTTTTTTGAGTTTCTGTATACTGAAACTTTCATTCAGTACATCACCTTTACTGTGTACCCAGCCATTGAAGAACTGTTTTCTTCAGAAAAAATTCCTTTTTGTTCACAAAAACTTCATTTTGGTTGATATCACTCCTAATTGTTTGGACCACTGTTGCTAAAAAGTAAGCTTTTCCTAAGTTAAAAATTCCAATTTTATCATTTACATTTAGACCAGTATACATTTGTTTTTACTCTATATTCCATTCATTCTTTTAACTTTGTTCATATATCTCTGTAACTGTAGATTTTTTGTTCATTTTTCCACAATACTTTCTCCACCTCTCTTTCTTTGCCTTTTTCATAAGTCTTTGTGCCACTGCTTTACAACTTTTATAGTTCATTAGGTCCTTGCTAGTCATTGTACTTTTTGCTTCTTTTGTATGCCTAATTTCTTTCTTTAATTGCTGTTTTACAATCTTCATTCTAACGGTAATGGATTTCTGAGTCTGTGGCACTTCAGTGTCGTACATATAGCTAGGTTGGCTGCTGCTACATCTTCCTTGATTATATCATCATGAAATTCCTCTAAATTATCACTTATACAATTGTTACTTAGATATTCATCACATTTACTCCTAAAGAGTCTGCAGTTAGCTTTTGTAAGGCTCCAGGTAGGATTTTCTTCAGTGTTTTCAACATTTACCCTGACCTTGATATGTAATTAGCATAGGGAAATGATCACTTACCATTCCACCTTTTGTGTAAATTTCCCAGTTGCATTTGCTTGCTATATTGCTTGTTGCAATTTCCAGATCTAAACATGAAAAAGTTCCATCCACCCGAATTAAACCTAGTAGGTGCTCCAGTATTTAGTAATACCAGGTTGTGCATGTCAATGGATTGTTCCAGGCATTTGACATTACAGTTTTCCTGCTTCTTCATAATTCATTATGGCTATTAAGAGCTCCACCAATGATATACAGGTCTTTGATACTCTTAAATAACTCTTCCAATTCTAAATTGTCTAGCTTTTTACATGGGTTATAGACATCATAGATTCATATAAAGGTGGTGTTATTCTGCAGAGAAATCTTAATGGTGTTGTATTGAAAAGGTCTGTACGGCTATTTTGCCGTTGCTAAGGCCTTCCTTTATAAAAGATTACTTATTTCTGCACTGCCTTCAGCTGGAGAGCAGCGTCTGTTGGCCGGGTGCCCAGCTCTGCAGGCAGTGCCCTGCCAGCAGCAGCGCAGAAGTAAGGGTGCCAATACCATACCATGCCACCCTTACTTCTGAGCTGCTGCTGATGGTGGCTCTGCCTTCAGCGCTGGCCGGGGCCAGCAGTTTCTGCTCTCCAGTTGCCCAGCTCCAAAGGCAACACTGCCACCAGCAACAGTGCAGAAGTAAGGGTAGCAGTACTGCAACCCCCCCTACAATAACCTTGTGACCGCCCCCCCACAACTCCTTTTTGGGTCAGGACCCCTACAATTACAACACCATGAAATTTCAGATTTAAAATCTGAAATCATGAAATTTACAATTTTTAAAATTCTATGACTGTGAAATTGTCCAAAATGGACCATGAATTTGGTAGGGCCCTAATTATTACCTTCTCTTGAAATTGTCTGAATGTGGCCTATGGAGAGATTGTCTATATGTAAATACTTTTCTGCTGCTTTTTCTATAATTTTTATTCTTTCAGTCTTCTTCCCTGTCTGTAAATGCAGTTAATCACTTTTACCATAAATGCCACAAATTTCTCTTTGTCTACAAGCAGTACATAGACTCATAGACTTTAAGGCCAGAAGGGACCATCGTGATCATGTAGTCTGACCATGGGTGGTGGGTGAACCCCCACTTTGGGGAGGCTAGCCCGCCAGCCCTGCTCCTTCCACTGACGTAGTGGGTATTCACCCACGAAAGCTTATGCTCCAATACTTCTGTTAGTCTGTAAGGTGCCACAGACTCTTTGTCACTTTTTACAGATCCAGACTAACACAGCTACCCCTCTGATACTATCTTGAATGTGTTTGCTGATGCTTATGCATGTCTTTGTTTCACTCTTAATATCAAGAGGACTAAAGTACTCTATCAGCCCTCTCCAAATGAGTTATTACATGCACCATCTATCAAAATCAATGGAGTGGTACTGGAGAATGTTGATCATTTCCTCTACCTTGGAAGTCATCATTTATCCAAGGCAGATATTGATGCAGAAATTCAACATTGCCTGAGCTGTGCCAGTGTAGCTTTTTCTTGTTTACGGCACAGGGTTTTTGAAGAGCATAACATTCGAACAGACACCAGGCTTCTTGTTTATCAAGCCATTATTCTCCCAACACTGTTGTATGGGTCCAAAACTTGGACAACCTATAGACACCACTTGAAAGTCCTTGAGAGGCACCATCAATGCTGCCTTCGTAAGATTCTGAAGATCAAATGGGAAGACAGGCGCACCAATATTAGTGTTCTGGAAGAGGCAAAGACCACCAGTATCGAGGCAATAATCGTCCGTCAGCAATTTCGCTGGACTGGTCATGTTGTCCGGATGCCAGACCAAATAGGTCCTGTTCTCTCAGCTGAAAGAAGGGCACCGTAACGCAGGTGGACAACGGAAGTGTTATAAGGACTTGCTGAAGGACAACCTAAAAAAGTGTAATATTGACATTGATAATTGGGAGACACTTGCCCAGAATCACTTAAAATGGAGTGAAGTCTTACATGATGGTCCCCTGCATTTTGAACTTGCTCGCTGACAAGCTGAAGAGGACAAGAGGCACAGGAGGAAGGAGAGACTGGCTTCCAGTCATGGTCAACAGCCTCCTGCTGAGCCTGGAAACATCTGCCCTCATTGTAATAGAACTTGTGGTTCAAGGATTCGCCTTATTAGCCACCTGAGGACCCATAACTCCCATGGAAGATGATCATTCTCGGTAACGAGTGATTGCCCATCATCAGTGTTATTAGAATATCTACTGAAATTCTTCACAGTCCTCTGTATATTTGATTAATTCATTTTGTGTCATTTACAAATGTTGCCACCCTTGTTGCTCACCCTCTTTCAGATCACTAAAAAATTTTTTTTAGATAACACTGGTCCTAGTATTGATCTTTGGGGCATCTCACTTCCCTGCACAATTAGTCTACTTGCATATAAAAAATTGACCATTAACTCCTACTCTTATTTCTCTTGATCCATTTCTAAGAAATCATAGTACAGTACTTTACCTCTCAACCGTGACTACTTAGCTTCCTTAATAGTTTTCTGCAAATATATCAGTACAGTTCCTTGTGTGGACACTCTTGATCCAGGTCTATATTTTGAAGGCTTTCCTGGTATAAATATTCCAATGTGTTATAATGGCAATAAGCTCCTCGTGTGTATGCAGTTTTGCCAATCTAGCTTATTCCAGCCTTCCCGAGTGAAATAAACTATACGGCATCTACACTAGGGGCTTTTGCCACAGTTATATTAATCACATAACACAGTTCATCTCGCCCTGAGCAACACAACTATGCTGATAAACGTTTGGAATGTAGGACACCGGAAAAACACTGTGCTTTGGTCTTAAAAGGTCAAATTCATATCTGCATCTCTGTAAGCCTCTAGTAGGTATATAATTTTATTTGCTAAAACAATTTTAAAGTAAATGTTTTTTTTTAATTGACTACTGGTAGGTGGACTTCTCTGTTACACAAAAAAATAAAAAAAATAAAATTTCAGACTCCTGTTAAATAATACAACCCAAACAAGATGTTAAAATCAAGCACTAAGAAATAGCCTTGGACATAGGCCAAACACAAAGATGGAAATACTGGCTAAATCCACTCATGGAAGAGACATTCCATGCACAGATATCCATCTTCTAAGCAAAATTTGTCTCCGTGGCACCATTCCACCCCCTGACTCCACATCCTATGGAGTCCTTTCTGTGACATCTGGGGTCTGCACATGGGCAAGAGGTGGAGATTGACCAAGGCAGAGGTAAGAGTAGACTGTCTGCTGCCAGGAAGCTGAGAAGGCAGCCAGAGGCCAGAGCCTGTCAGTGGGAACAGACCCCATCTCCCCAAAGAGACTATGTGGAGAATAAAGCAGAAGGGGATTCTTGTAAAGGTTTCCTTCCCTAGAAGCCCCTTCTGCAGCTTTAACACCACCACAGAAAGGGATGATCTGGACCATGACTGTAAGGTAATAAGTCATCCCTGAACTGAAGCCTGTTTAAGCTACATGTGGTGATGAGTCATTCCTGTGCTAGGCTCCAGTCAATCCATAAACCAGGAGCTGGTCAGGTGACTCTCCGTGCAGGTATATAAGCCTCACAGGAGCTGCAACAGCTCAGTCTGCCCAATGTCATTTCATGGTTTGGAATTCTGACCTGCCTGATAAGAGTGACAGACTCCACCAGTCTTGGCCAGCTTCAGCCTTGTTCCCAATCGTGCCCTTCCAACCCTGCTCTTGATTCTTGATTCCAGGCTCCAGTTCCAGCCTGACTGCCACTCAACTGACTACTAGGCCCAACTGCCATTCCTTCAACCACTAGACCTGACCATCCATGTCTTGGTTTCTGACATTGACAGTGACTTATAATTGGACATCCCTTATTTGTATTTTAAGTATCTTCTGGTATTAGTACCCACTCCCTGGTGAATATCTGTTTTATGTTAATTGGTTAATAGTGGAGAAAGGTGACATCTGATAGTGGATGGGTCAAATGAACATATTAAAGTGCCATGCAGAGCCAATTTACACCAGCAGGTAAAAATCATAGGAGCAGAACCTGAACTGGTGTAAATTGTCATAGCTCCATTGAAATCACTGGGGACCTGCCCCAAATGATCTAAATCAGTGTCTAATCTGCCTGCCAGCCAGAGAAAGATACTGCCAGTTTATGGAGAAAGGGGCTGATTCTCCACTTCACTACAGCTTTATGCTGGTGTAATACTACTGAGAGTTTGATTACAATGTGAATTACAGGTACTCAGTCCCTCTCAGGATCAGGTCCAAACACTGGTGGCAAATAGCTCATATTCTTCTTCTTCTGACAGAATATTATTATTTCATGATGACACAGTCTAGTCAGTTGACATTACTTCTTATGTGTATTGCCAAAACAAATGTATTCTCTTCATTTGTAGGCTTTGGAATCACAGCAGCAGCAGATAAGGTACAGTGCGGCAGAGTTCATTCACTAATGTTCCTTTTCTGATGTTGCCTTTTCTGTTGATTATGTATTAATTCACAGTTAGTATTCTGTGGCTTGGCAGAGTTCTGCCTCATGAACAGACACAAAAATATTGAAGTTATTATGAGAATGCCAGTGTGCACAGAGACAATTCCATGTAGGAAAGGCGTTCTGTCCTTTTAATATTTTTATTAGCAGTTAACAAAATCAGAAACACACCAATCCAGCCAAGAAAGTAGAGATAATATAAAATGAGCATCCATATACTCTCACCATCCCTTGCAGAACAATCTGAAGTGTTAGTCATCATCCTCATCACCAGTGGTTGTCATTCTGTTATGTTCCAAGGCATGTGAGCTGGAATACAGCTTTTATAATGTGTTACGCTGACGCTATCCTTAATGCATATTTAGTAGGGGTTTTGGCCCCCTTTCATCATCCTACTAATATTGGGGTGCCCTTCTCCCATAGGTTAGTAGGCATTTTACCTCCAGTTCATTAGCATATGTGTCCATTAGTTACCCTGGCATTCTTGTGGTTGGACATCTGCTGATGTTCCTAACTTAAAATATCTCGAGCTGGTATAAACTGGCATCTTGTGGTTACCGATCAGCAGTTTAGTCATACTTGTTTATTACAGCATTCTATCTTGTTATATCTTATGATCTATGGTTGCTCCTGGTTAGCTGCTTAGGCTAAGGCTTTTGGGGCCTTATGCCTTGATTAGTTTAGCTAAGCTATTGTCTTCAGGGCCGGCTCCAGGCACCAACCAACCAAGCACGTGCTTGGGGCGGCACCTGGTAAGGGGCAGCCAATATTGGGGTGGCGGGGGGCAGCGCGGCGTGGCGCTCGGCGGGGGGGGGTTCCGGCGGCGTGGTGCTCGGCGGGG